>NC_137138.1:4153291-4750791 GCF_949319135.1 Squalius cephalus | reverse complement strand
CGAATAGAAACGAAACGAATAGAATAGAATAGAATAGAATAGAATGGAATGGAATAGAAGAATAGAATAGAACAGAATAGAATCTGATGATATTGTAGTCTAAATGCTATGCAAACACTGTGTGATGACTATAATCACGGCTCCGCTGGGTATAATGTGTGTAACTACAGGGGTTGTGAATCAGGGGACGGTCGGGCCAATCAGACAGTGGATATTAGAGCCAAACGGTCTCACCCAAACGACAGCGAGAACCAGACGATGGCCAACTTCACAGTGTTGTCCTTGACGGGGTAATCCCAGCACTTCATGAACGTGAGCCAGATCTGCACACACACACACACACACACACACACACACAGTCAAGTAATGCCTAAAGTGCAAATAAAACACCTGTGATTTATGTACAATATGATTTGATTTCATCACACAGTTAAGAAATGCAAAGGCCAAGATGAATAATGTTTGCTGTTGTTGTGTTGTTGTCTGCTAAACACTGGATTTGGATTCTGCAACTATTATAATCCGGTACATTGCATATACGTGTGGGACGACTTATACCCGTGACAAATTCCTTCCTTGTATGTTTTGCATACTTGGCCAATAAAGTTGATTCAGATTAAGTTGATTAAGATGTTAGCCTATATATTTCTTGAGCACAAAATCATCATATTAGACTGATTTCTGAAGGATCATGTGACATTGAAGACTGGAGTAATGATGCTGAAAATTACATTTTAAAATGAATTTCACAGTATTACTTCAGAAGCATTTAAAAATCTTACCGACCCCAAACGTTTGAAAGCTAGTGTAAACTGCCTTAGAAACACAGTCTACATTAATGAATCCCTGGCACATGGTGTGTGTGTGTGTGTGTACAGGAGATCTGAGGGTTTGCTCACTCACTCCGTGCAGTTCGCTCTTGATCCGGAATAAGACTTTGAGCACAGGGTTTGCCGACTCCGACTGCATCTCCACCAGCTCATCCAGGTGTTTAGGGATCTTGATCCGGTTCACCTGCAGGGGGAGACAGAGAGACGTGACGTTCCCAGAGTGAGTGGGGTCAAGGGTCAAGCTGGTTATCTGTGGCCGATCTCGTTCACCACTGCTGGTTGAGTGTGTGTGTGTGTTGATGTGTGAGAGAAGACGAGAGTGTGTGTGACTCACAGTG
Organism: Squalius cephalus; assembly: GCF_949319135.1. Classification (NCBI taxonomy): domain Eukaryota; kingdom Metazoa; phylum Chordata; class Actinopteri; order Cypriniformes; family Leuciscidae; genus Squalius; species Squalius cephalus. The sequence continues at coordinate 4,749,623 of NC_137138.1, read as the reverse complement.
AAGACTTTCTCCGGCTCTCCGCGCGCACGCATGTTAGTGTCATGAATCTGTTTGAGAACCATCCACGCCTCGTCATGTTTTCCCATCTGTAGATGAGAGAGTGCACAAATTAAAAACAATCTCAAGCCAAGTCATATTTATTTGTACAGCGCTTTTCACAGAACACATTGTTTCAAAGCATGATGCTAATATTTATAATATCTTCATGCCTTATAGTCACATTTAGCAGATTAGAGCTGGCCAATAAAGTTACATTTTGCGTCGATATAAACAATCAAGCAGCAGAGATTTGCTATATACAGTAGTATCGCTTCACGTGAATATACTGTATGTAAGCGGATACAGTTAGACATACACTACCGTTCAAACGTTTGGGGTCAGTAAGATTTTTAATGTTTTTAAAAGAAGTCTCTTCTGCTCACCAACACTGCATTTATTTGATAAAAAAAAAACAATTAAAAACAGTAATATTGTGAAATATTATGACAATTTAAAATGACTGTTTTCTATTTTAATATATTTTAAATTAGTGTCACATGATCCTTCAGAAATCACTCTAATATGATGATTTGATGCTAAAAAAACATTCATTATTATTATCAATGTTGAAAACAGTTGTGTACAAATTTTTTTCAAAATTCTTTGATGAATAGAAAGTTCAAAAGAACAGCATTTATTTAAAATAGAATATTTTCTAACATTATAAATGTCTTTACTGTCACTTTTGATCAGTTTAACTCATCCTTGATGAATAAAAGTATTGATTTATTTTATTTATTTCCCCCAAAAATAAAATTTTCATTCTTACTGACCCCAAACTTTTGAAGGGTAGTGTTTAATGTTACAAAAGCTTTAGATTTCAGATAAATGCTGTTCTTTTGAACTTTCTATTCATCAAAGCATCATGAAATAAAAATGTAAAAAACTGTTTTCAACATTGATAATAATCATAAATATTTCTTGAGCATCAAATTATCATATTAGAATGATTTCTGAAGGATCATGTGACACTGAAGACTGGAGTAATGATGCTGAAAATACAGCTTTGATCACAGGAATAAATGACACTTTACTATATATTCACATAGAAAACAGCTGTTTTAAATTGTCATAATATTTCACAATATTACTGTTTTTTTATTGTTTTTTATCAAATAAATGCAGCGTTGGTGAGCAGAAGAGACTTCTTTTAAAAACATTAAAAATCTTACTGACCCCAAACGTTTGAACGGTAGTGTATATATATCCAATTTTATATATAGAGTTGTGCGATAATACTGTTTACAACTATTTTACTACACTAGCAGTCAAAGTTTAGTTATTCCTGACTGTTTTCCTCAGATTTAAATAATAGTTCAGTAATGAAACAGTTGTTTCTCGTTTGGACTTTATGTTTAGTTTGATTTAGTTTCCTATTTCTATTTTGTAGTCCTTTTGGAACTGAATGTGACTATGCAGACTTTCATCACCTCCAGGTAGAAGCGTGGACTCTCCGGCATGAACGTGAGCGCCACGACCGCAGAGACACAGGGCAGCGCGCAGACCACCACAAACACACGCCAACTGTGGAACTGATACGCTGAACCCATACTGAAGCTCCAGCCTGCACACACACACACACACACACACACACACACACACACACACACACACACACACAGAGAACATTAAACAACCATAAACAGCTGAGAAAAAAACTTTGACATTTATTCCTTTCATTTGATTTAGCCCGAAACCACTTCCATATGAGAGAAAATACACAGTGTTCAGAAGAAAATGTAGATGAAGATGAAGTCAAAAACATGTTTGTTCTGTTGCACATGGAGTTCAACTTTAACCAGTTGTTTGAAATTTATTGACACTAATGTGAAGTTATTTATGTACAATTTAAAAGCACAAAACACCTATAACAAAAAGTACTGTGGCATTACCATGATAAAATGATGCTCTCAGATAATACTATTGTACTTTGACATACACCATAATTGATTAGCATTATTTACCATGGTATTTACATGATAGTCTAAGATACTTTATATCGCGTGTTTATCTATATTTAGAAACATGGTATTACTATGGTAACATCCCCAAAACAATGGTATTTAAAAATATTATTATTTACAATAATAACTCTGCACAGTACCATGGTGTTTTTTGGTTTTGTTGATGACACAATGCGGTTCAGTGCAACACAAAACACACAAGTGAATTCCACAAAAGCCTCTGCAACTAAATTTCACAGTGAATAAGTTTGTTTGGTGTGTGTGTGTGTGTAGGAGTCGATTAAGAATGCCTGCAGGAGTAATACTGCTAAAAAACCCCTCTCACTGAAAAATAATCATTAAAGTTGGTATCATTTTCCACATGGCTGCTGCTCTGACGCTGCGGAGAATGTCTAGAGGCGGAGCGGCACCATATGGTGTGTGTGTGTGTGTGTGTTTTATCCAGAAACTGAGAAACGGTGAGCGATGGAGCTGAGCAAGATGCTTACAGGACAGCTGCGGGGGAACGGAGAGGAACAAACGGAGACGCCTTGGAGGACAGAAAGGCCTTAGACCAGAAAAAGACGCTTAAAGGGAAATTCTGTCATCATTTACTCACTTCAGACACTACTGGAGTTTAGCAGAATGTTCACGCTGCTCTTTTCAATACAGTGACGGTGGACGAGGACTGGGGCTGATCCAGAGAACAGCACAAACACAGTTCATATGATCATATGTGGCAAAAGCTGACAGTTTGTTGAAGAGAAAATTAAAAGCATGATGATAGAATTTTCCTTTGTGGGTGAAAAACTTTCTTTAAACTCCATTTAAAACCTTTTTTTCTCCCTTTCAATATACACAGTACAAACTTCAGGAGTATTACTGAATGGGGGATCAAGCCTGCAATGCAAACAAAATGAAACTGAACTGAACTGAACGAACTGAACTGAACTGAACTGAACGAACTGAACTGAACTGAACTGAACTGAACTGAACTAAACGAACTGAACTGAACTGAACTGAACGAACTGAACTGAACTGTACTGAACTGAATGAACTGAACTGAACAGAACTGAACTAAACGAACTGAACTGAACTGAACTGAACTAAACGAACTGAACTGAACTGAACGGAACTGAACTGAACTGAACTGAACGAACTGAACTGAACTGTACTGAACTGAACGAACTGAACTGAACTGAACTGAACGAACTGAACTGAACTGTACTGAACTGAACGAACTGAACTGAACTGAACTGAACTAAACGAACTGAACTGAACTGAACTAAACGAACTGAACTGAACTGAACTGAACTGAACGAACTGAACTGAACGAACTGAACTGAACTGAACTGAACTGAACGAACTGAACTGAACTGAACTGTACTGAACTGAACTGAACGGAACTGAACTGAACGAACTGAACTGAACTGTACTGAACTGAACTGAACTGAACTAAACGAACTGAACTGAACTGAACTGAACTAAACGAACTGAACTGAACTGAACGGAACTGAACTGAACTGAACGAACTGAACTGAACTGTACTGAACTGAACGAACTGAACTGAACTGAACTGAACGAACTGAACTGAACTGTACTGAACTGAACGAACTGAACTGAACTGAACTGAACTAAACGAACTGAACTGAACTGAACTAAACGAACTGAACTGAACTGAACTGAACTGAACGGAACTGAACGAACTGAACTGAACGAACTGAACTGAACTGAACTGAACTGAACGAACTGAACTGAACTGAACTGTACTGAACTGAACTGAACTGAACTGAACTGAACTGAACGAACTGAACTGAACTGAACTGAACTGAACTGAACTGAACTGAACGAACTGAACTGAACTGAACTGAACTGAACTGAACTGTACTGAACTGAACTGAACGGACAGGAATGGAACTGAGCTGAATGAAACTGAATGAAACGAAACTATACTAAAGTAAACTAAACTAAATAATCTGGAAGCAAAAAAATTTAAAGCTTCACATAATACATGTATTGAATAAATATTTTAATTGATATGTAAATAATGATAATTACATGCATACATATATATATAAATAAATCAGCCAATTAAAAAATTACACACACATATAATATATATATATATATATTGGATCATCAAAGGTCAGCAGCAAAAAAATTGATTAATAAAGTGAGATTAAATACATAAAGTGTATTTGTGTAACATTTAATTATTGCAGTTCTGTGTTATTTTGTTTTTCTGTTTTTCACTGTTTTTATTATTTTCAAGGAATATATATATATAATGTATTTATAGCTTATAGCTATAGTTATATTTTCTGTTTTGTCCATAGAGCTGGTTATATTTACACTCTTTGCAGTTTGCTGATTATGCAAAAACCCACTGTATAAGTGGTAATATCACACACACACACGCACACACGCACACACACACACACACACACACACACACACACTGAGTAGTCTCTGAGCACTAATGTCTTCTAGCTTCTAATGCAATTACTCTCTCTCGGCTGTAAGAGGCCGTAGGGGACACACAGAAACATCACCACAGAGACCAAAGTTATTACATCCTTAAAACCTGCGCACTCACAGCCTCTCTCTCTTACGCTGCATACTATATCCATCCGAAATACTATATCTGCATACTATATCCATCCGAAATACTATATCTACATACTATATCCATCCTAAATACTATATCTGCATACTATATCCATCCGAAATACTATATCTGCATACTATATCCATCCGAAATACTATATCTGCATACTATATCCATCCTAAATACTATATCTGCATACTATATCCATCCTAAATACTATATCTGCATACTATATCCATCCGAAATACTATATCTGCATACTATATCCATCCGAAATACTATATCTGCATACTATATCCATCCGAAATACTATATCTGCATACTATATCCATCCGAAATACTATATCTGCATACTATATCCATCCTAAATACTATATCTACATACTATATCCATCCGAAATACTATATCTGCATACTATATCCATCCGAAATACTATATCTGCATACTATATCCATCCGAAATACTATATCTGCATACTATATCCATCCGAAATACTATATCTGCATACTATATCCATCCGAAATACTATATCTGCATACTATATCCATCCTAAATACTATATCTACATACTATATCCATCCTAAATACTATATCTGCATACTATATCCATCCTAAATACTATATCTGCATACTATATCCATCCGAAATACTATATCTGCATACTATATCCATCCTAAATACTATATCTACATACTATATCCATCCGAAATACTATATCTGCATACTATATCCATCCGAAATACTATATCTGCATACTATATCCATCCGAAATACTATATCTGCATACTATATCCATCCGAAATACTATATCTACATACTATATCCATCCGAAATACTATATCTGCATACTATATCCATCCGAAATACTATATCTGCATACTATATCCATCCGAAATACTATATCTGCATACTATATCCATCCGAAATACTATATCTGCATACTATATCCATCCGAAATACTATATCTGCATACTATATCCATCCGAAATACTATATCTACATACTATATCCATCCGAAATACTATATCTGCATACTATATCCATCCTAAATACTATATCTACATACTATATCCATCCTAAATACTATATCTACATACTATATCCATCCTAAATACTATATCTGCATACTATATCCATCCTAAATACTATATCTGCATACTATATCCATCCGAAATACTATATCTGCATACTATATCCATCCGAAATACTATATCTACATACTATATCCATCCGAAATACTATATCTGCATACTATATCCATCCTAAATACTATATCTGCATACTATATCCATCCGAAATACTATATCTGCATACTATATCCATCCGAAATACTATATCTGCATACTATATCCATCCGAAATACTATATCTGCATACTATATCCATCCAAAATACTATATCTGCATACTATATCCATCCAAAATACTATATCTGCATACTATATCCATCCGAAATACTATATCTGCATACTATATCCATCCTAAATACTATATCTGCATACTATATCCTTGTATATTACAAGATCAGAAATACTGTGTCCTAAATGATAGTACACTCGGAGTAAGCCAAATGTGCTCAGACGGTTTCATGTACACTATTATCTCAGAGACAGGACACACAATGGTAGACAATGTTCATCTCAGATTTTTCTCCTAAAATTCCTGAGAAAATTACTCAAGTAAGTCAGTACCCTAGTGAAAAAACCTATACCAAAATGTATTTGAAATAGAAGTATTCTTCAAATCCATTAACATATTTACTGACACATCGTTTGAAACTTACTGATATAAATATTATAGTTCAACTTTATGTGGAGTACTACTTTATTGCACAATGTACTTTTTTTGTTATTAAAAAACAAAAAAACAAAGCCCAGGTGAGAAAAAGTAATTTCCATAAAAAGTAACTAAGGGAGTAAAGCCATATTTATATATATATGTATTAGGGCTGTCAAACGATTAATCGCGATTAATCGCATCCAAAATAAAAGTTTGTTTTTACATAATACGTGTGTGTACGGTGTATAATTATTTTCTATATATAAATACACACACATGCATGTATATATTTAAGAAATATTTGCATGTATATACTGTGTATATATATTTACATTATATATAATTTATATTATATATAAATATTTTATATATAAATAACACATTTTCTTAAATATATATATGCATGTGTGTGTATTTATATATAGAAAATAATTATACTCCGTACACAGACATATATTATGTAAACACAAACTTTTATTTTGGATGCGATTAATCGCGATTAATCGTTTGACAGCCCTAATATATATATACACACACACACAAAAATAACTAAATAAAACAAATGTAAATAGGTTTCATATATAAACCCTAAAGGCTGAGTTCATTATGTGGCGTCTCACACAGATGCGTTTACTCCAGACGGATCAATATCTGGCACATGTGCTCCGGATAAAAAGAGAGCAAGTCTGGATCACTTTTTGGCAGTGGTAATAACACTCATTACAGGGCCGCAGCACTCCGTGTGTGTGTGTGTGTGTGTGTGTGTGAGGAATAACCCCACGGGTGCGTGTTTATCAGTCACCATAGAGAATCTCATTATATAGATTATGTGTGTAATAGAGTGTGTTCATGGACCACTGACTCTAAAGAGACACACCAGCGCAACACAGTGAATAACGCAGCGCATCGGTATTCACTGCAGCTCCAGCTTCCATCACAAACTAGCTAAACCAGAGCTTAACAACTGAATATTGAATATAATGTATGGCTATAATACTTAATTGAGGAACAATGATCATATTAACCATCACAGATGGCATCCATGTAGATAAAAACTAGCATAGACCAGCTGACTTAATAACAATCTTAACACCAGCTAACAAAAGACTAGCATCACCTGTCTAAAAGTAAAAGTTTCTACTTCAGAAGTTGGAGGACGTGCAGAACACACACACACACGCACACACACACTGTCTGAAGTCCTTCACCTGCCTCTCGCCCGCTCCTGCAGTGATGAAGGCATTGCGGCAGAACCGTTTCAGCACACGCCACTGCCTCCTGACCACAGAAACAGTGCTAAAACAAGAGACGCTAATCAATTGACCTCAATTACCAGCACAGTATCTCGCAGAACACCAGCAGTCCCGTATATATCTGCGCTTGTTTACACTCCCACGGAAAATTACCCATCATCCTCTCATAATGAGATGATGAAGGACAGAGAGGCTTTCTGTTCAGCAGAAGAGCACGAAAGGCTTCCCAGAGGATCCGTTATGTGATATCAGCACAGACATTTGCCACATTCTCAACAAATTGCATCTTGTTCGGTGCTGATGTGTGATATGCTAGCAGGATAGCAGAATTTTGCTTAAATTGAAAACAAATCTGAAACCGTGTCAATGCAAAGCAGCCGTACAGATCACTGTTTCTACTGATTAAGTAGAAGTACTGGAGAAGGGCTGGATATAGAGTTCAGTGATGCACGGGTCAATGTATAAGCAAACCGCACCCGACCGACGTTTTCAACTAACCCGCCCGCAACTCGGACCGCAAAAAAAGAAAAAGAGAATATTGTACCCGACCCGCTTCCTGACCCGCATTTTTTAAAAGTAGCAAATGCTCATCGTAGCGTCTTAATATAACTTAATATATTCTAAGTTTGTCAAGAATTATAAAAAATCGTCAATAAGCTCAGAATTTGTACTAAAATAGTCTAAAAATGTTTAGTTTTAAAAACAATTTTAAAAAGCTGGTTATGTCTATTTTGATGTTTCTGCACAAGTTCAGCAGACAGTGAGGTTCGGGTTTGTTCCGATCAGAGCTCGTGAGCGGAGAGCGCATTTCTGAATATTCCGCTACGCTGACTCATTCTGCAGGGTCGCTCGCCCAACCCAGATATAAAGCTCGCATAAAGCTTGCCACAAAGAACCGGTTAAAGTAGGCCTAATGATTATGAATGTGTCTAAATTAGCAAGGAGACATTTAATTGTTTAGTAATAAACTGGTGTTTTCTGTGTCGCTGCAAAGATGAAGTTGACGATCCGGAGATTGCGGACTCGCCATGAACGCCAGAGAGAAATGGTTTGAATATTTTCGTTTAAAAATAGACATTTCAAGCTTTCTGTAATATATAGCTTATATTTCTCAAATCTGTGAGGCACAAGCTGAGTTTCGGCGCCGTCCAGTTCACATGCAATTGCAAGTGATCGAGCCGGCGCCTTATTACATTGTCTGCTATATATTTGCTTCTTATTTATTAAATACGGGCAATTGATTGATAAAACATTGATCAAAATTAAGATACAATTTATACAAAACGAAAATCTTTTAAAAAGAGCTTTCTATAAAACAAAACTTAATGAAGTCGTCAAAATCATGTTTTACCAAAAACAGCGCCGTTGCTAGGAGGGCGCCAGCGCCTCTGCCTTTCAGCGCCTCTGCCTTTCAGCGCCTCTGCCTCACGAGCGGATGATAGCCCTGAAGACGCCTAGCAATGATATACCTTTAGTTAAGTTATAACTTAAGAGTCTTCGTAGCTCGCTAAGAGACAATGTTATCGGAAAATGCAGCCCAGGTATGATGCGTATGATGCGTAATGGAGATTCCCAAAGCGCTCTTCTTTGGTAAGAATCATGGAGAGCGATCGCGGATTTACTTTTAACAATGCAACAAAATATTTAAAGAGCATCAAGCTATTAAAATCTAGATTATGTATACGCACAGATAATATAACAGTAGGCTATATTGGTCAATATTTTTTTATTAGGTTAAGCAGTGATTGGATAACGTTTTTTTTTATTTAACGTTTTTAATTTAAGGCCCACCCACTGGCCCATCCAAAACTGGAATCCTGGCGCCGTGCCATGGTTGGTTGCTCTTTCTATTTGTGTATTTGCGGAGCTTCCACTCCCCAGTCTTAACCTTTTCTCTTGCCGCCTCCATCTCTACCTGCAGACTGAGCTCGTGTGTCATCTTCGCGCCAATTATTCAGCCAAAAGTGTAGGCCTATGTATTTCATAGAAAATTGTGTCTAGTACTATATAAATTACAAAGGTTTAATTGGCATCTTTATTTCAAACGACCTGACCGACCGCGACCCGAATATCATTAAAAATTTTTTTGGATGACTCGTAACGACCGCAGGCACCCGCTCATTTTGGATCAACCCGCGCATCACTGATAGAGTTGTACTGGAGCTTTGTGATTGGTCGGTTGGTGCTGTCACTCACCATAGTGTGGTATAATGGCCCAGGCCATGGCCGAGGCGTAGATCCCGCCCACCATCCAGAACATGCAGAGCCAGCTCAGGTGTTCCCCACGCTTCTCACGGGCCAGACACTCCGCAAAGTACGAGAACACGATGGGAACCGCCCCGCCAATCCTGCAAAGGAGTGTGGGAAATCAAGAATTTTTCACAAAACCAGTCACATGAGTCAATTTTTTGACATTGAGATTTATACGTCATCTGAAAGATGAATAAATAAGCTTTCCATTGATGTATGGTTTGTTAGGATATTACAATATTTGGTCGAGATACAGCTACTGAAAATCTGGAATCTGAGGGTGCAAAAAAATCAAAACATTGAGAAAATCTTCTTTAAAGTTCTACATTTATGTTCACGATTGTGCTGCATTCACTCACAAAAATAATTGTTTTATATATTCACGGTTGGAAATTTACTAAATATCTTCATGGAACATGATCTTTACTTAATGTTTAATGATTTTTGGCATAAAAGAAAAATGGATAATTTTGACCCATATAATGTATTGTTGGCTATTGCCACAAATAAACCCGTGCGACTTATGACTGGTTTTGTGATCCAGGGTCACATATATATATTTAATTGATCATTTTAATTTATTTAAAAAATAACCTTTGCAAATATATTTTAAGATTTATTCTAGTTTTTGAAAGAAGTCTCTTCTGCTCACCAAGGCTGCATTTATTTGATCAAAAATACAGTAAAATAGTCAAATATTACAAATTAAAACAGCTGTTTTCTATGTGAATATATTTTCAAATGTAATGTATTCCTCTGATCAAAGCTGAATTGTCAGCATCGTTACTCCAGTCTTCAGTGTCACATGATCCTTCAGAAATCACTCTAATATGATGATTTGATGCTCAAGAAATATTTTTTATTATTAGTATCAATGTTGAAAATAGTTGTGCTGCAGAATATTTTTGTGGAAACCTTAGTACATGTTCTTAAGGATCTTTTAAGAACAGCATTTATTTGAAATACATTCTTTGGTAACATTATATATGTCTTTACTGTCACTTTTGATCAGCTTAATGCATCATTGATATATATATATATATATATATATATATATATATATATATATATATATATGTGTGTGTGTGTGTGTGTGTGTGTGTGTGTGTGTGTGTGTGTTCATTATTAGCTTGCTTACATCGATTCATTTAATTAAATAATCCCTGAATAAAACAAGTATCAAAAATGATTGAAGGGGATTCATTCACACAGGATTCCTTTGCGCTGTTTTTAACACCGACTAAATTACACAAATAAATACATAAATGTGAATACAGTTCATCAAATAAAATCAGCAAAGTTAAAAAATGAATAAATTGTCTTATGCTCTTTCTTTGTGATGCATCTAGCTATTTTTGGGCCTCTACTGTGTGTTGCAGTCTGCATGACCTCTGACCCCCGGCTTCAGACGCTGATTCAGTCTGGAGTCACTGCAAGACCACGAGACCACGCTCAAATTCAGTTAGCAATACAACCCTCTCTCTCCTCGTACATTACGGCTCTGTGTCAGGAGGTTAAAACAACTGTGACATTGCAGAAGTGCTTGAAGAGAGACAGAGGAGCAGTGTGTGTGTGTGTGTGTGTGTGTGTGTTTTATTCTCAGACAGCAGACATGATGGAGTTGTGCTGTATTCCTCTGTATTCAGGATATTCCTACGGCATATTTCCAGCTTCTGAAGTGGTCCAATAATCAGAAGATGATTCAAAAGGAGCAATATGTCAATGCTACCATTTGTTTTGCTACCATTTGTTTGTACGATTATCAGAAAAGATCATTTCAGTGTTTTACACACGTTTTCTGGCTCTATAAACATTTGCAAAACAGATTAACTTATCATGCACCACTGACTCACTGATGCATTAATTTGCTTAACAATAACTGTTTATTATTAACTACTTGCATGGCATCATACATCCATATCACATCAAATCAAAGGCTGATTTCAAGCCTGGTCCAAATAATCCCAGACGGCAAAATAGTGTCAGCCCAGATCCGGCCCACATCTGGTACACGTGGAATCCACACGTACCAGATGTGGGCCGGATCTGGGCCGACACTATGTTGCTGTCTGGGATCAAGTTGAGCACACATGAAATTATAAATACCAGTGGAAACCTCAGGATTTTACTTCAATTTAATGTTAAAAGTCACTATAAATCAGTGGTTACACTTTATTTTAAGGTGTCATTGTTACAGTGTAATTATATATTTAAGTATTGAGTAATTAACAATGTACTTACTGTAGGATGAGGGTAGGATTAGGCTTTGGTTGAGGGTTAGTTGCATGTAATTATGCATAATTTACTGTTAAACTTTACTGTTATTACTATGGTAAAACATAAAACACATAAAATTATAAATACCAGTGGGAACCTTGGGATTTTCTTTCAATCATGTCATTCCAAACAAATAAGACTTTTTTTAATTCAGATTTAATAAGACTTTATTGAATTTCACTCTGATAACTATAACTTTGCACCTGCATGTCAACTATCTCTCATTAGAGTATTAGTAGACTGTTAGGTTAGGGTTCGGGTTAGTAGAATAAACTGATATGTACTTACAAAGTTACTTATAGTCAGTAGAATGATTGTTGAGGAGCATTAAAATAAAGTGTTAGCCGATATTAAGCAGACAGTCAACTAATACTCTAATGACTGCTAGTTTACATGTAGCTGCAAAGTTACTTATAGTTAGCAGAATGTCTGGTGGGAAAAGAAAAGAAAGTGGACCATTGAAATAAAGTGTTACCCAAAAATCTTACGGGTTTGGGCGAGTAATCAATGGCATAATTTTATTTTTGTGTGAACTACCCCTTTAAGAACGCTCTGAATGACCTTTCCCACACTGCATTAGCTAAGTAAAGGAAAGATCATCAAAGTCGAAGATGGATGGTTTCCTCCATTCATCCTCATGGAATATGAGCGAGAGACTCACCCGAATCCCGAGAACATCCTGCAGAAGAGGAAGGTGCCGTAGCCCTGAACGAAGGACGAGAGGAAGGAGAAGAAGCCGTTGACTGACATACACACCAGCAGACACTGCCGTCGGCCCACCTTATCTGACAGACCGCCCCAGAAGAACGCTCCCACCATCATTCCCAGATACACCACACTGCCTGCAGGGGGAAAAGCAGGAGGTCACCATCATCATCATCATCATGAAACCACATACTACACACACACACACATTCTTGTCCATCTATCTTTGTGAGGACATTCACTGACACAATGCAGTCTCTAGCTTTTCACCCTAACCTTACCCATCACAACTAAGGCCATGTACACAATGCAGCTCAATTCAGTTCAGTTCTTAGTGCTTAATCTCGTTCTGTACACACACAGTTCAGTCATTTGACGACCGCACTCTACAACCGAATTAAAGGGGTGGTTGATTATGATTTGACTTTTCTAACTTTAGTTAGTGTGTAATGTTGCTGTTTGATCATAAACAACATCTGCAAAGTTACAACGCTCAAAGTTCAAAGTAAAGGGAGATATTTGCTTTTAAAGAAATCGCTTTTTAAGGACTACACGAGCTTCCTCCCGGGTTAGTGACATCACAAACCCCAAAATTTACATAAATCCCTCCCCCCGGAAACGCGATTTATAGATTATCATGACAGATTATGCTAATCAATGACTTGAAGATAGTTATCTCCACATAAATTCATCAACTAACCATTCAGAAACGTCTTGTTGCTTCTACATGTTGTCACTTCTTCTTGAGTCTCTCCATCTTTATCCGACTCCGGTTTGAAAATAAAAGGCTAAAAGTGTTTGAAATGTTCAGTGTGTGTCTACGCGAGGTAATCGGAGCTGCTAACACACACACAAGCTCTTGAAGCTCCGCCCTCTGTGCCGGGAGCAGCAGCTCATTTGCATTTAAAGGGACACACACAAAACGAGTGTGGGGTATTTTGAGCTTAAACTTCACATACACACTCTGGGGACATCAGAGACTTATTTAACATCTTGTGAAAAGGGCATTACAGGACCCCTTTAACTCCCAAAAAATGCAGGTAGTGACACCCAAGTTTACAAAAGTTCTACGCAGTGTGTACAGAACCGAACTCAATAACTGGCAGTAAATGGCGTATTTTAACCATAGACTGTATAAAATTGCCATCTTGACAGCGCGTCACTCCCGGATAAACGAAAATGGGCAAAGAGGCGGGATTAGCTGAGGCGACGTGATGGTTAACAGACAGCAGACAAACGGCTAGTAGTGATAGCAGCGGCAATCCACCTGTCACTCAAGTGGCCACGCCCTTAATTATGCAGAACTTTAAGGCTTAATATAATTTAAACGGATGAGTTATAAAAAAATTCACCCCCCTCACAGTTGTCATGAAGGGCAAAATTAGCTATATAGACCAAAACCAATTTTTCTACCAGGCTGTAAACATGTTTTTTTCTGCTGTAAAGTTGAGCATTTTAACATGGGGGTCTATGGGATTGACTCTCTTTTGGAGCCTGTCTCTAGTGGCCAGTCGGTGAATTGCAGTTTAAGTCACTTCCGTGTCGGATTCAAGAGAGAGACCGGAAAGTTGGCGCTTGATTTTAACGTGAATCAGAGATGCAACAAATCACAGGGAAAAGCAGTACGAGCTTTGACTCATTCATGTTGATCACGCCCACAATAAACTGAAATAAATCCAAATACTTTATGCTGAAAATAAGACCATCATTTCACAACCCACACCTGTTCACTTTAATAACTCCATAAACCTGATCGCTTTATGAGCCAAGCTTAAACAACAAGCTCAAAACTCTAATAATAAGTGGACGTGGCAACACTGCAAATTTAACTGTGACATAAAAAGAAATGTATCAATGCCTCAGATGTTTCTTTTGCCCTTTCTTTGGATAAATAAAACAGACACAAGTGAGTCAATAGTTGTCATTCAGTAAGAAAGAATATAGAGATATAAAATGAATGTGGAGACAGTTTGAGACATTGTTGAGATCTCTTCTGAAACTCATCTCTCTCAGAAATTCTCCATTTGATTTGCATTTAACCTCACTTCTGTCTAACAACTGAGATAATAAAGAGATCTCATTAGAGATTTTCCCTATGTGGTCAATAACTGCAACATAAATAACACACACAGCTGTTATTAGTTTCATTGATCCGTTTCCATCACCCCGAGCCACAGTAAAGTTTGAAAGGGCAAATTTAAAGGGACAGCTCACCAAAAAATGTGAAAACACACACACACACACACACACACACACACACACACACACACACACACACAAAGATTTATTGTCATTATCTACATATTTATGAGGTTTAATATTCTTTTGTGTTTCGTAGAAGAAAGAAAGTCATACTGGTTTTGATCAACATGAGAGTGAGTAAATAATGACAGAATATTAATTTTTAGATGAGGAAAGTTTAGCCAAAATTGAAAGTTCATCTCATATTGTTCGAAACCTGCAACTTCTGGTTGTAAAATGCTTCTGGCGACAAACAGTTTTGTTTGTTCACATCTTGTGGAATGCATCCATGATATCCTAAGACAATATATAGCTAACAAACACACCTGAGCTCAGTAAATAAGAACTGAAGATGATCTACACCGGGCTTTTATTCACTCAAGATGTGCAATGCTTCGACAGAAAGGATAACAGGAATATATCAATCATTGTTCCTTTATTCCAGCTGTGAGTTCAGAAGGACGGGTTGATCATCACTCATTCCATCCAGTAAATACACACACACACACACACACACACACACACACACACACACACACACACACACACACACACACACACACACACACACACACACACACACACAAATATATAACAGAATAAATCCAGTCCTGTCCACTCATTCAGGATAAAGTAATAAAAATGCAAATTTATGTTGTAGAATGTAAAGTGAAGGCCATTTGATATGCACGAGCTCGACCAATGAAAACACAGAGGCGCATCTCTGTCTATCTTTCAGTGCTATTTGGTGTTCTTCATCCCTGGCGTTCTCTTTGAGAGTATGAGGAGGAGTGTGTGTTATCTCGCTGTGCAGACGTGACGGGCCGCCCTGGTCATCCATTACTGTCAGACAGCACTGAATACTGCGGCTCGCTCTCGCTTTCTAGACTGATGCGCTATATTCAGCAAAAGAGCTGCTTTCACAGAGCCACATCTACAGTATTACAGTCACTGATCTTTCCATAAAGCACTTTAATATGTGCTATATTTTTACATACAGTATACAGTATATACATACTGTGTGTAAAAATATTCTACTAAAATTCTCTACTACAGGAAAAACTATAAAAAAAGCTTTTGGCTGTAGCTTTAGCATATTATAGTGCCCCTATTATGCTATTTTAAAGGCTCCTAATTGTGCTTTGGAGTCTCCTACAATAGTTTAACATGCATCTAAGGTCAAAAAATATTTTTTTCATAATATACATTGCAGCATCGCCTCATTTCTCAGAGTCTGAAAACGGTTCGATGAAGGGTCTCTCGAAAACCCTCCTTTCCGAGAGCCTACTCTGCTCTGATTGGTCGGATGGCCCAGTCTGTTGTGATTGGTCTACTCTGCTCTGATTGGTCAGTTGGCCCAGTCTGTTGTGATTGGTCTGCTCTGCTCTGATTGGTCAGATGGCCCAGTCTGTTGTGATTGGTCTACTCTGCTCTGATTGGTCAGATGGCTCCGTCTGTTGTGATTGGTCTACTCTGCTCTGATTGGACAGATGACCCAGTCTGTTGTGATTGGTCTACTCTGCTCTGATTGGTCAGATGGCTCAGTCTGTTGTGATTGGTCTACTCTGCTCTGATTGGTCAGATGGCTCAGTCTGTTGTGATTGGTCTACTCTGCTCTGATTGGACAGATGGCTCAGTCTGTTGTGATTGGTCTACTCTGCTCTGATTGGACAGATAATAATAATAATAATAATAACTTTGACTTTTATAGCGCCTTTCAAGAAACCCAAGGCCGCTTTACAAGGGGTGGGAACTGGTTGGGGGGGGGGGGGGGGGGGGGGTTAGAGACCAAAGGCCTCTGTGAACAAGTATGCCTTGAGGTGCTTTTTGAAGGACAACAGTGTGGGGGCATGACGTATGTGGAGAGGTAGTTTGTTCCAGAGGGTGGGGGCAGAAACACAGAATGCTCTATCACCAAAGGTCCGTAGCCTGGTGCGAGGAGTGGCAAGCTGGTCCTTGTCAGAGGATCGCAGGGACCTTGGCTGTGAGCAACGGTGGAGGAGATCTGCGAGGTACTGGGGTGCAAGTCCATGGAGTGATTTGTAGGTTAGGAGCAGGATTTTATATGAAATGCGGGATTTGACAGGGAGCCAGTGAAGCTTCTTGAGTGTGGGGGTGATGTGCTGCCATGGCTTCGATCGTGTCAGGACCCTGGCAGCTGAGTTTTGGACATACTGCAGTCTATCCAGGGTCTTACTGGGCAGACCATACAGTACACCATTGCAGTAGTCCAAGCGGGATGTGATGAAGGCATGGATGAGTGTTTCAGTCACAGAGTCAGAGAGTGATGGCCGGAGTCTGGAGATGTTTTTGAGGTGAAAGAACGCCGACTTGGTGGTGGTTTTGATATGGGCCTGGAGTGAGAGTATGGGGTCCAGGATGACACCAAGGTTGCGTACCTCTGGGGATGGCCTGATGGTATAGCCATCCACAACCAGGAAAAGATCACCAACCTTCTTAGCCAGTGATGGGGGGGCCACCACCAAGAGCTCCGTCTTCTTATTATTAAGTTTGAGTAGGTTGGCAGTCATCCAAGTTTTTATTTTATGCAGGCAGTCGACAAGGGATATGGGAGGAAGCTGAGCCGAGGGTTTGGTGCTTATGTAGAGCTGTGTATCGTCAGCATAGCAGTGAAAACTGAGTCCATGGTGACGAATGATTTGACCAAGGGGGAGCATGTAAATGGTGAACAGAAGGGGGCCAAGTACCGATCCCTGGGGCACACCATGATTGACTGGAGCAGGGGTTGAGTTTGAGTCTTTGATGGTGATGTATTGTTTCCTACCGGAGAGGTAAGACTGAAACCAGGAAAGAGCAGAGTCAGTGAGTCCTAAGTATTCATGAAGGCGGTTGAGGAGGATGGCGTGGGAGACAGTGTCAAAAGCCGCAGAGAGGTCCAGGAGGATGAGGAGACTGATGAGGCCATTATCGGCAGCTGTGAGGAGGTCATTCATGATTTTGATGAGGGTGGTCTCGGTGCTATGGTGGGGTCTGAAGCCAGATTGGAAGGGTTCACAGAGCTCATGGTGGGACATGTGTTGCTGTAGCTGAACAGCCACAGCTCTTTCCAGAATTTTGCTGAGGAAGGGAAGGTTGGATATAGGGCGGTGGTTGCTGGGATCATCCGGGTCCAAGCCAGGCTTTTTCAGTGTGGGGATCACCACAGCAGTTTTGAAGCTGGTGGGGACCACCCCTAGTGCCAGCGAGATGTTGATGATACTAGCCATGGCAGGGCACAGGGTAGGCAAACATGCCTTTACCAAGGTAGTAGGCATGGGGTCCAGCTTGCAGAAGGTGGACTTAGCTTTAGACACCAGGTCCATGACTTGGTTGTGTTCCAGGGCGGCAAAGGAGGAGAGAGAGCACTGTGGTGGGTGGACTGAGGCAGTTGAGTTGAAGTCCAGCAGTTGATGGGCAGGAATGGACGGAATTCCTGTCTGGTGAAGCTGCTGATAAATGGTGTCCACCTTTTCCTGAAAAAACCTGCTGAATTCTGAGCAGAGTTCAGCAGCATCAGAGGGTTGGGGGGCATCTGGGGGGCGGAGAAGACGGTTGATCGTTGAGAAGAGACGCTTGGGATGGTTCTGTTGATTATTGATGAGAGTGGAGTAGTATGATGTTTTTGCCTGAGAGAGAGCTTTTTTGTAGTCCCTGACATGGTCTTTGAAGATCTCGTGATGGACAACAAGGCCAGATTTTTTGTGCAGTCTTTCAAGCCGCCGCCCAGCCGCTTTCATGAGGCGGAGCTCAGGGGTGAACCAAGGAGCTGGCTGGGTGAAGGAGATGGACCGGGTCTTCAGAGGGGCTACTGCATCCAGGCTCAGAGAGAGGGCGGTATTGTAGCGCTCCACAAGGCCATCTGCAGTATGGCAGGTAGGATGCGAGGCAAGGTGTGTTGCAAGCATGTTTGACAGCGTGGGTGTGGACACGCGCCTGATGTTCCTGAATGTGATTGTTCGTTTAGCACGGTGCTTAGGTTGTGGCATCGGTACAGAAAACTGGACGGCATGGTGGTCCGACACAGCGAGGTCAAGGCACTCGAGGTGAACAGGGGTTAAGCCAAAGGTACACACCAGGTCCAAGGTATGCCCTTTGACATGTGTGGGACCCTGCACATGCTGTGACACATTGAAACAGTCCAGGAGAGACAGGAACTCAGCAGCAAAAGGGCAACTGCTAGAGTCCACATGGATGTTAAAATCTCCCATAATGATGGTGGACGGGGACATGGGGCAGACAGCTGTGAGTAACTCAGAAAACTCAGAGAGAAAAGTGTTGGAAGCTTTTGGAGGGCGGTAGACAAGGACTACCTGGAGCTGTGCAGCCCCAGCCAACACAAAATGAATATATTCAAAAGTTGCAGAGTTTGTGGGGAGCTCCTTAACAAGAATGTCAGAGCGGTGAATAACAGCCAACCCACCACCACGGCCCTGACAGCGAGGCTTTTGGATGTAAACATAGCCTGGGGGTGTGGCATGGTTGAGTGATAGGAAATCCTGCTGAGCTTGCCATGTCTCTGTCAGGCACATGAACTCCAATTTCTTATCAATGATAATGTCGTGTATTAATCCAGCCTTATTATTCAGTGAACGGGTGTTCAGGAGCATAAAAGTTGCAATCTGGTTGGTGAAAGTAGCGACAGGGGGAGCAGTCGAGTCAACAGAGGCCAGAGGACGCAGGTTGATTAGCTCTGCGTGACGATTGCTCTGATGACGTCGCAACACGGAAGTGTGGCACCGAACACCTGACACAGCTGGAGTTGTACTCGAGTGGACAAACTTATGTCGGGTGGCCCTGTGCACATAACGAGGACGACGCAGAATATGGAGAGACTTTATGACATCCAGGCAGCTCGGGGAGATAAAGGAGTAGAGTTTCTTTAGTTCCGTTGCGGAGTATTTAAGGAAAACCATGCCAGGAGTGCGCCCAGCTTGGCTAAGTGACGTTAGCAGAGCCGCAAGCTGCGCTCCAGGTAGAGTCAGCAGTAACGACGGAGGTGGACTGGAGGTGAAGCCGGTGTAGCCTGTCCAAAGGTAAGACCACAGTTTGTCCGGTAATAGTAGTCAGCTGAGATGGTCCAGGTAACGTTGATGGAAACTAGCTGCTAATCGCACAGTAAAGTTGAAGTTGATGGCTACTTGCGGAGCCAACAGATTAAATAGAGGTGACTTGTTAACAAGGTAGCTGACGGTTGCAGAAACACAGGATTAAATCAGCGAATTTGTAAACGGGGAACGTGGACGTGAGAAGCGGCGACATTCACGCCAGCGTCCTCTCTCTGTCAGCGCTGTCAACAGATGACCCAGTCTGTTGTGATTGGTCTACTCTGCTCTGATTGGTCAGATGGCTCAGTCTGTTGTGATTGGTCTACTCTGCTCTGATTGGACAGATGGCTCAGTCTGTTGTGATTGGTCTACTCTGCTCTGATTGGACAGATGACCCAGTCTGTTGTGATTGGTCTACTCTGCTCTGATTGGTCAGATGGCTCAGTCTGTTGTGATTGGTCTACTCTGCTCTGATTGGACAGATGACCCAGTCTGTTGTGATTGGTCTGCTCTGCTCTGATTGGTCAGATGGCTCAGTCTGTTGTGATTGGTGGACCGCTTACTATGAAAGTTTTTTCCTAACATAATTAAAATTAAAATTAAAATGCTTAAAAAGATCAAATAATAAATCAAAGTCTCAAAACAACTGTTCAAATGATAAATCAAATGGTCAAAATATGAAATAATAAATCAAACTCTCAAAAAAATTCTTCTCGAACCAATCACTTCCGGCCTCAGCGATAACTACAGTGTTTGAGGGCGGGGCAAAACAAACTTTTTTCGCCGGCAACCAATGAAGACCTTGGCTGGTATAATGCAAATTAGTAACAAACATACATAGGTTCGAGTAGGAAGTGAGACTGGAGTTACCAGGGGGCCAATGTTTCGGAAAACATTGAAGCTTCCCCGGGCGCCGCCATTGATTAGCAGACCATCACCAGCTGTTAGCATCCATTGACTCCCATTCATTTTGGCGTTACTTTGACAGCGAATAACTTTACATCTGAGGCGTTTAAAGACTCCATTTGTCCATTATTTATTTCTAAACAAACACGAAAATGTATAAAAGGCTCCATTACCTTGTATCTTACGTTATGGCCCCGTAGAAGCAGTTTTTGTAATAATAGGCTAACGATTGCATCATAACCAGTCGCAGAGTAGAGAAATTACCGTATGGACGGGAGGAGAAGCTCACGGGCAATCGGGGGGACGTGGAGGCAAAATGACAAAATAATTAATCAGAATACCTAGCAAAAGTTGCTCCTGCTCCAAGCTCATGGACACCTCCTACTCACACTCTCCGTCTCTGCAAGTTTCAGAAGGGAATGATTCAGATTTCTCTTGGCACAGCTACTAGAAGACAGACGTCACATCACATCTACGTCGTCAAGCTCAGTTTGAGTCTGCGCAGTACGCTCAGCCATCAGGAAGTAAGTGCTTCTAATTGACTTCACTTTTCTCCGTTGAATCCAATGGGGTCGCTGTGTCCATTTCTTTCACTGTCTATGGGAGTTACTGACGACTCGTTTCAGGCGGTTCAGAATCGATTCTCTTTTCTTTGAGACGAAAACTCCATTTATCCATTTACAAATATTCGCAAACAGCTTCATTACACACTACATGAAAGGTTATACCCACCCAAAAAAGCATAATAGGGGCACTTTAAACATGCATTTTTTTGTAATACCATACATAAATTGTCTGGAAATACTGCACTTAAAACAGCTTTTACAAAATTTCAGGTCATTGAAATTGATTTTTCCTTCATATTTTCTCTTGATTGTACAGCCTTCTCCCCCTAAAGATTTCTCTCATGTGGGATTTATTTCAGTGAACTGCATGATCTACATGTCAAAGCTCTCATTATTAACATCCCAGCACTCAGTAAGTAAAAATGAGCTCCTGCGGAGTGAAATTTCCTTATCTCTCGTTCTGACTCACAGACTGATTTGAGAAGCGCCCATAATTCCCCTGATCCTGTCACTGACAATCCCATCGGAAACCAGCGTGAGCAACAACCAGAGCGAAACGCATGACTCTCAACAGAAACAAGGTACAGGGACTGGAGGAACATTTTACAAACTTCTTAAAAAAAAAAAATTCTTAACTTCTTTTTTGTGAATCTGGCCCCTGATTTGCTCCACCAATCAGAGTGCAGGACAGGACAAGAGCGGGCGGGGCCAGACGTCCGTTACAGAAGCTCTAGACAGATAAAGACTAATCGGTAACACTTTACAATAATCAAGCACAGCGTTAGTTCAGACAGGCCACGTAGGCATAGGCTGCGATCAGCTGACAAATTGCTCCAACCACTACCGTTCTCCTATTAGACTGGAAGGATATATATACGCGGCACTTCCGCCTGGGAAACATGCCTAAACTACTCGCAACCCCCCCCCCCCCACCCTCACCACTATAAGTATCAAGCATATTTCTGTGCACCTTTTGGCTGTTGTCTTCTTTGTTTCATATTATCAAAGCTTCCAAGTCCTAGAGTCACGGACATCATCGTGAGAGACACACCCTTCCTCATAGCAAGCTACAGCATAGACGTCCCGGACTTCACTGCTACGTCTACATGTTTAACCACGGCTTAAAGACATTACTAAACTGTCTTAATCATCTGTATTGCTCAAGCTGATGGTTCCATAGGGGGGTTAATGCTAAAGCTACGTATGTCATTAATTATGGAGCAAGAACCCCCATAAGGAACCATACCGCCAAAGATAAATTGTGTTCAATAAACTCAAGTAAACTTGCCAAAGTGGTCTCGTCTGAAAGGTTGATTAGATGCATTTACTAGCATGAACTAACAATAAGCAAAACATTTGTTACAGTATTTATTCATCTTTGTTAATGTTAGTTAATATAAATACAGCTGTTTGTTCATGTTAGCTCACAGTGCATTAACTAATACAACCTTTGATTTTAATAATGTATTTGTAAATGTTGAAATGCTGAAGTATTGTTCATTCTTAGTTGATGTTAAGTAATGTTAACTAATGAACCTTAATGTAAAGTGTTACCGACTAATCTAGCTTGATTACACAACAATGTGAATCCTGATAAACTCAAGCTGAGACTCAAATCACACACAGATATGTGTTTTTCAGATCTGATCTTCCACAGTGGTTTTCCGAGCGATGACGTGATCTGTTTGTTCAGTGGCAGAATCTGCTGTATCTACATCCGCTGCTCTTGTTATGACGCGAGTCTCAACACAATACAGGCTGAAAACTGGATATTTCGCCTCTGCTGATGTATATCATGACATCACACACCGCACACATGGGCAGAAAGTCTCTTGAAAGCCTATTGTAAAGATAATACATCAAATAAAGGGTTTCATTTTGTATTTGACAAAATAACGTTGTAAATTGACATACAACATTATAACCTTAAACATCCGCGTCTTTGACGTCGAACAATATGTGCATGCATACTGTATATTAATAAAATTTTGTTTGGGTACAACATTAGCTTCCTCATATAATATTTCACAGGTCTTCAACAGTTAAAACAATAACAGATCTGTATTTACATGACTTCGATCTTCACTCAACCGCTTCAAAAGAGTTTATAAAAATTCAATTCTGTCATTGTCCTCCTGCCACATGTGGTCGCGGCCGTGGCTCGCTAGTTTGCGTTACGCCTGCTACAGACTGTGTGATTTCAGCAATCCAATAAGATCATTACAAATCACACCGTACGACATGGAGCTAATAAACTTGGGTACGACATGTATGTAGACTGTACGATGATGACACCTATTGAATCGAAGGACGTAAGTTAGAATGGAGGAATAAAACGTCATCAGCATGTGCTAGTGGTAAACAAATAGAGCAAGATCAATCGCACTTAAGCAAATGTGGCTTTTATGTGCGCTGAAAAAAAAGGAGGAAGCGAAAGAGGAGAATATAGACGTGGTCATGGCTGGGGAAAAGAGGTCAACTTGGCAATTTTTTGTAATTAAGTAAATGGAGCTTGAGGTAAGTAGTTTTAAGTTTAAGGGCCCTATCTTACAAGCGCAACACAAGTGTTTTTTGCTAGTTTCAGCCCGACGCAGTTTTCATTTTCATGTCCTGCGCACGTTGTTTAAATAGCAAATGCATTTGCACCCATCTGTGTGCCCATGGGCTGCTGGTCTGAGAACGAGGTGTGTTCTGGCGCATTGTTGGTGCGTTGCTATTTTGAGGAACAGAAATAGACTGAGCCATTGACCAACTGAACCCTGATCTAAAGTCAATGGCGCAGTATTTTTTTTGTTATTTAAAGAGCGCGTTAGTAATGTGCGCCTATAGGCGGATCCACAACGCACGTCCACTCTGCTTATTAAACACACAGGGACGCACAGCAGCACACAAACATGACAAATATTTAAAATAAAAGGATTACAATGTAAAAGATTATTATTGTGTTCATAAAGATATGGTGAATCCGGCTTGTCCTGTAGATGTTCTGCTTGAGCTCTTTTACCTCGTGCACGAGCGGATCCGTTTGCGCTCTGAAGACGCGTTCGGTCTTTCCACTATCAAATTCCGTCATGTAAACAGCGAATCCGCCATGGCTCGAGCGCAACTGGCATTTAAAGGGAATGAGAGATGAGACTCTGATTGGTTTAACGCACGTAAAACCCAAAACACCCCCATTACTCATTAAGAGAATAGGGACAACACTTTTAGACCATGCGCCGGGAGCACCGACCATTTTTCCCGTAGTCAAACTAGAAAAAGTGGATTCGGACACGACCTAAGTGAACTTGCACTGTGCGCTTTAGACCATGCGCTTAGATCGTTAAAATAGGGCTCTTAGCGCCATGTCACATTGATCAATACGCCATTTCATGTTGCATTTTTATTGGCTAGTCAGTAGACGTAGGTCGTAGCAGCAAACACAGTTACATGATCATGCTAAATATCTGACTCTGTCAGAAAATGATCTCAAGCTATCTTTGGTCTCAAGACCGCGACAACGGCCGTCTTTGAATCTCTCTCACTGTACGACGCAGGACGAGCGTTTAGGCACGACCACAGAAATCACCACGACTGTTCATCTTTCGTCTGGGACAGCCCAAAATCATACAATGTGTACCGGCATTAAGAGAGCAAGCACGTCGTATGGTTATTGCACGCTCGAGTACTCAATGGCTTCTGACAGCGCCAACTAGCGGTGGAAGTAGTCGACTATCCAACTAGTCTATGCAAGCCCTAATACAGTATATAGCAATAATAATTGGTCCTAACTACATATTAATACAAACTACCATTCAAAAGTTTGGGGTCTGTAAGATTTTTTTCATGTTTTTGAACAAAGTTTCCACTGCTCACCAAGGCTGCATTTATTTGATCAAATATACAGTAAAAACAGTAAAAATGTGAAATATTTAAAACATTTTTTAAAAAAACTGTTTTCTTTGTGAATATATTGTAAAGTGTAATTTATTCCTGTGATCAAAGCTGAATTTTCAGCATCATTACTCCAATCTTCAGTGTCACATGATCCTTCAGAAATCATGCTAATATGATGATTTGATGCTCAAGAAACATTTCTGATTATTAAAAACAGTAGTGCTGCTTCATATTTTTATGGAAACCATAATGGTTTTTTTTCAGGATTCTTTGATCAATTTAATCCTTGCTGAATAAAAGGAATACATTGATTTTTAAACAAGTGTATATATATGCATTTAAACACACACACACACACACATTTGAGCTTGAGCTGTACAACATCTGATGTTGCTGATACTGCAGTATGAAAGGATGGAAAGAGAGAGAGAGAGCAGTAAAGCGTGAAATCAGAAAGTGTCGGGCATATTACAGACGCCTCTCAGGGGTCTTTCAGTAGAACAGCGTCTCACCTCTCATCTCTCCATCTCTCCATCCTCTCTCTCTCTCCAACACTGGGAATGTGATCACCGAGCTAATGGACACACTGAATTACCCACATCACATTTACTGTACCCTTCTTTCCACCCCTTCTTTCCACCCTTTCTTTCTTTCTTTCTTTCTTTCTTTCTTTCTTTCTTTCTTTTTGTAACGCACATATTGTTTCACATACTAAAAACCCACATCACATTATTTAACAAAAATAAGCTCTAAAAACATTTTGTTAAAGGGGGGGTGAAATGCTATTTCATGCATACTGAGTTTTTTACACTGTTAAAGAGTTGGATTCCCATGCTAAACATAGACAAAGTTTCAAAAATTAAATTGTACGTTTGAAGGAGTATTTCTGTGCCAAAAATTGTCCTTCCGGTTTGTCACAAGTTTCGGAAAGTTTTTTTCGAGTATGGGTCTGCGTGACGTCAGCTGGGGCGGAATTTCCTTATATGGGTCCTAAGGGCACTTCTCCATGAATAGCGCGGGCGCGCGCGCACTCGTAGACTAGAGCAAGAGAGCGAAAGCAGTACGTTACCTCATCAAAGCGCTCTGCTCGGCGTTTGGAAGTCAATGTCACCAAAGAAGTGGGTTTTTGGTTGCCAGGGCAAGACAACCCTGCACAGATTCCCAAAGAACCCAGCGTTAAGGGACCAGTGGATGGAGTTTGTTTTTTCAGAGCATCAAGGGAGTTGTGCAAGACTGTTTGTTCCCTGCATTTCGACGATGATTGTTTTATAGACAAAGCCCAGATCGACGGATTTGCAGATCGTCTAATGCTTAAGGATCGAGCAGTCACAATGATAAAGGTTCGCGGTCGCAGGCGGTGAGTAAAACTGCTTCAAATGTCTCTGTGTGTTGTTAGCTCGGCGCGTTAGCACAGCTTTAGCTCCGCCCACACGGCCCGCCCCCAGCCGCTCGGTTTTTTCCGGAAAGACTCGGTACAGCCTATCTTTCTTTTATAAATATAATAAAACTAAAGACTTTTTGGAGATATGAAGGATGCCATACTACTCTATAGGTACTCAAGATTAACAGGAGATTGAGTGAAAATGAGCATTTCACCCCCCCTTTAAGGTTTCCATTAAGTTATGAAAATGCTATTTCTGAATGTTCAAAACGTTTAAACAAAGGTTTTAAAAACGTTTTTCTTTCTTTCTTGATTCTATGAACGTTAAGAGAACATTCCATTTGATCGTTTTTCAAACATTATGGAAACGTTATTTTTTTAATGTTCTAACGTTTAGAAAAAATGAAAAGAACCTCCAACTAAACATTCCATGAACTGAAACAATAAAGTGATTCGATTTGCTTTGATTTGTTTTTGTGCAAACATTTTGAGAACCTTATTAAAGACCAGACGACTCTGAACAAACATTCTATTAATGTCTACAATTGTTTATAACTTTGAGAGAACCTTGATAAACGTTCTGAGAACATTCCCTGTTAGCTGGGATCTTTTTTTCTTTCTTTCTGCTTTTAAAAGCGTGATAAACGTCGGTGTGATCTCTTCACCAGCTCAGGACAGTGCACGCGTGTGTATTCACAGTGGACTTACGAAACACACACACACTCTCAGTTGCTTGTGTGATTGACGGCTCTCTTTATCTGGGAGTGGGGAATATCTCCATCCGCTCTAATTCATCGATCGGAGTTATTGATCCCGAGCGCATGCGGACCGCAGGCCAACCGTGTGTGTTTAACAAAAAGATCCTGTGTGTGAGTGTGTGTTCTCCGAGCATCATTACAGGAATGAGCCGTCCTGGACGAAGAGGACAGGAGGAGGAAAAGAACGAGTGATTACAGAGAGGGAGGGTAAATAAGCGAGCTTTACTGCAGGGGAAGAAGAAGAAGAGGAGGAGAATGGGAGAAGAAAGAGAAGAGATAATGGAAGCTCTGCGGCAGTGTGTCTTTTCTGTGCCTCGCTGTTCATTACCTGAACCGAACCTCGTGAACGACACACACACACAATACTGAACCAAGCCACAAACTCACACTTTCTTATCAGATTGAACTTTTTTGCTATTTGGCAACTCAAATGTTTCTTCACAAATGATAAATGCTATGCTGATTAAATAATATATGATTAAATAATCCATCAATTGTTCAATAGCAAAGTACTGTTCATATCAAATTGTTAAATATTTGCCTTTTTATTGCTTTAGAATTTGGTATGAAATATGATGATTAAATAATCCTCTTAAAATGTGATTTGAAATGTTTGAATTATTCATTATTTACAATGGAGGTACTAAAAAGTACTATTATACTATATACTATTATTATGAAATAAATATTAAATAACTCAAATTACATAATAACATAACCTACAAGTATATTTATAGTCAACATTACTCTTTTTTCTTCTTAAGAGGTCATTAACTGCTTTAATATATATATATATATATATATATATATAAAATGATATTTAAGGTCCACTTATTTCACATCAAAAAACATCCTAATTTCGAAGTAACAGAATATTTTCTATCCTGTTTTTGACGCTCTCTTTGAAACACCACATGCATTTTGCATAATTTTCAACATGTGGAGTTGTTTTGAAAAGCCAGAGTCTGATCCTGAATCAGAAGACAAACCTAAACCTCAAAAGATACTCCAGTCTGTGACAACTTGGTAATAAATCACCTTTATATATACAGTATTTACTCCTTATGTATTTGTGTGGTAATATGGTATTTTATTACATTATATTAGAGCTGAAACACTACAGAAAGGTGAATGTACCGTGGTTCGTCATGCTTACACTCATCACTCATCGTTTTCAGTAAAGTGAGTACATCTCATATGATCTGTAACACACATGGTAAAACACTGTTACTCACACTTACACTTACATTACTGTCAGATCCAGTATAGTCAACACTGCATCATCTTTTCTTTTCAGTCTCTCTGAAAAGCCTTGTTTAAAAAACGAATCTGCAGTGAAATGAACAAGCAAACAGAGGCAATCTGGAACCTTGTTAAAGGTTCACCCACGCTTAGGATCACAATGAACGCCAAGCAAAGAGTGTGTTTTTCATCCTGTAATACTCAGAGGAATCTGTCGTTTAGTAATTCTGTCTCGTATTTACTACTGTGTGACAAGCGTGAATCAGTGGGCGGGGCTAAAGAGGCAATGATGTAGAAGTGGGCGTGGATCTTTTTCTTTCGCTGCTCTATGACATCATACAGAGAAATATTTCCGAAACGAGTCGTTTTCTGAGTTCGGTTTCAATAAAAGCTGTTTTTGGACTAGTGAGGAAGTTTTGAGTTGTGAAATGTACAGGATATTCGTATAGTTTGATGACCTCTTATATGTCTTAAAGATCAAGGAAAATTTGATTTCTCAATTCATGTTGCTTTAGAATTTGGAATGAAATCTGATTTAATAATCCACTTTTAAACATTTATTTGAATTATTCAAATTGTGTAATAGTAGCAAAAAAAGTAATGTTAATATTAAACTACGTATATATTTAATATAATTTACAAACATTAATATTATACAACACTTATTATAATAACTCTAAAAATATTGAATGAAACAGACCTACAAGTATATTTATAGTCAACATCACTCTTGATTTTTCTCTCTGCTCGCGGCTTCAGAATTTGATATGAAATTAAACACTTAAAATCTGATTTAAACTATTTGAATTATTCGATATTTGTAATAGTAGGAATTAAATATTTGTAAATATTAAATATTATTAATATGAATATAAATATTAATATAAATTATATATTTTTAATTATTTTTTATTATATATATATAATTATTTGTTTATATTTATAATATAATCAAATATATGTATATATATATATTTATTTTACATTTAATTATTATATTATTTATAAAAATATAAATAAATATGAATACAAATATTACAAATATAAATAATTAATATTAATATTGTTAATATTAAATACATATTAAATATGATTATATTTATAAACATTAAATATTATATAATACATATTAAATACAATAGCTATACAAATATTAAACTAAATAGACCTTAATGGCTTGATCTTGATTTTTCCAGTCATGATAAATGTAATGCTGCTTTGGAATTTAATATGATTAAATAATCCACTTAAAATTGTATTTAAATAATTCAGTATTTGTAATAGTTGCCATAGAAAAGTACTATTAATATTAAATAAGCAAATATTAAATATTATATAATAACTATTAAGTTATTATAACTATAAAACTATAAGTAACTATAAAGACTTTGAATAAAATAGACCTACAAGTATATCTATAGTCAACATGAATTAGTTTGTTAGTTTTTTCCCCATGATTCTGCTTCTGTCCAGTGAATGAGTGGTAAGACCACACACGTCTTCAGAAGAGGACAGTTAATCAAGACTAAGTGCAGAGTATTGATCAGAGAGAGAGAGAGAGAGAGAGAGAGAGAGAGAGGGGGGGGGGGATAGAGAGAGAAGAAAGAGGAGGGAGAAGAAACTGGAAATACTGTTTTTGATTTATCTACATAGATACACCATAACTCTATATGTGCACGAATGCAACAAACAAAAAGAGCACTGTTCTGAGATATGCCATAATTAGAGTGATAAAATCCAGAAATGAGCTCTGCATTGTGCTTGACAGCACCAAGAACCATAAAACTACTGTTACACCTGCATATCACACAGACATGATGCAACAAGTTTCATTTCTCTGTCCTCGCTAAAAGGAAAAATGCTGCAAGATGCAACACAATAACACCAATCGGAGCATATTTAATAATTATGCATGTATTTCAGACACAACAGGCACGCAAAAAAACAAGCTTGTCATGGTTAGGACAAAGACACTTCATTTGATGAGACAATCGTCATTCCCACAAACTCAAAAAACTTAAATAGTAAGTCTGTTGTGCAGAACTTTGATTTGATTGTGCAGAAATTGTTCATTTTCACTTGATTATTTTTTAAAAAAAGATCTGGAAATCATAAATCCAGATTTTTTTTAAAAGACAACAGCATTTCTGAAAAAACAAAAACAAAACAACATTTCATAGGGCCTTATTATTGTAAAAAAATGTGTTAATGTTTTATAAAAAAGTTTATAAATTCAATTGATTAGACACGTTTTTTGATTTTTAAAATGAAAATTTAAAATAATTACACTATTCAAATGGAATACAGAAAAATGAATACAGAAAAAAATAGATTCCAGAAAAAATAAAACGAAAAAAAAATTGGGGATTACCAATGTCACATAAATATGATAAAAGAAGCCAATTTTCAAATAATAATTAATAATAATTGCATTTTCTACTTAAATGACCACAATAAACAATTATTCTGCCAAGTAATATAGTGCATAAGTAACTTAGCCATAACGACCCCTTTACAACGTTCAATAAAAACTTTAATAATAAAATAAACGCGGAACATGACAATGATCTGAAGAACATCTGGAGAACATCAGCTCTTTCATTTCATTTGTCTCCATTATATCTGCATATTATTATAGATAAATACTTACATAAGAGGCAGAGTGAAGGAAATACACACACACACACACACACACACACACACACACACACACACACAGCAGCAGCTCCTCTTAAATAAGCTCAAATCTACCCACACATGTGCTGTACCTGCTGCCAAGACAATAAACTCATCCGGACCCAGAGAGATCACTGAATAATACAACAACAGTCTCTACCCACACACACACACACACACACACACACACACATCCAAAAACCATCAAACAAGCACGACAGTACGGTATTGCTGGCAGACGCCACCCAACCACCCACATTACACACACACACACACACACACACACACACACACACACACACACACACACACACACACACTCATTACAAGGAAAAAACCCTCCCTCACATCAAAGGGCGTAAGAAAGCATCTTGTCGTCTTTACAGCATGTGACTGCAGAAGCGTGTGGGTACAAAGACAGAGATGAATAATAGAGAATCTGGTGCGCTTCACACAGACTGGATTTAAAGACAGCAGAGGTGATCTGAACACAAAGACCACTGCAAACGCTCCAGTATCTTCAGCTGAGTATGTGCTAAGAGTATACCAGAATGCACTGCAACACGCTTGCGGAAAAAAGTATATCTAAATATACAAAAGCATCATTACTCCAGTCTTCAGTGTCACATGATCCTTCAGAAATCATTCTGATATGATGATTTGATGCTTAAGAAACATTATTATCAGTGTTGAAAACTTCATATTTTGAGGAAAACGTGATTATTTTATTCAGGATTCTTTGATGAATAGAAAGCTCAAAAGAACAGCATTTATTTGAAATAATAATCTTTTATAAGTAACATTATACATTTCTTATTCTGTCACTTTTGATCAATTGAATGCCTCCTTACTGAATAAAATTATTAATTTCTTTAATAAAGAGACACAAAATGATTTAATCAGTAGTGTTTAAATCCTGTATCAATAACATCAATCAATAGTAGCATAAAATGGGTTTTCTCCTTCTTAATGCTTTGGCTTCTTTTAAAAGATCTTGAGCAGAAATTGATGAACCTTTTGATGGAAATAAATGTTGTGATGTTATTTCCATCAAGAGGAGCATCAATGTTTGCTCAAGATCTTGTATTGTCAATGCAAGAGTCCAGCGCTGTGTAAAGTCTCCTCCAGCACATCCCAGAGACTGTCAGTCAATTTAAGATCTGGACTTAGAGGAGCAGATTCATGTGTGAAATGATTCTTCATGCTCCTCACAACTATACTCTCACAATCTGAGCCTGATGAATCTTGATATTGTCATTCCTACAGTACATGTGTGTTTAACAAATGAAAAGCTACACACTCCATCAGTTCGGGTTAGAAGAACTGTTGACAAACACATAACATGCTAGACAAACAATATTTAGGGGTGTCACAATATATCACATTATGTATCGTGGATAATGACAATCTGTATTGTGTGTATAGTTCACCCAAAATACAAATTACTGTGTGAGAAAAATATATAATGTTGAATATGATGTATAATAATGCAATGGGGGGATATTTGTGGGTCCTGATAATGCCAAATGTCTGATGTTACCAGTAAAAAGTGTCCTACGTTATTTTATACATGTGAACCTGGATCACAAAACCAGTCATAAGTCGCACGGGTATATTTGTGGCAATAGCCAACAATATGGGTCAAAATTATCCATTTTTCTTTTATGCCAAAAATCATTAGGATATTAAGTAAAGATCATGATCCATGAAGATATTTTGTAAATTTCCAACTGTAAATATATCAAAAATGGATTTTTTGTGAGTGAATGCAGCGAAATCGCCATCAGAAATGTACAACTTTAAAGGCGACTTTCTCAATATTGTGATATTTTTGCACCCAGATTTCCAAATAGTTGTATCTCGGGCCAAATATTGTCCTATCATAACAAACCAAACATCAATGAAAGCTTATTTATTCAGCTTTCAGATGGTGTATCAATCTCAATTTAAAAAAAAATTACCCATAAGACTTTTAAACATATTCGTCTAAAATAATTTTGTATTTTCAGCTTCAGAATCATGAATATTGTTATTCTGGTGTCCCGATTGTCCTGTGCTTTGGGTTTCCAGCACAAGTCCAAGCCTATTCATTTACACACACAATGTAACATCAAATGTAGCATTTTAATCAACAGTAAAAAAAAAATGTTTAACCTTTTACCAAATGTCTTGGAGTATCGCAATAATATCATATCGTGAGTATGTATCGAATCGTGATATGAGGGTATCGTTACACCCCTAATAATAATCACTGCAATCATGATCCAATCATTATCATTAGACTCTTAAAGGATTAGTTCACTTTCAAAAATGTTTTGCTGATAATTTACTCACCCCGATGTCATCCAAGATGTCCATGTCTTTCTTTCTTCAGTCGAAAAGAAATTAAGGTTTTTGAGGAAAACATTCCAGGATTTTTCTACACAGAATGGACTTCAATGGCAACCAACGATTCCAATGTTCAAAGAAGGTTCAAATGTCCGTCTCAATGCAGCTTCAAAGTCTCGACTTTCGAAAAAAAAATTAAAAAAAAAAAAAAAAAAAATTTTTAACCACAAATGCTCGTTGTGTACCATCTCTGAGATGCGCCACACATTGCGTCAACCTTCTTTGAACATTGGAATCGTTGGTTGCCATTGAAGTCCATTCTGTGTAGAAAAATCCTGGAATGTTTTCCTCAAAAACCTTCATTTCTTTTCGACTGAAGAAAGAAAGACATGGACATCTTGGATGACATCGGGGTGAGTAAATTATCAGCAAAAAATTTGGTAACACTTTATAATAACTGCACGCTATTAATCATTAGTTAAGCATTACTAAACAGTTAATTCATCATTCATAAAGCATTAATATACATTAATAAGCAGTTCATAAATACAGCTATAAATGCTTTATTCTTGATTTATAAGCATATCTATAATGTGTTTAATAATTGTATTTACTTTATTAATGATCAATTTATCATTTCTAAATGAAGTATACCATTATGTAATAAATGCTTTATTAACATGTATTTCTACTGTAATTCATGATTAATTCAGGCAGTTATAAAGCATTTACTAGTGGTCAGTTAACTATTTCTGTGAGCTCATCTAAAGTGAGGACTAGTTATGCCTTGTAAAGCATTTACAAAGGAGATTTAAAGGCTGTTAAATATTTCTATGTTCTGTATCACTGTGTGTGTTTGTTTCCTTTTTCTGTTTAGAAGATCAATGAGCCTTTAAATCTCCTTTATAAATGCTTTACAAGGCATAACTAGTCCTCACTTTAGATGAGCTCACAAAAATAGTTAACTGACCACTAGTAAATGCTTTATAAATACCTGCATTTGTTACATTTACTTACACTTTCTAAG
The DNA here is from genome assembly GCF_949319135.1 of Squalius cephalus. Lineage (NCBI taxonomy): Eukaryota > Metazoa > Chordata > Actinopteri > Cypriniformes > Leuciscidae > Squalius > Squalius cephalus. Next base: position 4,714,724 of record NC_137138.1, on the reverse strand, counting down.
TGATATTATTAATCAATGACAACACTGTTTGTAAATAATGGTATACTTCATTTAGAAATGATAAATTGATCATTAATATACAATGAAAATACAATTATTAAACACATTATAGATATGCTTATGAATCAAGAATAAAGCATTTATAGCTGTATTTATAAACTGCTTATTAATGTCTATTAATGCTTTATAAATGATTAATTAACTGTTTAGTAATGCTTAACTAATGATTAATAGCATGCAGTTATTATAAAGTGTTACCAAAATTTTTTTGAAAGTGAACTAATCCTTTAAGCATTTGCCTATTTAAATCCAACCAGCGACTTTTGTTTTCGTGATTTCAGATCAAATATCCAAACTAACTGTCCAGTTTCAGAGTGTGAAGCACGCTGTCAGTGTCTTGTGTGATTGTTTGATCACTCACCCAGCCACCCGGCTCCTGAGTTGGGCACACACATGTCAGTCTCAGCGCTGGGCAGCACGAAGCCCACGACGAACACCTCCACCCCGTCAGACATGAGCGCCAGGCCCAGCACGAAGAACAGCTGCCACTGGAAGCGGCCGTGTCCACACTCCTGGATGATGAGCTCGTACTGCTGCGCCAGCTCTTCCACATCCGCCTCTCTCTCCTTCTCCAGCTCTCGCTTATCCTTCACTCCATCCACCGCCACCTGGCCCCGCCCCCCTGAAGCCCCGCCCCCCGCCGGCACGCCCTGGTACTCGCCCTCGTAGATCTCGTCCTCGTCGTCGTGGCCCTCGGTGGCGTCGCTGGAGCCCTCGTCCTCCTCTCGCTGAGCGCCGCCGTCCTGATAGGTGTAGCCGTCTTCATCCGCACCCTCGTCTTCGTCGTTCTCGAAGCGGCTGTAGTTGCGTCCCGAGGCGTACTCGTCCGAGGCTCGGTCCACCACTTTGCTGACCTTCTTCACGGCGTGCCGTTTCGCCACTTTGGCGATGTCACGAGCGCCTTTGGCCAGAGACGTCCTGTCTCTGTACGGGTCCTCCATCTCCACTGATGCTGATGGTTGCAGGAGTCAAGCGTGAGTTTTAGAGGACGAGTGTAAGTTTCCTGAAGGCGGGTTTAGAGACGGACAGACTGAGGTGGACAGGAGAGTGTGACGCTTCCTTCTGACCGCTTCATTCACTATGGGAGAAACAAACACAGGCAGGGTTTCATTCTGTGCAAAAGGGAACACAATTATAATTACTAATTCACCCAAATATAAGCAAACATTAAATAAACACAAAAATACAAAAATATAACTATATATGTGTATAATTTATTTTTATTTTTTTAAAGAAATAAATTAAATAGACACAATTTTATACAGTATATATGTGTGTAATAAAAATAGCAATAAAAATTTTTTTACAAGGTATAACCAAAAACAAAATTATTTTTAATTATATATATATATATATATATATATATATATATATATAATAAAATGCAAGATATAACCAAAATTAATTATATTGTTAAATTAAATATATATATATACACAATCATAAACTAAATTGAAAATAAAATGTTTATAAGTAATTAATAATAATAATAATATTTTTCTTATATAAGGTATAATGATAAACAAAATTATTTTTAATTACTTATATATATATATTTAATTATAAAATAATAAATACATTTGTTTATTTGTTTATGTATAAAATTATGAAATAATAACCATATATTTTGTTATAACCGAAAACAAAATTATATTGTTAAATTATAATTTATATATAATCCTATTATAATTTTATATATAATCCTATTATAATTTTATATATAATCCTATATATATATATATATATATATATATATATATATATATATATATATATATATATATAAACTAAATTGAAAATAAAAAAATACATAATAATAATAATATGTTATATATTAGGTATAACCATAAACACAATTATTTTTAACTACTTATTATATATATTAAATACAGAAATTAAGATATAAAATAAAAACACATAATAGTTAATTATGTACATACACACACACACACTGTACTGTATGTATATATATATATATATAAGGAGAAAGAGAGAGAGAAACAATTGCAAAGTATTCAAATATAATCACTATGAATTAAGAACAAATTTCGGTGCATTTCAGATCTGAATTAGTGTATTTTTGGTTTTAACAGAATGTGTGTAACTGGAGAAGTGAAAGCGCAGTAAATCTGAGGTGCTCATGTGCCCTGCAGAAAGCCAGGAGAAGCCGTAAATCAGGCTGGCACAGCGGGCAGAGGACACTGTGCCCACTTTAACTCTGCATTTCCCTGCTCTGCTTCACACTCCTCCACAGGGAGTCGTGTGGACACTCACCGGACAGAGTTATGGAAAAATGAAGAAGAGAAACACTGAGACTTCACACATGTGCATCTCTGGAAACTCACAAACACTGCACTGCAGCAGCAATCCTCTCTCAGACAGAAACACACACACTCGTCTCGTGTTTATCTCCTCCAATCTGAAGAATAAACACAAACACACACACTCTTTCTCTCAGTCAGTCTCACAGATAATATCTCAGAGAAAGGGCCGGAATGAGAGAGAATATTCCATCTGCGATTAAATATTCTATTCTATTATATTCTATGTATAAAGAGGATAATGAGAATTGTAAAGGTTCCAAATAGAACCAGAACATTCTAAAATCTTTTGAAGTTCCAAAAAAAAAAAAAACTTTTTCAATATCCTTTAGTTCTGGTATTTTAAAGCCCCTGAATCCAAAACACAAAACCTCAAGAAACATATAGCAACTACAGACCAATATTCAGCCAAAAATGTTTTTTTTTATAAGAAAAGGTTGAACACATGATCCACCGAAGAACCTTTATTTTGCAGGATGTTTCTTGAATCTCAATTCGAGCTGACATTTGATAACTGCGGCTGAATTTCAGCATATTCTGGCCAATATGCTGATCATCATTAGAATATGATTAATATTCATTAACTCTGGCATTTAGAACTCAAATCTTAAGAGCCTTGAGCCACAGAAACACAACCCACTAAAGACGTGTCCGAGAATCAAGACTCACACTAAACACACCAATATATTTAACAAAAAAACATTCACAGAAATGTATTAGCACGCCGTAAACAAGTTGAAAAAAAGAAAATAGCATTTCCATTCTTTCTACGTCAAAATTGTATGTTTAATTCAACGTGTTGCCATTTGTTTGTAATTATGAGTTAAATGTAATCAGTGCACTGATAAAAGTGTGCACGCAAAATTCGGCTCTTTTCAATGGACTGGTTCACAAGCTCTAAACGAGCGAGTGTGATCTTGAGCATAAAAATCAGCATCATTTATTAAAACATGTAAAATCCCAACGTTTGGGAACACATGAAGACGGGCTGATATGATCCGGCTGTTCCAGTGTCGTGTGTTCGCCTGTCCAGATTCAGACACAACGAAAGGAGGATTCTCTGAGAGTTGTGAGTTTCACGGGCCGCTGAGACCGAGAGACGCCCTCATTAATCACAGAGGAGGAGCGAGAAGAAAACGAGACAGCAGTGTTAACATTCATCCATGATCCATCTGAAAATCCTGACTTGGAAAACTTGTCCGGCACGCTGCGGCAATACAGACCTAAAAAAAAGACCCGCAACTCATGACATCATTTAGTCTGAGACCAAATAAAGGCTGTTCCCGATGTACTATGACATCATTAGAGGGGTGATGTAATCAATGCGACACCCGTTTTCCTGCATTAACCCCCGACGTGAGCGCGGGAGGGAGGGGGAGGACGGGAACAAACTCACGGGACGCTGCGACACAGTTCGACCCTCCATAAACCACTAATGGTGCTCAGAAGAACGCCGTCCCGAAGTCACTCGCACCTCATGATCTACACTGCAAACTCGTTCTGCTTCTCAAGTAAACGCATCTTGATTTGGAAAGGTTGGGATGTTTGCACGGGAAAAGCGGAGTAAGTGCTGGTGTTTCACGAGGTGTTGGAGAGTTGCACATGCAAGGTCGCGCTGTGTTCCTGTGTCCCTCATTCCACACACTTCACCTTGCGGAAAACACATCTGTGGTTAACCAGACTCAGTGGTTTAGTGGAAAGCTGATGAATAACTCCTTACAGAAGACCACACACACACACACACACACACACACACACGTGTATCCTGCAGTAATGTAATGATGGATAGCTGAAGGCTTCACTGGTCACTGGGACTCACCAGCAGCTGTGGGGGTTTCATACTGGACGCCTGCACAGATTGGATGAAGGCAGTGGAGTGTGTGTGTGTGTGTGTGTGTGTGTGTGTGTGTGTGTGTGTGTGTGTGTGTGTGTGTGTGTGTGTGTGTGTGTGTGTGTGTGTGTGTGTGTGTGTGTGTGTGTGTGTGTGTGTGTGTGTGGCCGCCTGGGAAACCCTACATTATGGGGACAATGATGCCACAAAGATGGCAATATCAGAAATCCTTGTCCTTGTGGGGAATTTCTTTGGTCTCCATGAGGAAATCAGCTTGTAAATCATAATAAGTGATGTTGAAAATGTAAAAATGCAAAAAGATTTGTGTGACGGGTAGATTTAGGGGTAGGGTTAGTGTAATGGGAGAGAACATACAGTTTGTACAGTATAAAAATCATGGAAAGTCCCAATAAAATATGAAAACCCAGGTGTGTGTGTGTGTGTGATGTAGACAGATTACTAGTTTGATCTACATTCGCTACAGTAAGAGCTATACATACCGAGTACAATCTATACAAGAGGATTTGATTATTTACTGAAATAAATAGACAGTTTTGTTGAGTGAAAGAATACTTTAGAATTGATGTTGGTGAAATGGCACACTGTAAAGAGTTGGTGCAGTTATTAAATAATAGAAGATAATTAAAATATTAAATCATAGAGGATAATGAGAATTACGATTAACAGTAAAGGTTCCAAATTGAACCAGAACTTTCTAATCTAAATCATAGAAGAATCTTTCAAATTGTAATATATCTATAAATTAATTTGACACACCACAGGACACTATTTTCAGTCACGTTTAAAAAGCTACAAAAAATAATAAAAAATGATGAAGTTGTTACATTTCAACCTCAAATCTCGATAATGAATAAAAATAATTTGCGTGCTATAAAAAATCCTATATAAACTACACAGTGTACTGTGTGTAGAGTGAACGTCTGCGCTTTTACTGAGAGTGGCTTTGAAGGAACAGACTATAGGGGTCAAAGGTCACATGTTATGTGCGCTGGGGGACACTTTGTCTGATCCACCTCACTGATCAGCTGACACACACATATAAGAGTGTGTGTGTGTATGTGTGTGTGTGATAAAACTGATGCATCTGAAACCATGTCCCTATCTATCTATCTATCTATCTATCTATCTATCTATCTATCTATCTATCTATCTATCTATCTATCTATACATACAATTGTCTCTTGTTTTATTTCCAAAGGCACACCATCTTCACCTAAAAATATTTGATTTTTTATCGTCTTTTTTTAATATAAAAATGTCATTATATGTCTTTATTCAGGCGAACCACATACATTTCCAAGAAAATTCAAATACTAATTTGCTTGAGAATGTTTATGTGGTTTGCCTGAATAAAGACACATTTTTCTGAGTCTCCTCATCAAAATGGCAAATGTCAAAGGACCAGTTCACTGACACACACACGCAAACACACAGATGTGCCGGTTAAAACTGGTCAACGCTGAGATTTCTGCTAAATCGCTGCAGTGAAGGTATCAGATGCTAATACTATGGTATTTTGAGAAATACTGTAGTAATGAATGATTGCCATATTTATGTTTTGTTGTTTTTACAGTACAAGGTGTTTCAAAAGAATACCACCATTATACACAACAGTATTAATGTCCAAAAAGCCATTGCTACTTGTTAGTGCACTTCACCGTAGTAAAGAAACGTTTCCCGTTGCAGGTCAGTGCTATACTTGTGTATTCACCGCATCAGTCTCTTCTCCGAGGCAGGTTGTTTCACGCACCGCAGCTTTCACCCTTTTACTAGCACTTGGAGAAAAGTCATCGTCTGCGTGTGAATGGCCAGCACAAGCGGGAAAAGGCATCAATCACGGCCTGGCTCTGACGCAAGCTCGCCCCGTAATGAGATTTCGCCTGTCCTGACATTGTGCATGGGAATCAATCCCCCTCCCTCTCCGTTTTATCTTTCCGTCACACACACATCTGCTCCACGAGCCTCCATGACTCACATTTTCAGGTGGATTTCTTTCTGCTTGTGACAGTCACGCACATTTTGCTCTGTCAGGAAACAAGTTCCTAAAGTGAATCTCTCTCTCTCTCTCTCTTTTAATAATCCAGGACACCACCAGGAGCCCCCGAGGAACACACACACACACACACACACACACACACACACACACACACACACACACACTAACAGTATATATCTTCTCCAGTATTCAGAACAAAGGTTGATCTACAGTATGTCTTTTTAATGACCCAAAAATGTTGCCATTATTTACTCTCACACAAAAGTAAAGAATCGTTATCATGCAAGGTTCACAGTACATGCATCTGTCAAGCTCCAGAAAAAAAAAGCAAGCTCAGAGAACTTATCCTAAAAGTAGTCCATGCAACCGTATTCCATGCCTTCTGAAGTCATTTAATGCTTTGCATGAGGAATATAACAAAATCTTAGTCATTATTCATTGACAAACTTCTCAGATCAAATAAAGAACCGCTAGATGTGTCAGTGGCGTTTGGTCACATGACAAGCGAGAACCAATGAGATTGTTGGATGTTGCTGGCATCACTCCTTCCATATTTCATTTGAGGTCCTCCTCACACAAAGTTATTGCATGACTTCAAAAGGTTTAGAAAATAGTGCATGAGTCATATTGATGACTTTTGAACTACTTTTGTCGTGTTGTTTTTGGTCCTTTGCAGACATTGTTACAACACATTGTTATTGTATGGGAAAATCTGCATAGGCTAAATGATCATTTTGTGTTACACTGAAAAAAAAAAAAAATAAGCATACAGGCTTTGCAATCTGGAATAGTTGGTCTATATATTGCATCTACATCTATATCTATAGTGCACACCTGTTAAATTTCATATTAAAAGATCAAGTTCTATAATCCACGACAAAAATCCATACTAACACAGTCTTATTTAATTCGTGAACAACTGTCAAACACAGTGTGTGTGTGTGTGTGTGTGTGTGTGTTAACTGTTCCCCATTGAGAGACAAATTCCCTTCGCTGTTCAAAAGCAAAACCAATATTTAAACCTGCATGACTAAACTGAAATATAAATAATAATCTAAAACAGATGAATGAATTTGATGAATTTACGCAGATAAATTATTTTTAGTAAAAACACAATTTCACGTCACGATCTTCATGGGGGAAAAAGTGAATCGACAGAAATATAAAACAGGTTCTAACGGGAAGAACATAGAGTCACACACGAACATTAGGCGTTTGCGTCGTGTTTGTAATATGTGGTGTCAAGTTAAAAACACTTCAACTTCTCCACTCCGTTTTCACGCTGAACGCAACAACGCGTCCGCGTGAACGTTCCCTGTGCGCAACTAAAGTTTATTTTACGCTTTTGACTCGTGCGTAAACCTACAAAAAAATAAAAAAATTTGGAATCACTTACCGACTGTGCGTGAGTCCAGACTTCACGGGCGCGCGGCCATCTGAGCGCGGGAACGCAGATCTTCCTTTAACGTTTTCTTTTTTTCTCTCTCCTCACAATGCAGCAGCAGCGCGTCTCTCTGCAGCACTTGAAGAAAAGCTGAGAAGAAGTGATGGAGAGAGGGAGGGAGCGAGCTAGAGAGAGAGAGAGAGAGAGAGAGAGAGAGAGAGAGAGAGAGATGAAATCAATAGTTGTATCGCGGCAGCCCCGCTCAATGTGACGCGACGCGGGGCGGGGGAGAAGAATGAGCGCGTTGGGATCATATCATAGTGAGTATATACTGTGACTGTATGCGTGGATATGAACACCCCCACCCACCCGTGACGCATTGCTCTTTCTCCGCAAGTCACGATTCTCTGGAGGCTCTAGGGCTTTTTCCTGCTTTGTTGGGGTGACTCGTGTTTTAGTGCTTTTAACTTTCTGTGATACTCACGCCTCAGAGAGGAACAATCACCCAAAAAAAAACCCTATGCGGCACTCGGGTTCTGATTGCGACTCATCGTGACTAAACTCCCGCCAGGCACGAGATGGAATCTTGATGGATTCAAGCGGTTTACGCGGGAAAAGACATGGAACTCTCCGTGGTGCTGAAGAAAACACACAGGACAGATCCCACAGGACAGATCCATATAATAAGCAAAACAGAAAAACCTTACAGAACCACATCAGATTTGCACAGAATACAGAACTATACAGAACCACATATATAAAACAGACCATACAGAACCATACAGAGCAAAATCCTGCAGAAACACATAGATGAGATGCATTCATATAAAACTGAACCATGTAGAAGAGATCCACTCCGAACCAAACAGATTGGATTAACAGAGAATATATCTCCTCAGAACTACACTGAACCGTATAGACCAGATTCACTCAGAACCAAACAGAATAAACCCTACAGAGCCACATCAGATTTGAAATAAACAATAAATCTACTTAGAATTACACAGATCAGATGCATAAAAACAGACTTTACAGAACTAGACAGAACAATCCCTACAGAACATCTACTAGAACAACACGGAATCATATAAAACAGAGCTTACAGAACCACGCAGAACAGATTTGCAAAAAATATAAAAAATAGAGAACATAAGACCATATACAGTACCGTTGACTAATACAGAATAGTTGTGCTAAATTAAAGGCCATTCAAGGGCCAGTGAAAGCACACTGCCAGTTAGTGGAGCGGGTTGATGCATGATACGTTTGAGCAGGAGGTTACGGGTTCGCACACTCATTCCAAAATTATATAAAATATCCAGGGTTGGATTTAGTTTGTAATTTGGATTATTTTTTCCCATGAGTCCTAATAAATGCAATTTCAACTATTTCTGAAGTGCTTCAGAAATAAGCAGCCCCTGCATGAGTGAATAATTGCTTCTCGAGCCATTGATATATCAACCAATTCAGCAGCACCGCCGCGGACAGCAGCTGGTACCGTCGACGTCAGAAGGTATCTCTTAAGATACGGTTCAGGGAACACGCCTAGAAATGGTATACCTTTAATTAAGTTATTCCTTTAGAGTCTTCGTAGCGCGCTAACAGACAACGTTATCGGGAAATCCAGAACATCTAGAACAGAACCACTCAGAACCACATAGATCAGATTTGCAAAGAACAGATCTAGAACTACACAGAATCACATAGATCAGATTTGCAAAGAATATATCTAGAACTACACAGAACCACATAGATCAGATTTGCAAAGAACAGATCTAGAGCTACACAGAACCACATAGATCAGATTAGCAAAGAACAGATCTAGAACTACACAGAACCACATAGATCAGATTTGCAAAGAACAGATCTAGAACTACACAGAACCACATAGATCAGATTTGCAAAGAACAGATCTAGAGCTACACAGAACCACATAGATCAGATTTGCAAAGAACAGATCTAGAACTACACAGAACCACACAGCTCAGATTTGCAAAGAATAGTCTAGAACTACACAGAACCACATAGATCAGATTTGCAAAGAACAGATCTAGAGCTACACAGAACCACATAGATCAGATTTGCAAAGAACAGATCTAGAACTACACAGAACCACATAGATCAGATTTGCAAAGAACAGATCTAGAGCTACACAGAACCACATAGATCAGATTTGCAAAGAACAGATCTAGATCTACACAGAACCACACAGCTCAGATTTGCAAAGAATAGTCTAGAACTACACAGAACCACATAGATCAGATTTGCAAAGAACAGATCTAGAACTACACAGAACCACATAGATCAGATTTGCAAAGAACAGATCTAGAACTACACAGGACCACATAGATCAGATTTGCAAAGAATAGATCTAGAACTACACAGAATCACATTAGATGTTATACAGAACAGATCCTCTCAGAACCAAATAAAACAGACCCTATAGAACCACACAGACCACAGAACATCCCACAGACCTATACATAACAGAACCACACACAGAGAACAGAATGATTTCACAGAACCAGACAGAACAGACCCAGAGGACTCTGTTCATGATCACTTGGCCTCTGACCTGTGACGTCAGCTGGTATCAGGAGCTTCAGAGTTTCAGCTGGATTTCACATCACATTAACATCACAGACCATTAACATCACAAAGGCATAAAATGAAGATGAGGGGCATATGTGTGAATCGAGGAGTGTTTTCTGTTTTGTTCCGAGCTAAAACGGTTCCCTGGAGAGCTGTTGGGAGAGACATCATCTCACATCCTATCCGGCCTGGAAAGAAACCACCCGAACTCTCTGAATGATCCTCTCCTCCTCTTGGAAATCTTGAGATGTTGAAGAAGCAGGAAGGAAGAGTGCAGGGTTCCCTGCTCATTCTAACGGCCGCAATAAATATGCTAATGCTCACATTCGCTTCCAGCACCAGCTGTGTAGAGTTGTTCAGCTCAAATGGGCACTAATAAAGTTTCCTTCTCTCTTAAGATTCAAGAAAGTTTACTGGCACGGCAAAAAAAGCTTTACATTACCAAAGCGTTAGTAAGATTATACTGTATTCATGCAGATTAATGGCTGATTGCTAAAGATTTTTTATTGGCTGATTTAATTAATGCAGTATAACTTAATATAATGCAGTATAACTGAATTAGTGAAAAATAAAAATGAATTATTTTCAATATATATATATATATATATATATATATATATATATCATATACATGCAGATTCAATGTAATTCAATAAAAACATTTTAAACTTGCAACATTGTTGACATGCTGTTTTACTGGTGTCCCTATAATAATTAGCATGCTCTCTTTGATTTGAATAACTCCGCCTCTAATCCACTTAAGACTTTTCCTGTGAGTGTGAGAGGCGGGCATGTTTCCATGGTGATGACATATTGATTATAGCCTGAAGCAAAGGATTGTGGGACAGAAATCAGTCGGCCCTTTATGTGAGGAGCTTATGTCAGATAATCTATAAACATCATTTAACCAAAGGGAAAACTAACAGACACATCAAGGTTCAAATTAACACACTGAACGTCCATTGAAAACTACAATTCCTGAGGGGAAAAAAGTGTGTGTGTGTGTGTGTGTGTATATACACTGTTTCTGTACTGCCTAACACCTCTTTCCCACTTCTGCCTGCATTATGGTATATTTTAAACTGAAAAAATTGCAGACTTAGTTGTAGATAGCAATACAATGTTCTGAAATCTCTCTCTATCATTATCTGAACATGTGATATTGGTTTTAATTGATATGCAATTACGTGCATCAGTGGGCAACTAATTTCATGCAAATAACCTGAAAAACAGAGAGCTGTTAGTTAAGTGTGAGTGTGTGTGTGTGTGTGTGTGTGTGTGTGTGTGTGTGTGTGCGTCACACCTGCAGGGGTGATGCTGAAGACCCCAGTGGGTGGATGGGAAGGGTGTAATTGGTGCCTGTTTAAATTCTCCTGCCTGCCAAAACATTCACTTCCCGCATGCAAACTTTGGGAAACGACGCTGCTCATTACGCCACAGTCTTCAGACACACACATCTGCGTTGAGCTTCAGAAAACCTTACTTACCTTCTCTGATCACGCCTCACTTAAAGACGACCCGTATTTCTTAAAGGTGAAATGCACGATTTCCGCATTTGTTGCAGAAGCACCAAAAAATCTGCAAAAATAAACAAATAATCCTGCTGGAAAATCCATTTTGAACACATTTAAAATATACATCACATTACCTGCATACATACATTAAAGCAAGTACATAAAGCTGTATATATATATATATATACGCTAACAAATCTCAACTTGTTGATAGTTTATGTTGTCGCAAAGTGTAATTATATTATCGGCCAGCTCTAATCTGCTAAATAGGACTAGAAGGCATGAAGATATTAAGATATTCAAAATGTCAATATCATGATTTTCAGTAAAGTTGCTTTGAAACAGTGTGTGCTGTGAAAAGGGCAATATAAATGAATTCTGCATTTTAGGCAGACAGAGAGCCTCAATCCAGGTAAAAATCACTGTAATTATGCCTGGGTGACTTACCGCTCTGTTATAATGGCAGAAATATGAAAGGAATTATTAAACGCTGACATTGTCTGGAGCAGGAGAAAGGACTTCTTCCGTGAGCCTCCACACATGCTGTATTTTTCTGATGTAATTAACCTTGTGTCTCCTCTGTCTCTCTGTCTGACCCTGAGAGACGCTGATTTACCCTCTCAGTCAGAGCTAACATTTACAGTGTTTTTCTTACTGTGTGTGTGTGTGTGTGTCCAATGTTATCTGTGAAACTCAGAGCTGGATTTAAGTGTGTCAAAGCAGTAATCAGTGCAAAAGGGGTCAGAGGTCAAAAGAGAAAGCAGAGGAGTGAACTTAGTCCAGTTAAACCAATAGCAGACAGGGGGCGGAGCTAAAGGAAAGGAGGAGGGGCCAGTACGATTTTTACTTTAAGTTAAATAAACACTTTTATTCAGCAGAAGTGGCAGTAAAGACATGACAAGGTATCACGGTTTCCACACAAATATGAAGCAGCACAACTGTTTTTAACATCGATAATAATCAGAAATGTTTGTTGAGCATCAAATCATCATATTAGAATGATTTCTGAAGGATCATGTTGGAGTAATGATGCTGAAAATTCAGCTTTGATCGCAGGAATAAATGATATTTTACAATATATTTAAACAGAAAGCATTTTTTTTATATTGTGATAATATTTCACAATTTTACATTTTTTACTGTAAGCAGAAAAAACCCTGAAAAGACCTTGCCGACGCCAAACTTTTGAAGGCTAGTGTTTCTGAATGAGTGTGTGCTGGTGATGGATGTGTGTGGGAATTCCCTGTGTTTGCCTGTGGGTTTCAGCTGGCAGGGATATACTCGTTTCATTGAAGGATGAGAAGCGCCATATAAAGCTCAACTGCCCTCTGTGAATTATTCAACGGACAGATTTGCAGCTCTTTCATCATTTGAGCTTCCGACAGTGAGCGTAGACCTGCTGCAAACTGTGTGTGTGTGTGTGAAAGGGATTCATGAGACACGCAGACGGTTTCGGAGACGGAAATGCTGTGTGAATGTGTGTGTGTGATGGAAAAGCCTGAAGGCCCTAATGAATGACGTCCATCAGCGGATGTTATTTTCAAGTGCCGCCTCGCATGATCTAATTCAGTTCCCTTTGCCTGTTTAACAAAGAATGAGATGAATGAGAATGAGATCTCTGCAATATCTCTAAAAATGTGAATAAACGGAGAGTTCTGCTGAAGTTTCCTGATGATTCTCCTGAGAAAAACACTCCAGTAATCTCACACGTGTCTCCTTTAGAGTTTCTCTGAAACTGTGCTTATAAGTGCAATCGAAAGTTCGAGATCTGAATATGAACTCAAACATGTCTCATCGAATGACCTGAGCTGCTCTCCACATTCACGTCACGGCTCTAGACTCTTTAGTGGTTCCCACACACTTTCTCAGAGGTGTTGGTTCCAGAAGCATTTTTCCATTCATTTCTCCCACAGGGATTTTTAAGAAGTCTTCATTAAAGGGTTATAAGCCATGATGGACCAAACCAACCGGCTACGAGGAGAATCATAACATTACAAACTTTGATTTAAAGCAAAAAAGTTTTTGAAAATCTGATAGAAAGACAAAAGTACAAGACTTTGTTTTGCTCGACGTCTAGAGAGGAGGAGCTAGACTTAAACTCCACCCATTTGCTCTGCAGAGAGTTCTCATTAAAACAATGGAGAAATATAAAACTACGCATTTAAAAATATTGATTATATATACATACATACATACAATATTTTTAAGTTTATAGCAAAATATGCTTATATAATGAACATTTTGAGAGTGTAGGGAGACTCGATTACGTCATTCGCAGTGCTTCATGAGAGTGGGTGGAGCAATTGCAAGTGAATTACATTGGAAAACCGTTTTTACTGTATTTTTTGATCAAATAAATGAAGCCTTGGTGAGAAGAAGAGACTTTTGTGCATAAGAAACTCTTGCATGGTATAGTGTATATCGGTACAAATCATAAGTAAAAAAAAAACAAAAAAACATAACATCTTTATAATCATGAAAAATGTATTATAAATCCAGTGGTCAAAACAAATAGCAATCCTGATGTATATATTCAGTTCTTCATATTCATTATTCATGAAATTAACTGGATGACAATTAGTGTTTCAACTCTTTTAGGTCCATTTTTAGGAGAAACATCTAAGACAAAGTTGATATCTAAACAAAACACTACTACGTCCTAAGCTATGACTCTGAAACCTGCCTCTTTTCCAGCTTTCTTTACTCTGGAAAGACTATATTTATCTCTATTTCTGTTGTGTTGCTCATGAATAGCATCAGCTTTGACCTCAGGGTTCGGCCGTCATGGTTACAGCACTTATCTGAGTCTGAATAGACAGCGACCGGCTCTTTTATAGTCCAGCCAGACAAACACTTACGTGAACATGTCCACACATCCACAAACAACTTGCCTAGTCGCGAGCCTGTGGTCACATGGCAGGTGTGACAACACGAGTGGACAGGAGTGGGCGAGTGTCGTCCTGATGTGTCAGTCATCACTGCCATGCTTAAACTGTTACTGTGTTACTGTCGCTGTCAGAGACGTCACACACACATGCTTTATGGTCAATGACAAGTAATTGTGTCTCGCTAAAATGTTTCCTTCAGTCGTACACTATGAAAAGTTTGGAATAATTACGTCTCTTCTGCTCACCAAGGCCGCATTTATTTTAATAAAAAATACAGTAAAATAGTGAAATATTATTACAATTTAGACTAGCTGTTTTCTGTGTGAATATATTTTAAAGTGTAATTTATTCCTGTGATCAAAGCTGAATTTTCAGCATCATTACTCCAGTCTTCAGTGTCACATGATCCTTCAGAAATCATTCTAATATGATGGTTTGATGCGCAAGAAACATTTCTTAGTGTATAGAAATGGATTATTGTATATATTAAAAAATATGTCTAAAACTAAAAACTAAAAATGTCTTCTAAATTCAGGGTTCAAAATGAATGGTACATTTAGTTCTTGAATCATGAAATAATTATGTTAAATTACTTGAATATACACAGACAATCCAAGTTTCAGTGAATACAAAAGTAGCTTCGTCATCATTAAAGCTGAAATATATATCAACCTATACATTGGGGGACCAAAAAGGTTGAGAACTGCTTTTTTTAAAAGTCCCCCTGTGGTGAAAATCCAGCTTTTAAAGTTGTTTATATGTCTGTGTGGTGTTTTTAATATGCTTTATTAAGACAAATCATGTGTAAATTCATAAGTCGACAGCATTGCTGAGTATTTTCTCCTTAAAGGGATAGTTCACCCAAAAATGAAAGTTCTGTCAGTAATTACTCACCCTCATGTTGTTCCAACCCCGTAAGACTTTCGTTCATCTTCGGAACACAAATTAAGATATTTCTGATGAAATCTGAGAGCTGGATCACTCCTCCATAGGCTTCTAAGGGACTGAAACTTGCTGGCCCAGAAAATGTATTAAAGACATTGTTAATATAGTCCAAGTGACTCCAGTGGCTCAATCTTAAGTTTATTAAGCGCTGAGAATATTTTGTGCGCAAAAACAAACACAAATAACGACTTTATTCCACTTTTCATTTCCTTCTCTGTGGGCCTCGAGTCTTTTCACGTAGTGTTTAAGCGTAGCGCGTCTGTGTTGCACGTCGCCCAATAGTGAGCCTACGTGGTGACGTGCAACACAGACGCGCTACGCTTAAACACTACGTGAAAAGACCCGAGACCCAGAGAGAAGGAAATGAAAAGTGGAATAAAGTCGTTATTTGTGTTTGTTTTTGCGCACAAAAAGTATTCTCGTCGCTTTATAAACTTAAGATTGAGCCACTGGAGTCACTTGGACTATATTAACAATGTCTTTAATACATTTTCTGGGCCAGCAAGTTTCAGTCACCTTAGAAGCCTATGGAGGAGTGATCAGCTCTCAGATTTCATCAGAAATA
Organism: Squalius cephalus; assembly: GCF_949319135.1. Taxonomy (NCBI): domain Eukaryota; kingdom Metazoa; phylum Chordata; class Actinopteri; order Cypriniformes; family Leuciscidae; genus Squalius; species Squalius cephalus. The sequence goes on along the minus strand of NC_137138.1, from coordinate 4,698,607 downwards.
TCTTAATTTGTGTTCCGAAGATGAACGAATGTCTTACGGGGTTGGAACAACATGAGGGTGAGTAATTACTGACAGAATTTTCATTTTTGGATGAACTATCCCTTTAAAACTGCAGTGAACCAAAGACAGTCTCAAAAACACGCTTTGAAATCGCTGGTGTTTCTGACGTCACAAACTACCTTAACCAATCAGATCAGCGTGTGATTGTCAACCAGTGGATCTCTGAGCTGAGTGAGTGAGTGGAGGCGGGGCTCATTTGCATATTCATAGAACCACATATACTTAATGAAGCAAGGGTGTCGAGTTACATCCAAGCTATTTTAAGGCATAAAGAATTTTTTTTCAAGGAAAAAAAAACATTTAAAGGAACACACCAACTTTTTGGGACTTATTCACCGTATCCCCCAGAGTTAGATAAGTCCATACACACCCTTTTCATCTCCGTGCGTGCCGTTGTGGTGAATAATCCGGTCACTTTGGTGTGATGAGTCCGGGCTTAGGACCCAACCAATCCGATTGGTTCAAAGCACGTTTTATGGGTAATCGCTTTAGTGTCTGGTTACAAATCATACAAAATCATTTTATTATAGAAGACGAGTATGTATTTAATGTATTTTAAATTATACGTTTCATATACTAGTATTTAACCGAAGCTATAGATTGTGAAATTAAACATTTCTCGTTGTTAGTGTGTTTTTTAGTTAGCTTAGATCATTGGATAACGTTATGCTATGCTATTATCTATATGGCTCCAGCTAGCATACTGCTCCCAATAAGTGACAAAATAACGCCAACATTTTCCCATTTACATGTTGTGATTTGTATAGTCACAGCATGTAACATGCGCTGTAACATGCGCTAGACTCCCACTGTCTAGTGTAATATTCTCTAACTCAGGTGATATTTATATTTATATTATTCATACTACTCAAAATACTGTAAATATGTTCATAATCTGTAAATGTTTATTCGGACTAAACCCAACTGTGACCCTACTTTTTTACTTTTATACTATTTTTATTTATTTTTGATTTATTTTATTCTTAGAATTTGTATTACTATGTTTCTTGTTATTAATTGCCTTGCCTTGCCTTGCCTTGCCTTGCCTTACTATGTTTCTTGTTGTATTTGTATTTGTATATGTGCACTGGAAGCTTCAGTACCAAGAAAAATTCCTTGTGGGTGCAAGCACACTTGGCAATAAAGCTCTTTCTGATTCTGATTCTGATTCTGATGTACAAATAACAAGGTCACATGAGACACAGCCATCTTCTGAACACCTGAGAAGCCCCGTGGTGAGGAGCAGAGAGTTCGCTCAGAGTGTTGCGCTAATCACTCCGCCCAAGTAGCAGTGCTTCACCTTCTGAGAATATAGTTCCCAGTATGAATACGGTTAGAAGATGGCTGTGTCTCATGTGACCTTGTTATTTGCTGTGACTATACAAATCACAACATGTAAATAGGAAAATGTTGGCGATATTTTGTCTCTTATTGGGAGCAGTATGCTAGCTGGAGCCATTTACCTCCAGTCTTTGTGCTAAGCTAGGCTAGCGGTGGGTGCGTCAGACAGAGTTACGGCACGCACGGAGATGAGAAGGGTATGTATGGACTTATCTAACTCTGGGGGATACGGTGAATAAGCTAAAGTCCCAAAAAGTGGGCGTGTTCCTTTAAATATGTCATTTTGGTAATCAAAAATGAGTTTTAAGAAATAAAATTATTGACTATAGTGGGACTTTAAATCACCAATGTATACTATAGATGATGGTATAATTGAAGATATTTTTATGAAGATTGATTTAGTTCACCCTTTGAAGGCCATCTTCAGTCTCGCTCAGGGAAACACCTGGCCCAGGTGCGTGTGTTTGCTGACATCAGGTCAATCTAACGTGAGATCTGAGCGAGAACAATGAGCTGGAAAACCCGTCAGCTTTCGGCACACAAACTCCTGCTGCAGCGCAGATGAGGAGAGGAGACCTGAGGAGGGAAACAGAGAGAAAGAGGGAGGAGTGGGGGTTTACGGATCCGTCAGGACTCTTCCTCTCGCTGTCATCTCACTTCACCTCCACCGATAATAAATGGCTGCTGACGTTGATGTTAATTGGCTTTTTCTCCAGTGAGCAGAAGCCTGTGTGTGAGGAAACCAGGACTATAACACTCTCTCTTCCTCCACAGCGTTTGTAAAAATCCCTCAAATCGTGTGTCACTTTATTGTTAAGTGATCAGAGACACTATTTTCACCTGCTGGACTATAAAACGTGAAATAAATCCCACAATTGCTACGGGGTTGCATTCTAGCCCAAGTAAAAAGGTTAGAGGGGTGTATCCTGTATGAGCATTGTGTTTGCTGTGTGTAGATGCTATCTTTACATATTATTTTATTTATTTCTGAGCTATTTCCTCATATAATCATATTTGGAGGTTAATGGTGAAGGGCAGGACTGTGTTAAGCCCTAATGAAGAGATGTGATGTGTCATTTAGTTGAAGGTTTTACTCCCACACACGGAATCCCCACTCTGGAGCGTCTGATTGGCCGTCTGGAGTCACATGACAGACTTCCAGTGTGAGTCATGAGTGGAGGAGGGAAACCCACCCTAAAGGGACTGACACAGCTGTGTGTGTGTGTGTGTGTGTGTGTGTGTGTGTGTGTGTGTGTGTGTGTGTGTGTGTGTGTGTGTGTGTGTGTGAAGCCTCGTCTTTACATGATCACAAATTTTACACTTCAAAACACCGCTGATGGGTTTCTCAGTGATGACACACAGTTTCTCTCATCTTTGCAGTGATAGACTGTGGTAATATCGTCAGTCTTTAGTTAGACGCTCTTCTCATGTTCAGAAGCAGAACTATCATCTCTACAGGGAGTTATAATGGAGCGACAGAGAGATTGTATTTGTGTAAAAGGAAATAGCTCATCCAAAAAAGAAACTTATCATTATTATTATTATTTACTCGTTCCAAACCAAGATGGCTCTCGTAGACCACAAGAGGAGACATTTTGAAGAATGTTCACGCTGCTCTATTGAATGTGGATGGTGACCATGTGCTCAGTTCTCCAAAAAGTTTAAAATTACTGTAGTTTTGGGAAGTTTTACACTTTTCTCAAATCTTTGAACTTCGATCAAATGTGTTCAATCTGAAAAGAAAAGCGTTGAAGTTTAGAAGAATGAATTCAGCTCGTTTTTATCTCCAACGTGTTTTTAAATCAGGATTCATTATGAAACAGCACTACACAGGACAGAGTGTTTTATATTCAGTACATGCAAATTGAGTCCAATGTTTTAAAGCTGCTAACACACATCACGGCCCACACGCACGCTCGCGTTAATGGTGTTTTTGAAGAGTGCTATGCTTTTAAACCGTCACAACACGCTCACTGAATCTCACTAAACAGACACGATACAGACAGGAATATGAAACGGTCAGTGTTTATCAGCTTCCTGTAGAAGAACTTAAAACCCCAGAGGAACCAAAGAACAAATCGGAAGAACATATCATATTTTTAAGTAACCCTCAAAGAGCCATATAGTCAAGTCAAAAGGATTCAAAACTATGTCAAAATGCATTTTGCTCAACCTAACAACAAACAACTGATTTGCTTTTATATTCAGATTTACATGTGGATGGTTTTATACAAAGTGACTTACAAAGGAGAGAAAAAAATGTATATCTTCTGAAGACTGGAAGGCAATGTCTTCAAATTTCTGAGGTATCTTCGGGTCATGCTATCAATGATCCCTACCAAATTTTGTGCCGATAACTCAATGCTTGTAAAAGTTATTATAGTTTATATCGATTGTAAATTGTTCGATCTTGACAAAATGAACATCAACGGCTTTGGCGTGACCCAAGGAATCCGTAGACACCAAGACCCTGAAATTTAGTAAATGTAGAAAGTGACTGTCTTTGATCAAATTTCTCAATAATGCAAAATTCTTTAAAGGTTTACTTTAAGAAAACTCGCAAAGGCCACATCTTAAATGCTAAACAGATCAGCTGGCTGTTTACCAGGGAATCCAGGACTGTCAGGCCCAAAGTTGTCATCCAAATTTGTCTTTCCACATTAAAAAGTTATAAATGAAGGCACAGTGAACAGTTCTGGTGGACTAAGGGTCTGACTGCCATGTTGTGTGGCTGTCTGCTGTCAAACAGAAGTCTAATTACAGAGCTGAAACACTAGCGATGACGGACCGGACCAGACCGGAGTGGGTGGCATCGTCTGCAAATGTTTTTTTATCATCATCGGCTGAGTTTGCAGATGCTTTTATGTGCTATCGGAGATCCAGAAAACGCTGATAATAATGCTTTACGCCCTCAAAAAACTTGGCAGGTAAATGGACGCCTAGTTGAGTGGTTGAAATAAAATAGAAATGTGTACTCACCGTTTACTCACCCTAATGTTGTTCCAAACCTGAGTGACTTTCTTTCTCCTGTCAAGAACAAAAACAAGTTTTTGAAGACCGCTCTTATTCACATAATAAAGAGAATGAGGCCCGTCAAGCTCTCAAAACTCCATTCCAAGTGTTTTGAAGACATCCGATAGCTTTTTGTGATTAAAATTTAAGTTGTTATTGACTTAATAGTGCACAAGTCATACATGTACAAGTACAATTTGATGCAATCAGGGGATACACATTTTTGATTATTTATACAGTTTCTTTTGGTCATTTTGGTGCTTGACATCTCCTATTAACTTTCATGATATGTAGAAGAATAAAGAATACAGAATAAAGAAAGGGTTGGATGACATAATGATGATTACATGATTTATTTTAAGGGGGAAACGATTCTTTTAATTACTAAAACAGAATAGGAAACCAAAAGGATGAACTGTCAGCTAAAAGCAATGGCTTTAATGAATTAACATGAAGCGTGTTGCACTCTAAAGATGTTGTTCATTTATTAGGAACACGGAGGAGGCGTGTTGGTGACCTACTTGCCATTGAATCTGTGGTGGAATGAGCAAGATTCGCTGATCAATATGGCTACAACAGAACAGATGATATTACATCTATCAAAAACCCTCATTTATGTGAATAATGACCTGATCACACACGCAAACACACTTAATGATGGATAGACAAGCCTGGACAAATGAAAAACATGCAAACATCAGTGGATGGTTTGGTAACACTTTACAATAAGGTTTTATTTGTTAACGACATTGGTTAACATGAACTGACAGTGAAGAATATTTCTAAGGCATTTATTAATCTTAGTTAATATTAAAAAAACATTCCGAATAACATTTAGTACAATATTAAAAGATAAAGCTCAATAAATAATGAAACAAATCACAAATGTATTGCTGATTGTTGGCTAATGTTAGTTATAAAACAGGGCTATTGAATGCTTGATTCTGATTGGATGATGAACATGCCTGCAATTATTTTCCAGTAAAGTAGTTCCAGGCAGGTTTTGACCAAATAACAGTTCCAATATCACTTCGCCAAATGATTTCAGTCAGGCCATATCAAAGGTCTTTCGCCTACAACAGCAACATTTCCCTATTGCATCAACTAACATTAACTAATGGGCCGTGCTATTTATATATCATTTCCATTTTAATTTTAATATAGTTAAAGTTTTAGTAATTTTTGTTCAAGTACAGAAAAGATTTTTGTTTTATGGTTTTAGTTTTAGTTAACTATAATAAACCTGATAATGGGACTATATTGTAAAGTGTTATCAGATTTTTGTTTGTTCACTTCATGTGTATTTTTGTTGTCTCATATGTGACCCTGGACCACAAAACCAGTCACGAGTCGCACGGGTATATTTGTGGCAATAGCCAACAATACATTATATGGGTCAAAATTATCGATTTTTCTTTATGCCAAAAATCATTAGGATATTAAGTAAAGATCATGTTCCATGAGGATATTTTGTAAATTTCCTACCGTAAATATATAAAACATTTATTTTTGTGAGTGAATGCAGTGAATCGTGAACATAAATGGACAACTTTAAAGAAGATTTTTTCAATGTTTCGATTTTTTTGCACCCTCAGATTCCAGATTTTCAAATAGCTGTATCTCGACCAAATATTGTCATATCCTAACAAACCATACATCAATGAAAAGCTTATTTATTCAACTTTCAGATGATGTATACATCTCAATTGCAAAAAATTGACCCATGTGACTGTTTTTGTGGTCCAGGGTCACATATTTGTAGATTAGAGTAGACCAGGTTTTGTTCACACACTCTTGGTCAATCATACAAAGAGAAACGGAGGGTCTGAGGGAGCAAACAACGAGAAAGAATGAGAAATAAGTGAGACAGAACAGAAGCAGATGTTTCAGTGTACTGTGTTCACGGCGGGTTTGAGTGGCGTATTGCCACTGGCCGTTGTGCTCTGCCACAATGGACTAAAAATACATTCATCAAAGGAAAATTCCCACAGCAAATACGTGCATTTGAAGTGCTTTATTTTATACACGTGGCCTAGAGAGGAAGAAGAGCGCTGAAGGCCACGAGCGCCAGGAGAAAGTGAACTCTTTTCAAGCACATCCACACAATGCTTTCAGAAGGCCAGTGAGGATCGTTTCTATTACTGCACGACACAAAAGAGCAAAGCGTGACTCAGACCAGGGAAATATCTGAGCAAACGAGGCCTGTTTCTTCAAGATGCAATCTGTTATTTCTGCTGAGACAAGTCTAATAGGGAATGCCAAAAATAAACACGCTGGGAAAAAATGTGTTTTCATCATTATTGCTCATATTTAAAGGTACACTATTTAACTTTCAATGCATCATAAATCGTTCTTCCAAAACGTGTTTTTGTTTTATCCTGATACACTGTGGTAAGCCCATTATAAGTGTTTATATTTTAGACCTGTCGGGATGTTTTTGGCGGGAAATTGCGTACATGCGTCACTCACGCATGTATGACGTTACCCTGGAAATCCAGAGTTCTCGCGAGAGCACAAGTTGAATTTGCTCAGCGAGTTACTCTGGTGTCGAGTAATGATGCTCATTAAATATGCCCTTGTATCCGAGCTGCACCAATCACATCAGGTTATCTGATATAGGCGGGCCAGAGGCGAGATGACGACAGCGCTGTGACGTCGAAGTCATTAGTAAACATTGCAAGATGGCTATGGATGAACACCAGTTGTTTGAAACGGCTTTGGCCGCTACAATGAACGAGTTAGACGTGGCTTTTTCTCTAAAAGAGGAACAGAAGACGCCGCTCGAATCCTTCCTTTGCAAGAAGGGCGTTTTTGCTGTTTTGCCGACCGGATACGGTAAGAGTGTTATCCAATTGCGTGCAGTGAGATTTTCAAATGCATGCTTGGTGCCGCCCCTCGAGCTGGGCAATTTTCATTAGTCGATGCCAGACCATTAATCTTTCAGATTTAGGTCTGGATTTCCAGGCTAGTATGACGTCACATCACTCACATCATGACTATGACGTGTCTAGTCATATCCATAAATAGAGTAAAAGCAACAAACGTTTGTTTTAAACAAGCGCAGAACAGAGGAGAGTCTGAGAAGAACGTGACAGAGCTCGTAATAAAACAAGAATCAACATCAGCTTGGCTTTTCAGAGATTTAGAGAACTGAGGGATTTGAAATGTTGTTAAAAGTGATGAAGATAATGGTGTTTTTATTACTCAACAGGTGAGTAAGGTCATTTATTGTAGAGTTCATTGTTAAGCATTATCTATTGTGAAGGCTCATATTCATCCACACAGTCACACAGAGCCAAAGCACAACCAAAACAATGTTCTTCTGCAAAATGCATGCATCTAGCAACCAATTTACAGCAACTGCATAGAAACACACTAAACAACACTCTGAAAACCTTAGCTAATCTCTAGCAACGCCCTGACATCAACAACTGAGATCTCTTCAATATCTCAAATAGTTCTCAATGGAGAACTATTTGGACGGCAAATGGAGATTTTACCAATATTTATATATTTCTCCTTAGAAACAGGCGATCCTCACGCAACGCTATTACACTGAAATTTGTTTTTATTATTGGAGATTCATACAGATACAGATTATTGGAGTGCGTTTTACAAGAAAATATCGTGACAGTTTTTCTACTTCAAAATTTTATATTTAATTAAATTTGTTACTTGCCATTTCTTTGTAATTATTTGTGAAATTTACAAGCCATTTCTGAGGGAAAATTGCTTCAAAACATTTCTTTCAGAAGTGACTCATTTGGAGTTGACACTTCTTACCATGAAGTCTCCTTGAGCTCTAAAAGAGCAACATCTAAGCATGAAAATCCTCCTGTTTCTAATCCGTTCCACACATTTTATTACCTCTCTCACTTTAGTAATAGTAAGCCATTAGTAAGCGTATGACTCACACACACTCACACACGCACACACACACATTTTGGTTATTATCAGTTTCAAATGCTTCATGAAAACAACTATCAACAATCAATGCTCAAAACAACCTAAGTGAACAAAATTAACAACAAAAATGGTTTACCTTTTTTCACGAGGGCATCAACAAGTGGGTCCGTACTGAAGACCAAAAGGATCTCCATGGCAACCAGGCATGAGGGAACGTTCCGATTCCAAAGGGACGCATGGAAGATGCTAATTCTGATGATGATTCGGTGTGCATCTCGAATCTTGTCTTCTCGAGCAGAGGTGTGTGATCTGACGCATTATCTTCACCTGATGAACCAGAAAACAGGTGAATAATCCTACAGACGCACACTGAGGGAGTTGTGTTTTGATTATGAAGAGATGCCAATTAACAGATTTATGTGGTATAAATAGCATAGCCTTGCATCTGGAAAAAAAGGTCTGCTGATTTGCACAAAAAAAGGCCTAATAATATCTCACTTGATTATGTAGAGTTCAAAAACGTGTGTGTGTGTGTGTGTGTGTGTGTGTGTGTGTGTGTGTGTGTGTGTGTGTGTGTGTGTGTGCGCGCACCTGTAATTTTCTATTGCTGTTTGGATTTACTAAAAAAAACACAAATGTGTCAGAAAACATTTGCCTCATCTGTGGGTTACACTTTATTTCAGTGGTCTACTTTAGACACTCCACTAACTATAAGTAACTTTGCACCTGCATGTCAACTATCTCTCATTAGAGTATTAGTAGACTGTTAGGTTAGGGTTCGGGTTAGTAGAATAAACTGATATGTACTTGCTAAGTTATGTATACTCATGTTATGTATAAACTCATGTTTGCATTTTCTTCTGTCACTGGCATATAATTCTAACCTTGAAATCATGGATTAGGCATTAAATAAGGCAATACATGTCAAAATCAGCTGAGAATTGAGCAAATGGTTGTAACCCGGTTCAGAGGACAACAGGAATCATTGTGCTGGAATCAGCTCCTCGAAATTAGAAACAAGCATTGGATTTCATTCAACAAATGATACAAAAATGTATCAATCAAGAGAGCTGAAACCAACAGTTAAGAGTCTGTGTGTGTGTGTGTGTGTGTGTGTGTGTGTGTGTGTGTGTGTGTGTCACAGCAGGGTTCGTAACGGTGTTTGGAAGCTCGGAGTGTTTGAGGTCAAAAAAGCGTCTGTGATGAAGTGGGGGTGTTTGACAGGGAGCCCTGCAGGGCCACACACACACACACACACACACACACACCACTCACGTCACGGATGATCACACTAATGCAGCAGTTTCACTGCCCGGAATCTCCAGCGGTCTGTGGACTGTCCACATGCATTAGGAAAACTGGATCACTGCGGGAAAACTCTGGAGGAGAGACTGCGTGAAGTCCTTCCACTGAAACTGAGAGAGAGATGGTAATACCATCAACCAAACAGGGCTTCAAAGTACCATAGTTTTACCATAGCAAAACCATATTTTTATATTTAAATATTACAAATGACAAATACATTTATATAGCAGTATTGGAAATCTCTTAAAACTTACTCTGTTTTTTATACATGTGACCCTGAATCACAAAACCAGTCATAAGTCGCATGGGTATATTAGTGGCAACAATACATTATATGGGTCAAAATGATCGATTTTTCTTTTATGCCAAAAATCATTAGGATATTAAGTAAAGATCATGTTCCATGAAGATATTTAGTAAATTTCCTACCGTAAATATATAAAACATTTATTTTTGTGAGTGAATGCAGTGAATCATGAACATAAATGTACAACTTTAAAGGAGATTTTTTCAATGTTTCGATTTTTCTGCACCCTCAGATTCCAGATTTTCAATAGTTGTATCTCAACCAAGTATTGTCCTATCATAACAAACCATACATCAATGGAAAGCTTATTTATTCAGCTTTCAGATGATCTATACATCTCAATGTCATAAAATTGACCCATGTGACTGGTTTTGTGGTCCAGGGCCACATATACGTCTTATAATTATTTTTATGTATGTTTCTTTTTTTCCCCCTATTTCAATGTATTTTATTTGTATGTTCTGGTAAACACAATTTTCAGAATCATTACTCCATATATACCCCCCTATTTTATTTATAAATAAAGGATATTACCCAACATTTTATATACCCACTCAGTCTGCTATTCTCTAAATGCCTGAGCACATGACCTGCCTGGAAGGACCATAAATACCAGCAGAATCTATTCAGAGCCTGGAAAGCAATGTCGAAAACCTCAGTGACCGCACGTCTTTGCTCTTAATTTCATTAGTGTCTGGTCTTTTAGTAAAAGAGGCTCGTGGCTCTATAATATCTGTACCGCCATCAACTCAGTCAGAGGGGCTGTAATGGGCAGCCATCCCAGATAACACACACACACACACACACACACACACACACACACACACACACACACACACACACACACACACACACACACACACACACACACACACACACACTCACTCTCTCTCTCTCACTGAAATGTGGATCTCTTGATCAGGTTTCTGCTGGGTTTGCACTCAGTGTTGGCGTCCTGCAGGAATGCCATATGGGAGCTGCCGCATATTTCATCTGCTCACGGCACGTGGGTCGCCAGAGCCGTGGAGTACAACACCTCATATGTGTTCATTAGCCCAAACAGACCTTACGCTGACACCCCAACTACAGGCTTGTATATATAATGCATTACACAGTATATTCCTCATGCATTCACCTCAGTTGCTTGCTCTTGTGAATAACTGTTACCACTGCGTTACCTCACCTAACTATGGTTTTACCTTTACAAATGAATTAAAACACATGATCAACATCAAAACTCATGTTAGATCATCATGTTTTAAGCATTATATCCTTTTAAGGTAGTGAAAAACATTATTATGTACCTTGTATAATTTCAAGCATTATGAATAGTTGCACACACACACACACACACACACACACACACACACACACACACACACACACACACACACACACACACACACACATATATATGTACAGGCTTAAGTGTTATCAAACATTTGCTGTCAGATTGCATTGCCTGGTAGTTTTTGAATATGATAACAAGTGACTCTTCGTCTTTCATGCCCTAAAAATAAAGCACATCTTTTACTTTCTTTATCATTAAAAAACACACATTTAGAGTCTCAGTCTCGTATGGCTGCTAGCGGCGATACGACTGACCCACGGCAATGCCATTAAACTTTAACGATTGCTCGTCGCTCAGTATTATGGTTTATGCTAATGCACAGACTAAACATCAAGTCATACGAATGAACACAGAGAGAAAATCAACATTTAGCTTTGATTCCCTGACATTCAACTTAATGTGTGACCAAGAGCACCAAAAATTTGCACAATTGTCCTGTTCATCCACGAAAATAGTCGTGCCCAAAGCTTATATGGGGGGGGGGGGGGGGCTTTGTTCTCCATATCCATATAAAGGTTAATATATTGTGAATACACACACACATTCTCCACTTAGCCTGATTGCAGGGGTCGTGTGGCTCCTCCCAACTCAAGAGGAATGGTTGAGCAGGTTTGCTCATCTCAAGAGGTGCTTGAAATATGACTGACAGCCATCAATCAAAGATCAGAGAGTGTAAAGTCTGCGAGCGTGTCTGCTGGGACAGGAATGACTGACAGCTAGAGAGAGAAAGACATGAGCGCGTTCATCATCACATCAGGCACAGCAGAGCGTTGTGTACCTGCCACTCCTAAATCCTCGTCTTCTCTCTCTCTTATTTTTCATGATCATTCAGCGTGTCCAAGAGGAACAGAATGTATGAGACAGTCTGTACTTTGTTCCAGCCCCACAGAGACATAAAGACTGGAAATACACAGAGACGGAGAGAGACAGCGAGAGAGAGAGATGGTAGAACAGGAGTGCAACCTGCCGGCGGGTCACAGTGAATGTAGATTTACAGCCAAACTTCTGCTAACAGTGTGTTTATCTGCAGGAATACATCTTATATCATAGATTATAGCATTGTGTTAAATCTGTGCAGTCAGATCAGAATTACAATAGTCAAGTACTTTTTAAACCAAAAACTACTTTTACTGAACAACCACTGTAAACCCGAATAAGTTGGCAAAACTCAAACAATTTGAGGTAATCAGTTACGCCATCATTTTTAAAGGGGTGGTATAATGCCCTTTTCACAAGATGTAAAATAAGTCTCTGATGTTTCCAGAGTGTGTGTGTGAAGTTTTAGCTCAAAATACCCCACAGATATTTTTATACAGCATGTTAAAATTGTCACTTTTTGAGGGTGAGCAAAAACGCACCATTTTTGTGTCTGTCCCTTTAAATGCAAATGAGCTGCTGCTCCCGGCACAGGGGGCGGAGCTTCAACAGCTTGCACTCACACAAGCCGTTTCTCAATACCAAGTACGCAAAGTTCGGACTTGAGTCCTTGGTAGTTCGGACTTGACAAGTTCGACTCAGGAGAACGAACTCCCGAGGACGGGAGGACGCGAGTCCGATAATTCTGCAAATGGAACAGCGGCGTACTTGATAGCGTCACTCAGCTCGCTCTGGTTACTCCGGTTATCTCTTTATGTATATCTAGGCTACAAATAAAACAAAATATGTTATAAACCACCACTTTGCCTCTTTTCATTTTCATTTTAAAAAAATCTTTAACATAATGGCCACACAAATGTGGTTCAGGCAACGCAATTGATTATCTTCACTGTATATTTATAACAACACGAAATATAAAGCACAACCCTGACTCTTTTTGTTTTCATTTGAAAAATATGATGAATAAAAAACATTATAATATTGATCATTAAAACTAACATTTAGCAAAAAGAGACAGGGTTGTGTCATTTAATTTTATTATATATGTACATACAGTGAAGAGAATGTAGGCAACATGTAGGCTATAATAAAATATTTTATATGTTTTAAATATATAAAATAAAATGACATAACCTTTTTTGTTAAATGTCAGTTTTAATGATCAATAGCCATTATATATAAAGCTATGAAACTTCACTTTGCCCTCAGCTAAAACGTTTTGCCAGGGAACAAATTATACATTAATGAGACAAATAAAATAAATAAATTGCCTGTTGGATACACAAGACGAATGTTAAACCACTAGACTAGAGACATCCGAGCCAGCAGCAAGTCAGCAGCACTAGCCGAGGAAAGGCTGTTCTCGGCGGGGTACGAGCGCCGAGCGTCCGATTGCCTGGTTCTCACAACTCCGAAAACGTCAGATCAAATTTTTAAATAGGCGCTATCTTTATAAATAAACCAAAGATTTGAGCTTTAAACAACTACGTTCTCGCCTGAAATACTCTTAAAACTACATTTCGTGACACAATTATAGCAGTATTTTTAAAGGAGAACTTGGTAACTTTTTTAACTTAATAAAACTGTCTAGAAATCATTTGGATGGTTAAACAACCTGTTCTGGTGATATTGATGACTTTCCCTGCTCCCCCCAGCGTTCCCAGGCGGAAAACCAACCTTGCAACTTGGGGACTGCCGTCCCGGTAAGACAGAAATTGGAAGTCTCGTGAGAAGCGAGAACGAGAACGAGCGCGAGCGCGAAACACGAATTGCTTTACGGCAATTCGACATAAACACACACGCATGTATGATGTATTACCAGATTACCCACCTCGGTAGACATAGCTCCACACGATACAGTTGGCTTGCTCCGATCAAAACAAACGCACATGAGCAGCTGTAGAGAGGGGGAGGAGGCTGCCGCAAGTGAGTTTTTTACGTCCGTGTTGTGAAATATACGCCCCCCCACAGCTGTAGGGGGAGCTCGTGGGGAAAACATGCGACAACAAAAGGGAAAATCAGCGAAGAAGTGACTAGAGTTCGCTAGAGTTGCCGATTTCTCCTTTAAATTACGCAGGGTTTCTCCTCTGCTATTGACGATTGCTGGTTGGTGTGAGATGCATTCTGGGATACCTGGCTGTCTCAAGCAAGCGGGAAGGAAGTCGACCGGAAGTTGAAGTCGGCCGGGTGCCGCCATCTTGAGCGGAACTTCACTTGAGTTAGCAATCCCATTGACTTCCATTCATTTTGGCGTCACTTTGACAGCGAATAACTTTACATCTGAGGCGTTTGAAGACTCCATTTGTCCATTTTTTATTTCTAAAGAAACACGACAATGTATAAATTGCTCCATTACCTTGTAGCTTATGTTATGGCCCCGTAGAAGCAGTTTTTGTAAAAGTAGGCTAACGATTGCGTCATAACCAAGCGACTCTTTGTCGCACATTAGAGAGATTACCGTATGGACAGGAGGAGAAGCTCGCTGGCAATCGGGGGGACGTGGAGGCAAAATGACAATATAATTAATCAGAATACCTAGCAAAAGTTGATCCTGCTCCATGCTCATGGACAATTCCTACTCACACTCTCCGTCTCTGCAAGATTCGGAAGGGAATGATTCAGATTTCTCTTGGCACAGCTACTAGAAGACAGACGGGTTGCTCACGTGGTCCGTGTAACGCTTTGCTCGGTTTGAGTCTGCGCGTCAGGAAAGGAAGTGCTAAGAAATCGCTAAAAATGGGCTTCACTTGTCTCAATTGAGTTCCAATGGGGTCGCTGTGTCCATTTCTTTTACTGTCTATGGTCTCAAGTTCGCACAAGTCACCTCTAGATGCATCCTCGGTAAAAGGGGCGGATCAAGAACACATCCGGGGATTTGAACTGGACTTGGCTAGATGTGAACTTTGAATTGGAACAGTACTAGGGCAGCAACTGATGACGTTTCACAAGTCCACAAGAACACAAGTACAGACAAGAACGCATATTGAGAAACGGCTACAGACACGCACTGAAAATTTAAAAAACGTTTAGCCTTTTATGGAGAGACTCAAGACAATGATGGAGAGACTCAAGAAGTGACAACATGTAGAAGCAACAGAACGTTTCTGAATATCTAGTTGATGAATTTATGTAGCTTATGTGTAGTTATCTTCTAGTCATTGATTAGCATATTCTGTCTTGATAATCTATAAATCGTGTTCCGGGGGCGGGGTTTATGTAAATTTTAGGGTTAGTGATGTCACTAATCCGGGAGGAATGTTGTGTAGTCTCTACCAGCCGTTTGTTGTAAAAAGTGATTTCTTTAAAAGCAAATATCTCCCTTTGCTTTGAACTTTGAGCGTTGTAACTTTGCAGATGTTGTTTATCCTCAAACAGCAACAGTACACACTAACTAAAGTTAGAAAAGTGAAATCATAATCAACCACCCCTTTAAGTTAAGAAATTCTAAGTTTAAGTAAGCAGAACTTGCATATTTTTATTGAAATATTTGAGTAAGCTAATTCATTAATTTAACTTAAAATGATCATGTAATCTCAACTTAAATATTTTTTGTAAAGGAAACTTGGCTAGCTTTAACTAGCTAAATCAGTAAATGCTAACTTGCTAATTGGTAACAAATGTTTGAAGTATTGTTTCCATGATAAAACAATGTCCAATTTCAAGTTTTTATAGGATGGATTCTGAGTGTTTAAGTTTTCAAATCATATGATTATTACTAAAATATGTGATTATTGTAACTGATGAATTTAACAAAGCATTATATGTCATATCTTGATCCAATTGATTGTGTTATTGTTGGCAAATTATCTACCATTGTATTGCAAAGCCCTAAACAGTTCAATTTAACCTATAATGCATTATGTTATTGAACACACGAACAGTGTGTATTTAAAACGATATATATTGTGAAAAGCTAAATTGACTTCAACATGTGCATATCAACTACTTCATCCAAACAGATTTTCTGTTTTATAGCCTGATATAAAGCGAGCTGAAGCATCATCCCTCCGCCTGAGATGTTTGTTGTCATTGCGATAGATGTGTAACAGGTCATTACCGTCTTCTGTAAGCGCTCCATTAATGCTCAGGAGTCGTTTATAGACAGACACGAGAACACACACATTCACAACAGCAGATAAACACACACAGCGGGAGACGCTCGTAATGGCCAGCAAAAACACTTCAGTAAGATGGCATCTCTACACTGGTATTTTTATCTGCTTTTCGAGGCAAGAGGGTGTGTGTGTGTGTGTGTGTGTGTGTGTGTGTGTGTGTGTGTGTGTGTGTGTGTATTAGTCATGCCCTCTTAAAATGAAAAAGCCTCCATTTTAAACCGACAGGAGTTTTATATAAAGTAACTCGTCAGCAATGGATCTTGAGAAGTCCGTGAACCAAAAACCACTGAAGAATGCTCATAATTATGACGTCTAATAATGCTATTGTTATAGATCATGCTTAGCAACAGCAAGTATTTTGGAAATCAACTATAGCAAGTGCATAGCAACACCCTGGCAACCACTCAAAAGAATTCAAATCAAATCAAATCCTGCTCAGGAATATAAAAACAAATCCTTTCATTAAATGTGCTTGTCTTGCACATGTTGTGAGTGTGTGTGTGTGTGTGTGTGTGTGTCATGCATGGCTGATTTATTCCAGCAGAGGGAACAGATTGCACTGATGCGGATGATGATTGTAATTCCGTTAGGGTAAAATCGCTGAGCTGGCTTCTCCTGTCGCACAGACGGCCACTACACGAACAAGCAGCATTACAGATATTCAGGCTAATTCATTTGACATGGATATCAACAGTTTTCCTCTCATTTTTCTCTATTTCTTCTTCATCAGCAGATATCATCTGCTAAAGTCACATTTTAAAACAATAATACATTCTTAACTAAAGTGCTAAATTAGTTATACTAAACTGCACTGAAGCCTGTGTGTGTTTGGAATCCCAGTAAATGATTGACAGGAGAATTCTGAGAAGCCCCGCCTCTTTATGCAAATATCTCCTGGTTTTGTTCAGAATTAGTGTAGATTACTGCACAGTATACACTGTGATCTACCTCAAACATATGTGAAACAGAAAGCCTTATCAGCCATTTGACACTGTACGGTACATTCAGAAGTGCAAAGAGCTTTAAAGGTTTCCTGTGTTTTTTAAGACCCCTCACAAATATTAGTATTGTAATTTTACAGTTGTATTGTAAAATAAAAGTATTATTATTTGTATTATTAATCTATAAAATAAATTTTTTATTTTAAAGTAAAACATTTTAATAGCTATATTTCTTGTTTTGTTGAATATAATAGTGTTATACTATAAAATATAATAATATAATTAATATTATTATTTAGTATATTAATAATGAATAATGAATGAAATAATAATGAATTGCAGTTATATCGATACATAAATCTCATATTTTTAATGAGAATTACAAAATAAAATATAAAAATTGATTAGTGTATAAATGTTAATGTACATATAAATGAATTAATAAGTAACAAAACAAAATTAACAAAAACTATATAAATAAATAAGTTTATATAAAAAAACTGTCAAATCGATTAATTGAGATTAATCGCATCTAACAACAGTTTGTAAATATACATTTTATGTTTGTGTATATATGTATATATATTTATGTATATATGTATATATATTTACACACTTTTATGTTAGATGTGATTAATCGATTTGATTGATAGCACTAGCACACACACACACACACACACACAATGAAACAACATCAGTTGTGGATGCCGTCTGATTCTTCACCATTAGAGGGCGCAACACACTGCAACTCTCCTCAGTCCTCACACACACACACACACACACACACACATTTAGACTGCAGTGAGGGGAAAGGGAACCTGCAGATCACTAAAGACGGGTTGAATAAAGCTCTCTCTCTCTCTCTTTGCAGTGAGCAGGTGTTCCTCTGATAAGAGCCGAACACACATTATGGCACGTAGGCTACACACACACACACACACACACACACACAATACAGCCTTTGTGTATAGCCTTCCAAACGCAGGGTGTAACGAGGGGTGTGTTTCCCTTGTGCTCCTGCAGTGTGAGTTAGAGAAACACAATGATCCATAAAATCTCATTCCATCCCGGAGCAAAAGGCCACAGTTGGGTGTGTGTGAACACATTATTCGATCAATGAACATCTGTAATGACGCTATTAGGACTCTTTCTTCACCAACCAACTCATTTCAGTGTGTTTCGTTTGCATTACTTGGCAAGCGTTCAGTCGCTGGTTGTGTCTGTCTCCCAGAGTTCCTGAGACTGGAGTCAGTGATTGTGTTATTGATGTGTTTGCAAATATAGTCTGATTGAAAATAGATCTTTATCACACTAGAAAATGCATAATAGACACTAACTATTGGAGTATGGATTGTTTGCTGTATGCAAGAGGATTCAGAAGGTCATATTTTATTCAAATTCATTTTTTGTTTGCATTGTGACATTATTTTCATGACAACTAAGCACATTCAGACTTCTTGTAAAACAAGAATGAAAAATAAAATAGTGTAATAAGAAATTAATAATATACCATTTTAATTGTATTTAAAGTTTGAAGTTGAAAATGTATTAAAAGCATTACAAATTAGAATAACGTAAAATAAATGTAGATAAAAATCTAAATATACACATTTATAAATACGTTTATACAATACATTTACAAATAAATATATATAAATTACACATATATTTTTTTACATTTATACATTTAGTAAATGTTTAGTATTTAGTATATATACGCATTATAAAAATAAATAAAGATAATTATATTCAAATTAAAATAATCAATACATATAAATATTTCAATATGTTAATATAAAACTAACAAATATATATATATTAGTTATTTTTATATTGACATATTGAATTATTTATGTATTAATTATTTTAATATGAATATATTTTTTTATATTTTTATATATATTATATATATATAAATTAATTACATTAATATAAAAATAAATAAATACATTTATATGTGTGTGTATATCTATATACACACACACTGTGTACAAATATTTAGTATTTAGTATATATATATATATATATATACGCATTATAAAAATAAAGATAATTATATTCAAATAAAAATAGTTAATACATATAAATATTTCAATATGTTAATATAAAAATAACAAATGTAAATATATATATATTAGTTATTTTTATATTAGTAATTATAATATATGTATTAATTATAATAAATATTATTATTACTAATACATATAAATATTTCAATATGTTAATATAAAAATAACTAATACATACATATATATATATATATATATATATATATATATATATATATATATATTTGTTATTTTTATATTAACATATTGAATTATTTATATGTATTAATTATTTTAATATGAATATAATTTTTTTATAATATATATAAATTAATTACATTAATATAAAAATAAATAAATACATTTATATATGTGTGTGTATATATCTATATATACACACACACACACGCACACACACACACACACACACACACACACACACACACACACACACACACACACACACACTATCTAAATTTTCCTTTAAATAAATACAAAATAATTTAATTAATACATAAATACATAATTAAATATTAATAAATAAATATAGTAAGTACTTTTTATTAAATTTATTCAAATTAATTTATGAAATAAGTACATACAGGCAATTTATTGATGCAAATTATAGGCGACTGTCTTTTTTCTCTTCTCTCCTGAATCGCTGTGACAGAATCCACTGGAGGCCAGAAGAAGTGGCATGAAACTCAAAGCAGAAACATAAACATGAACATGAAGCTTGCCAGTAGTGCTCTTTTATTACAATAGCATGCATGATTAAGATTAGCATATCATATCATAGACAATAGTATGATAGATATGACAAATGTGCCATTGAGGTTACACCAGATTACATGTACGCCCCAATACTGACAAAGTGTCTCACTTTACACTCAAAAGTGTGTATTGCACAAATCCTACACAGTAATGTGATGTCAGCTCTCTGATCTCAGGTCAGTCTACACGGGCAACACTGTGTCTCTTCACACAGTAAATCTATACGACTCCTGCAGGACGGAGAAACACACACAGTGGCAGAATCAGGTTTTAGTGTGTGTCGACGACCGAGAATCAATCTCTCTGCACTGAGAGAGAAGAAATGAACAGGTCGATATCTGAGTCAGCAATCCTTCACACACACACTCATCGTCAGACGAACGAGAAGCGCGTGATGAAGCTGCACTCACAGAAAACAGATAAACCAGCAGTTTCTCCTCAGACTGAACACAGTGAAGGACGACACCTGAAATACTTCTGGTTATCATTACATGGATATTTAATATCCTTCATATCCACAGTCACTGTAACTTTCCCTCCACACACACGCACACTAGTGTCATACATTTATTCAGGATTCTCTGATCCTGAAACAGCATTTATTTAGAATAGAATCTTTTGTAACGTTATGAATGTCTTCACTGTCACTTTTGATCAGTTTAACGGGTCCTTGCTGAATAAAAGGAGTCTATTCATTTCTTCTACTTTTTGTAAATCTTACTTCACTAAACTTTTGAAAAGTGTTTCCACAAAATATCATATTACGAGTGTTTTCAATTCCAGACAGAACACACACACACACACACACACACACACACACACACACACACACACATGTCTGGTTCACTATCTTTGCGGGGATTCTCCATAGACTTAATGGTTTTTATACTGTACAAACTGTATATTCTGTCCCCTTACACTAACCTTACCCCTAAACCTACCCATCACAGAACACTTTCTGCATTATTACATTTTCAAAAAAATATAATTTAGTATGTTTATTAACCCATTCCCCTCATGGGGACCGCTGGCTGGTCCCCACAATGGAGGTGATCTCAGGTTTTACTATCCTTGTGGGGACATTTGGTTCCCACAATGTAATATAAACCAAACCCACACACACATTCACACACAGATACTCTTAAACACACACACACACACACACACACACACACACACACACACACACACACACACACACATACACACACACACACACACACACACACACACACACACTTACATACACGGATTTCGGATATTGCCATCTTTGTGGGGACATTTTGTCCTGACATAGGGTTTACCAGGCCACACACACACACACACACACACACACACACACACACACACACACACACACACACAGGCTACAGAAAGCATGTGTATGTGTATGACAGTGTCTTGTGGATTAGTTGATCTCATTTCTCAGTGCGACACTAACCCACACACCCGGTCTGTCTAACGGGCTGATCTGCCTCCAGTAGAGGAGTTTAACTCACAGCCTGTTCTGGCAGAGAGACTGACCCTGGATCAGAACACTGAGCGTTTGTGATTTAACTCCCCCTACTGGACGGACAGAGGAACAACACACCTACTACACTACAGTGATGACTCCATGGTATCATAATCATATTATTTTAGTATCATTCATTGGAATACTATTAGTACTTATTAATATTTTGAATTAGTTTTTATATCATATTTTTAGATATTCTAGAGATGTTTTTTAATATGTCTATATAAATTGTATTTATTTTATTGAAGTTATTTTACTACATCAAGTTAAACTAAATGAAAATGAGAAATGCTGCTGGCAAATATAGCTGATATAATTGTATTAATTATTTATTCAATTAAATATTTTATTTTTTAGTTATAGTTTACCATAACAACCCTGCTATCCTCTAAAAAAAGGTTGTGTTATCTATTTTACCTAGTATCTGGGTTAAAGGTCGTTCTATTGGGTTATTCCTGACGTTTACTGGGTTAAAACAACCCAGCCAGTTGGGTTATATTCTTACCTTTCACCGGTCCACCAGCAACACTGCCGACAGAAGATACAGAGGTCACTTAATATACTATGTAGCCGATGTATATTATAAATGTGTGTTTTAAGTCAAATCGCTGCTTTTCCTATGTTTACATTCTGTCTTATCTCCACTCTTGACTATCTCTGCCCAAATACCAAAGTTATGGTGTTTTCTAAGTCAAGCATTAGTTCCATATATATAATGTCGGTGTGTAGCTTGTCCTGCATCATTTGTATGATTTAGAGAATTTCTAAAATCTATATAATAAAGCTGTTTTTTAATTCATGTTAGCCACCAATCATAAAAATAATACATTCAAAAGACAGAAATATTCTGAAGCTTCTACTTACACTGTTTGGAGGAGATGTCGTGTTCATTTATTATGATTTGACACTATGATATTTAGTGGAGATTATAGTTAGCATGTTTTGTTTTGGTTATAAGAGAGATTGAGAGGAAAATGTTGAAGAAACATCAGCAGCTGCGAAGCAAAGAAGCCAAACTCCTCCTGTAACGAAGCTTTCAGCTCTTCAGGGACAGTGTGTGTGTGTGTGTGTGTGTGTGTGTGTGTGTCATCATCCTGTCTGAGCCGTTACTGAAATGTTGAGAAATATGATTCCCACAAACCCCTGTGATTATGCAATCTGAACAGTGTGTTGTAACGTTTGGCTGAAGACTTACACAAATTAACGTTTAAATCTGTTTATTTCTTACCGTTAAAGAAACTCGTACAGTAAAGTCACAGAGGAATGATGATTTCTATCACCTCAATATATAGTTTCTACTGAAATGACTCCTGGAAAATAATGGATGTAATATAGTATCTGCTTCAGAAGAAGCTGCTTTCACAATCTATCACTTTGTTTAATCTTTCTTTTTCTTTTTCTTTTTTATGACATGCAGTGGCAGCAAATACCAAACTTTCAATTGCAAAAGCTTTAGGTACAAACTACGGAGACCATCGTGGTCATTTCTGTTCTTTAGATCTATAAAAAAGTAATTTGAAGAACTATTAAACATAGTTTAATACATCGCACACATCTGAAACCCCGCATCCCTGTTTGATTAAAGATACTGAAAACATGACAATCTTAAACTGCAGGACAAGGAAAGGTTTCAATAATAAAAGATTTATACAAAAGTCAAATTTGAACCCAAACCACCCTGGAGACTGCCTTACCACACCTTAGCAACCACTGAGAACACCCTAGTGACCAGCATAGCAACCACCCTGAACACCCTAGCAACTAATTACTATACCCAAGCATTGTGGCGGCACTTTTTGCATGGATGAGCGCTACTGTTTTCTTTAGACAAATGTATAGCCTAACCCTCTAAATGCTCTACCTTTTAATAATCAATACTAAACTCAATACTTTATACATATATATATATATATATATATATATATATATATATAATATTGTATATTATTTTAAATAATAATATATTTATATATAATACATGCTGCATTTTATATATATATATATACACACACAGTGTATATAGAGCTGTCAAATCGATTAATCGCAATTAATCGCATCTAACACGTTATTATCGCGTTAACACATTAATTAATTAACGCTGACCATTATTTTATCGCGCATTAACATACTTTATATATATATATATATATATATATATATATATACACACACAAATATATCATTTATATCACATAACTTTTATGTTGGATGTGATTTTATGATAAACACTTTTAGTGCTGTCAAATCGGTTAAAGGCACAATATGTAACTTTAAAAATAGCAAAAATCACTATATCTATGTTATATATTTTTTTTTTTAGTTGTGTACTTACATTATCCCGACTGTTTCCAACAACTTTCAAACCAGGAGAAATTTGTAATTTAATTCGAAGACACGGCACGTTTCTTTTTTTCCGTTTTGTCGCCGTCAATGGCGTCATATCCGCGTTGTCCCTGGTTTCCGCTCGTACTGCCATAGCAACCAGAGCTATGAACCAGAGCCGTCTGATAGTAACCAAGGCGACAGACGTGGACAATGTAGTTCGCAATGTCTATTTGCACGCTGTTGTTGTTTCGTTCAAACATTGCAGACTTTGAATAAAAAAGGAGAACTAAAACGAGAATCAATATCAGCGCGGTGTTTTCGAGATGCCGAGAGCTCCACGTCCGAGACTTCGCTCCTACATGTACTTTATTAAACAGGTGAGCACATTTACATAAAACTAATCAATGTTATATAGTTCAACAATGATAAAATGTTAGAATATGATCTGTATGTTATTCTAATGTTGATTTAGCTTACTGCTAGTCTCATACAGACAAACTAACACATACTTTTCAACACATTCAAATGCAGTTTAGTGTGATAGTGTAATGTTAGACCAAGTGAAACAGCGCTGCGTTACCTCACAAGTTTAATTTGTCTAATAAACTGACCTGTGAGTAGTAATTCTGCACGTGTAGTTCGGTAGAATGAAATGTCCATATTCCTTTTATATCCGCGGGAGTCGTGTCACGTGTGGAGCTGATAGCTCTCTTAGCAATCCCGACCTGCTTCATATCACAGTCATGATAAAAACATCAATGTATTCACTCATCCATAAACATTATTAGATCGGTCGGCTTGACGTTGACGACAAGATCCATAATTCTTAGCAAATGTTGCGTCATCAAACTACGCCTTTGTTATTGTAAAGAGGTTAGCGACCCCTAGCGGCGAAAAAAATTACATATTGTACGATTAATTGCAATTAATTGTATCTAACATGAAAGTTTGTAAATATATATGTATATATAACACACACACACACACACACACACACACACACAAATATATATATATTTACAAACTTTTGTTAAAATATGATTAATCGCAATTAATCACATCTAACATAAAAGTAATATTATTGTATACTATATAACATATATATACACATATTTATACATATATACATATATATACACACACACAAATATATCACTTTTATCACATAACTTTTATGCTGGATGCGATTTTATGATAAATACTTTTAGTGCTGTCAAATCTATTAATTGCGATTGCACCTAACATGAACGTTTGTACATATATTATATGTATATATATAACACACACACACACATTAATATATATATATTTACAAACTTTTATGTTAGAGGTGATTAATGGTGATTAATGGACTTGACTGCATATGTATATCTACTGATATTTACTTCAGCTTTGAAGAGATCAGTGTGTGTGTGTAACAGAAATCTGCATATGGAGTAAATGTTGCTCCTCAAACTGGGACGTTGAGACTGAAGGACGTGCGCTAAACAGCTGAGATTAGATGAGGGTGTTTCACACTGGACGTGTGGCGGTGTAATGCTGGAGCAGTGTGTGTGTGTGTGTGTGTGTGTGTGTGTGTGTGTGTGTGTGTGTGTGCATGGCTTCCTCTCTCCTGCTTGCTCTTTGTGCTCAGCCGACTGTTTCGCTGGAGGAAATGGAAACCCTGAGGAGAGGAACTCTGTCAACCCGACGCTGTCAAATCAACAGATGCTTTGTTTTCTATCAAAGACGTTCAGCCTCTTCACAGCACAGATAACTCATTAGATGAATATTTCCCATCATCCCACAGAGCGCAGTGAAGCGCTGTCTTTGATGAGGTTCTGGACATATAATACAAATTATGTTTTTCCACACACAAAAAAACAGCAGACACACACACACACACACATGCAGAAACACATAATAGCAAAATATACAGTGGCCCTGAAAACTAATAGTGGATGCTTTACATATCATACAAAGTAAAGTGTGTGTGCATCTTTCTTTACAATCAATGACACAAGCTTTGATGGTCGTTATCAAATGCACGAACATTTTTAAGTGTGACTCAAGTGTTTAATTACTTTTTGGGGCCACTGTGCATGCAAAGACACACATGTTGACATAAAAAGGCACACTTTCATCACAGTTCAGTTTCTCCCCGACACAGAGACACACACACAGTCCTGGGAAAGGCAAATGTGGCCCCTCTATACAATTTGCTGTCTATCTGAGTGTACACACACACAGGGAAAATGCCTCTGAGCTCTGGAAAGACAAACACAACAATGAGATGAAATGACTTTCACCGAAGTCTCCTGTTCCTCAAAGTCACAGGTTTTAATATGAACTCAGACATTTGTCCTTAAATGGCCTGAGCTGCTCCACGCTCGGTTTATAGCTCCCTCGCACTGGATGATGATCTGGGTCTGTTTCAGGAGAAACATCTGTGATAGAGATACTTAAACGAGGCATTACTGAAACCCCATTAACTCTCCTGAGCTCTGAAATCTTCCTTCGGCTGGACTCTGGCCAGGTGTGCTGTGATTCAGAGACCAGTGAGTTTATACACAGATCAGACTGTCAGAGAGAGAGAGAGAGATAAAGAAACTCTGCTCTGTCTCTCCTGTTGAAGCATCGACACGTCTGATCTCTCTGTGAGGTCTGGATAGTGTGTTTTTAGCTCAGTGGTTTCTCTAATAGTGCTGGTTGAATGTTTAGCATGGATAGACATTTGTGGCTCAACCAGACACAAATATCTGTATCTGTATCATTTTATTAAAAATTATAAATCTATAATATTTATTATTTTTTGAATGTATTTTAATTATATATCCTTTTATGAATATATATATATATATATATAAAATTGATAAATTATTCTATATTTATTATTTAATTAATATACTTAAATTTAATTTAAATACATTTTAGATTTTTTCTCAATCTTTGAGTTAAATATATTAGATATACTATTTATAAAATATATATATATTTATATTTTATTATTTATACACACACACACACACACACACACACACACACACACACACACACACACACACACACACACACACATATATATATATATATATATATATATATATATATATATATATATTAATGTTTCTTTTATTTTGATCGTAATCTTTCAATTAAATGATTATTATACATTCATAATCTGCCTAATTATAAATCTATAATATTTATTATTTTGATATATTTTTATTTCTGTGTATTCTTTTATAAATCTATATGTATGTATGTATATATATACAGTATATATATATAGATATATATAACAATTATAAATTATATATTTTGACATTTATTTAATAAATGTGTATTTTAAATATGTATTATAATTTCCAGAAATATAATTTGTATTCATTTTAAAAGTTCAATATTATAAATCTATAATTTCTGAACTATTTAAATAATATATTTATGTTATAAATCTATATATAAATGAGAATTTATTAAATATTTTTATATTTTATATATGTATTGTAATTTAATTTAATTTAACAGATTTAAAATGAATGTTTATTTTACCATTTATCATTAATGTAATATTTCAATTAAATTAATTATTACACAATATCTTGGTAATTTCAGTTTAACTACCAAAATGGAAATGTATTTTGCACTAGTCTGAACTGAACTGACTTCAGCTGAAGTTGAACAATGACATATTGTCTTTTGAAACTGCAGTACAGCTGATATGAGCTCCGTTTGCATCACTAAATCATTTTCCTGTTATCACTGCAAAGCTGTTTTTAAAAAAACGGTATTGTATAAAGTACTATAGAAATAAAGGTGACTTCTGACTTGATCAGAGTCATTAAAAAGCACCAAGGCGACAGTCAGGCATTTAATATGATGTATAAATGTGTCAAAGTGCAGCGAAGGTCTTGTGGTTTGAAGGTGTCAGCAGTGCTGCTCACACACACACACACACACACACACACACACACACACACACACACACACACACACACACACACACGTCTCTGATTAAATCTACCATCTCTTACCATTCCTGCAGCAGAGTCTCTCTCTCCTGGGATTAATAACATCTAACATTCTCCAGCAGGGCCTTTTCATGCATGCCAGTTTGGGAATAGTCTGTGTAATGGGTTACAAGTACACACACACACTTGGTTACAAGTACACACACACACTGGGTTACACACACACACACACACACACACACACACACACACACACACACTTCGGCAGAGCTCCTGCTGAATCTGTCAGTCTAGTACACTGTCAGTGTTTAATGTAACCGCTGCATCTGCTGAACAACACACACATAGACTTCTGTTGCTTTTATACAGTAAACATATAACGCCTCCAGTCTGACCCTAACTCTTCCTTTTGCAGTTGCAGTATGTACACTGTGCACAGTATGCAAATGTTCTGCAGGACATACCCAGCTGAGCTACATCATTTGCCAAAATGTGTCGTGTACAACCAGAAGTACAGTAGTGGCATTTCCTTTTCCAGTGTGACAAAAGAACTGAAGGCCAAATCAACTGTGATTTTATATCTCTTTCTTGATCAACTGCATACTCAAACTGACAAACATTAAGAGCCCTATTTTAATGATCTAAGCACATGGTCTAAAGCGCACAGCGCAAGTTCACTTAGGTCGTGTCCGAATTTGCTAGTTTAACAACGGAAGAATGGTCGGCGCTCCCGGCGCATGGTCTAAAATGGTTGTCCCTATTCTCTTAATGAGTAATGGGTGTGTTTTGGGGTTTACATGCGTTAAACCAATCAGACTCTCATCTCCCTTCCCTTTAAATGCCAGTTGCGCTCGCGCCATGGCGGATTCGCTATTTACATGATGGAATTTGATAGTGGAAAGACCGAACGCGTCTCCAGAGCGCAAACGGATCCGCTCATGCACGAGGTAAAAGAGCTCAAGCAGAACATCTACGGGACAAGCCGGATTCACCATATCTTTATATTAACAATAATAATAATCTTTTACATTGTAATCCTTTTATTTTAAATATTTGTCATGTGTATGTGCTGCTGTGTCATGTGTATGTGCTCCTATAGGCGCACATTACTAACGCGCTCTTTAAATAACAAAAAAAAAAAAAATTGCCATTGACTTTGAGTTGAGTTGGTCAATGGCTCAGTCTATTTCTGTTCCTCAAAATAGCAACGCTTCAACAATGCGCCAGAACACACCTCGTTCTCAGACCAGCACGCCCATGGACGCACAGATGGGCGCAAATGCATTTAAACAACGTGAGCAGGATGTGAAAATGAAAACTGTGTCGGGCTGAAACTAGCAAAAAACACTTGGGTTGCGCTTGGGCCCTAAGACACTTAACTGAATTAATAATGAAACAACTGCATGCTTGATTCTAGTCGCTAAATAATATGAAAACAGTGCAGAATACTTCTGTTTGAAACATTTTTAGTATACATTTTTAAATAGCAAATATAGTATGAAGTACAGAATACATACTGTACAGTAACTGATAGATTAGTAGGCTACTCTATTCACAGCATAATATCACTTGTTTATGTGTAAAACCTTTTATGTGGGAAAAAAAAAATCAGTAGCCCTTCAAAAACGTAAGAGAAAAGCAAAAATCTCCAGTGAGTGTGATGCGCTTTATCTCCAGTAGGAGGCGGACGCGAGTCCGGGCCCCTGAAACCCCCGGCATAAGGAATCATTTAGGGTGGGGACGGAATTTCTCCTGCTGAAGAGCTGGTGACTCACTGAGCACAGAGAATCTGAGTGGGAAAACACACACACACATGCACACACACACAAACTCACACGAGAATAGCAAAGTGTAGTAGTTTTGAATGACTGAGAGAGAATGTTTCACCAAAATATCCGTTCACCCTTAGGGGAGTGAGTGCAAGAATTTAACATGCTGTGGCAGCCCTCTGTGTGTGTGTGTGTGTGTGTGTGTGTGTGTGTGTGTGTGTGTGTGTGTGGTGTCACACACAGCACTGTGATCAGCTGGCTGGTTGTAAAGTTGGTTATAAGTTACAAATGTTTTCATTCCAATCAATTCAAAGAGTATATATATATATATATATATATATATATATATATATATATATATATATATATATATATATATATATATATAGGGAGTATTGACAGATTAAAATAAAATGAAATACAATAATATTTTATGTACTTATTATTCTATTATTCATAATTATTTTTCTTTTTAATGCTTCAATTCAATACTTTCTTATTAAGCAAATTAATAATGGGCGTTTTGACAATAAAAAATAAAGAATGTGATATGTTTTACTTTTATTCTTTTTCTTTTTAGTGATTCAATTAAATAATTTTGTATTAAGAATAATATAAAATAAAATATATTTTTATTATGTTTCTTTTAATGCTTAAATTTAAAATGTTCTAATTAAGCAAATGAATAATGGGCATGTTGACAATAAATAAATAAATAAATAAAGAATGTGATTTGTTTTCTTGTTAGTGATTCAATTCAATAATTTCGTATTAAGTAAATTATTAATGATAATTATTAATGATATTTAAATTAATGGCAAAGCATGTTGAATGCTCTGCTTTTTAATGCTCCAATTAAATAATTGTTATTAGTAAAATGATTAATGATAATTCAAATAAACAGTGAATCGTGTGGGACGTGTTGACAGTGAAAAAATAAACAAATAAATATGTGATTTGTTAAAAGAACAATTTTGTGGAGAACATTTTAATAATCGGAAGAAACTTTTTCCACAATAAAGAACCTTTTGAGGAATGAAAAGATTCTTTGGATGTTAAAGGTTTTTCATGAAACCATCAATGCCTTTATAGCCAAACACTCATTTAAAGGGGTGGTTGATTATGATTTCACTTTTCTAACTTTAGTTAGTGTGTAATGTTGCTGTTTGAGCATAAACAACATCTGCAAAGTTACGACGCTCAAAGTTCAAAGTAAAGGGAGATATTTTCTATTACAGAAATCGCTTATTAAGGACTACAACAAACGGCTGGTAGAGACTACACCACATTCCTCCCGGGTTAGTGACATCACAAACACTCAAATTTACATAAACCCCGCCCCCAGAACACGATTTATAGATTATCATGTTGCTTCTACATGAGCCGGGAGCAGCAGCTCATTTGCATTTAAAGGAACAGACACAAAACGGTGCGTTTTTGCTCACCCTCAAAAAGTGACAATTTTAACATGCTATATATAAATATCTGTGGGGTATTTTGAGCTAAAACTTCACATACACACTATGAGGACATCAAAGACATTTTATTTTACATCTTGTGAAAAGGGCATTATACCACCCCTTTAATTAAATCGCATCCGTGGCCATCCGTGACATTCAACCGTCTCTCTGAACAGATTACACAGTTCCTCAGTACAGATGAGTCTCAGTTGCATGAAAGTCCAACGAATGACTCAGGTTCGTTGAGTCACCATGCATAATTTACGTCACATAGCATTAGCTAAACATAAACATTAAACTCTGATGAGTCAAAGTAGCTATTTTGCTTCGACAAGCCAAAGATCTTTGCTTTTCCATGTACAGTAAAGAGCCTTTGTTTCAGATTATGCTAAACTTGAGCCCCTTATTGTGCAAAGGAAGAGGAAAAGGCAGCGCAGCTGATTATTTATAGTCTTTTCATGAAGCTAAATCAGATCTAAAACCATATTGTGTGCTTACAGACTGATAGCTTTGTATTACTGTGAGAACTCACACTGCTGGGACGGACAGGGTCCTCAGTTCTCAGCGATCAGTAAAGCCCCGTCAACACAATCTCTCAGATTAGCATTAGCACTGGCCGTAATCTGTGAAACGTGAGCCTGTGACTCGGTGTAAATGCACATATCAACCAACGATTCCACCGGCATTCTAGAACTCTGGATGACCCTTTGATTGGCTGGGCGGGAAGTGTTGGAATATTCTGGAAGTCTGGCATTCCAAGACTACAATTCAAGAACAGATGGAAGGATTATTCTAGAACAGAACCTCAACCTTCCTACATTTAAAACTTACTGATGGGCCATTAAAGTCCTCTGGTGGAGATACTTCCAGTCAAAACTGAGCAATATTTTTATTTTTGTAAATGTAATTTAATCCTGTGATCAAAGCTGAATTTTCAGTCTTCAGTGCCACTTTATCCTTCAGAAATCATTCTAATATGATGATTTGGTGTTAAATTATTATTATTATTATTTTTGCATCATATTTCTTTACTCAGACATGTTTAGTTGTCTTTTTTTAATGATATTTTTTCATTTTTGACAATAAACAAGCCAGAATGAGAATATGAAAACATGAATTCAACATCCCCACCTACCCTCCCTCCCTCCCTCGCTGTGTTAAATTATTATAAATTCTTTTTAATTTAATGCGTCCTTGCTAAATAAAAGTATTCATCCACTTTTGAATGGTAGTGAATAACAGTTCCCACAAAATATTAAGCAGTTTTCAACTTTGATAACAATCAGACATGTTTCTTGAGCACAAATCAGCATATTAGAATGATTTCTGGAATAAATTACATTTTCACAATATATTATAATAGAAAACAGTGATTTTAAATCGTAATAAAATTTCAAAATATTCCTGTTTTTACTGTAGTTTTCATCTTTGTTGAAATTGAGCAGAAGAGACTTCTTGAATAATAAAATGAAACGAAAGTAAGAAGGATAAAATGAATGAAAGTGAATGAAAGTAAGAAGGAAACCATCTGGAAACCACCCAGAACAGCCTTTCAAAAGTAAAAGTGAAATGTGTGACGTATATAATCTCACATGCTGCTCTTTTAACTAGCAGACGCAAAGCCTTTCTCAGGTCTCCGTCAGCTCATAGTTAAACATCTCCGGCTTCTTCAACTTCCACACATGCCTCAAAGTCCACAGTTCACGTCCAGGCTTTGTGCTTATGTAATATTATTGTCAGTCACATGCTGGAATCCATGCTAAACCAAATTTAACCAATTTAAACCGGATGCCATGCCAAATGACTCACTCAGCTCCGTATAATCAAGAGACGTGTCTAATTCCCAGCCGTGCCTGGCTTTCCGAGGAACGCTGCTAATCTGGAGCGTGTGGGGGAAGAGGAGGAGTTCTGCTGGACTAATGGAGGTCTTGATGGAGGTCTTGTGGTCTCCTTCATGGGTCTTATGACCGAACCAGGCTCTCAGCCAGAGTCAAAACACATGACACAGCCGCAAGGTCCACACAGCCCTGAACAGTGCAGAATACCAGGAAATGGACGTGAACGTTCCTGAATTTCCCTTGGGTATCTATCTCGGAAGAAAGGGTCGTAATCAATTATATTTTAGATGAGGCAAGGAGCTTCAAACGACTGGAAATTTTTTATTCATAGCACAAAATAAATCTGTACATCTAAAGCCTTGAAGTCATGTTGGAAGGATTCCATGAACTGGAATACACTACTTTTAAAATCTGAACAATAAGAAATCATTATTATTTCTGAATGATTTCTGAACACTAGGCACTTTGTAAAGGGTTGCAGAGAAAAACTGGGTGTTAAACGACTGAGGATCATACACTACCAGACTTTCCACACACAAAAAGCATGTATCTCGTTGCTAGAAGACACATTGCATATGAAACCAAAATATCTTCCAAAATCGACTCAAAATATCAAACATTGATATCCTCCAACTATATGGAATCATAGTCTGAAGATAAAAAAGGGAGTCTGAATGCAATTTTCTGTGAAATTGCTCAAAATCATTTAGTATATACAGTTATCAGATTGAAATCACGTCAGAAATATTTGGAAGAAAAGGGTTATGCACCCTGGAAGTCTAGCATACATCGCCAGAAAAAAGACCCAGGAGATCTAGGGACATAAAAAGGAAACACTCACCCCCAGTTCTAGTGTAATGCAAGTTTGAGCCGTTTTAAGCAACTTATCTTAAAATATGTCAGTGCCATTGTTTTGCAAGGCATGTTTATAAATGCTACTTAAATGTCCCGATTGAACTAAGGCCTAATCCTGGTTTAGTCTAAGCCCTGTCTGTGAAACCGGGCCATACATGATAAAACGCTCATAATCAAAAATAAAACATGCATTTACAAAATTGATAGGGTGAATTTTAATTGCATAATCACGTGTTGTGGCCACTTAAATTAATATTCCAACTCAATTTCTGTATTTCACCCATTCCTGTCAAGTAGGAACTTCCCAAAAAGAAATGAAGTACTTTAGGAAGGATATGTGACAAACAAACAAAGCTCTGTATCAGTAATCTAAATCTAAATAAGAGTTTAGCTTATATTGTAATATGAATCATTGTAAAGTCAGGAAGAGAAAGAGTTTAAGACAATGAGGGTGTGCCTGTGCTGTAAGATCAGTTGCTATACGCATGACTAATAAGATCATGTTCACTTCATTGTCAACTGTGTCTGACTCATGTTCATATGAGTCCTTCAATCCCATGAGAGAGACAGACGGACACCGAGATGGAATGTGTGTTGCATCTGACGCGTTCACTGTGTGAGAGGTGAAGAAATACAGAGAGAAAGATTGAAAGAGAAAGAGACCAATACTAAATGAATGGCACTTTCAGTTCTCATAAAAAAAGCATCTTATGGTGAAGAACTTCCCACAGATATTTGAATTTGACACACACACACACACACACACACACACACACACACACACACACACACACACACACACACACACACACACACACAATCTATACTGTTTTTTTCATGCTAATATGCTTCAATTGAAATACATAGCCTATGCACTACCAGTCAAACGTTTTGGATCGATAAGATTTTTAATGTTTTTTTTTTTTTAAAAAAAGGTCCCTTCAGAAATAATTCTAATATGCGGATTTGATGCTCAAAAAACATGAATTATTATTATCAATGTTGAAAACAGTTGTGTACAATATTTTTTTCAGGATTCTTTGATGAATAGGAGGAACAACATTTATTTGAAATATATTCTTTTGTAGAAATAGAAATATTTCTTGAGCAGCAAATCATCATATTAGAATGATTTCTGAAGGATCATGTGACACTGAAGACTGGAGTAATGATGCTGAAAATTCAGCTTTGATCACAGGAATAAATTACACTTTAACATATATTCACACAGAAAACAGCTGTTTTAAATTGTAAAAATATTTCACAATATTACTGTTTTTTTTTTATATATATATATAAAATGACTTTTAATCAAATAAATGCAGCCTTGTGAGCAGAAGAGACTTCTTTTAAAAACCTAAAAAAATCTTAACGATCCAAAACTTGTATGCAGTTTGGCCTAGCATGGACTTGCTACTGCTAACAGGAATGTACAATATGCTGCTTCTGCATAAATAGACATCAATCCTGTAGCAGATCTAGGCAGGTGGAGCTGGGGAGGTGGAGCTGGGGAGGTGGAGAGGTTCAGGTGGAGCTGGGGAGGTGGAGGGGTTCAGGTGGAGCTGGGGAGGTGGAGGGGTTCAGGTGGAGCTGGGTAGGTGGAGGGGTTCAGGTGGAGCTGGGGAGGTGGAGAGGTTCAGGTGGAGCTGGGGAGGTGGAGCTGGGGAGGTGGGGAGGTGGAGCTGGGCAGGTGGAGGGGTTCGGGGGATAGCGCTGCAGGACAAGCTTATCCAGCAAACACTGAACCAGACGTTGAGCAAGCATCTCATTGGCTGCAGGATCAGCAGAGGCCAATCAGCTTGTGCCATGTGCGGTAATGATGTGATTGTTTGCAGATTGCATGTAAAGAACCGATCAGCCTGCGCACAATGAAGTTGCATGACTGAACTATATGCTGAACATGACAGCCTGGCATGTTTGAAAAAGCCATCCATACATCTACCTTTTCATCTTGACATATTTGTTCAAATAATCATAGTGATGCATCCACTGATTCACCTTCATCCGTAACATCCATCAATCCCCTTTCCTTCTTCAGCACAGCCACAGTGATCCAGATGAAGGCTGTTCACCCATACCTGTCAGGTAAAATGTGTGTGAACAAATGAAAAGTGTCAGGTGGGGCACTAATGCTTTGCTTTCGATATGCATGTGTAACCTTAATGGCAAAACTAATGAGGTGGTAATCGTGATCTATAGCATTACATGATAGACAGAGTTCTCTTTCTCCAGTAAGAAGAGCTCAGTAGAATAAAGTGACCTGAATATCTGAGCTTCGGTCACTGGGGAATGATGCACAGCTAATGGGCACAACTGCTATGAATGGAGGATACTGAGCACTGATTGAACAAAGACATTCATTAGTCATTTGTAAGCTGCACGCTATCATTTGTGCATCCATTATCAGGCAAAATGCACTTTTACAAAAATAGTGTGGAAGTAAAATCAACATCAGCTGCTGCCACAACTATAAAAACATGTCAACAGCTTTAAAAATGCATTTGAATATTTGAATGATTCATAATTTCAAACATTTTCTGAAGAACATTTGAGTAATTCTTTCATTTGCAGACCAGACCACCATAATGTTGCATTACTCTTGATAAGGTGTTCAAAGTGGTTTTAAGCATGTCTCTATGCAGTTCCCAAAAGGTTCAAAAGGCCTAATAATTTGGTTATTAGCCACAATAACTATAAAAGTGCATCCTTTCTTCATTGCTTTATAGGGTAAAACACAATACATCAAGGCATATTGACATTAAAAACATAAACACACACACACACACACCCAACTAAAGGATACACTAAGACAGAATGTGCTAATGCACTTTATGTTGTGCATTCTGAGGATCAGCATTAGTATGTGAATGTAAATATATCGTACTATGCATTTATTCATTGGTTTTCCCACAGCCTTGTGCTCAGAAATGGAGTTTGCAGTGGGATGTTGCACGTGGCAAAACTGATGAAACATAAATTTGATACTTTTGATACCTTTCTATCTTTTTGAGTTATGTCTTCATTGCCACAACCTTGAAGTGAATATTTTTCCCTCATATAATTCATGTGCATGTTTTGAAAATTGCAGGCTTCGTTTTTTAAGGTGTTCTGGGTGGTTTTAAGCAATTTAAAGTACAAACACTGCTGTGCTTGATTTGTAGCTCATTGTCTTGTGTGATGATTCACAAGTACACACTCTCCACCAGAGGTCAATAGGAAGCGGTCACACTTTTCTTTGTTTAGCATTTATATGAATCTGCACTAAACGATTCTCCCACTTATGCTATGCTTTTTCCCTAATCTGTGTGACAAAATTGTGAATTTGACGAATATAGCCTACCTGTAAAAAACAAAAATTTTGATTTCATGGGGAATTATCTCAACACAAACCAATAAAGGAAAAGGTCAAAGCAAAACTAATTTAACGAACCACATTTATATTTCACTATTTGTAGTGTTTGCTAATGAGTGAACCATCACTATCATTAGGCTATATATCATATTAGGGTTAGTGATTGCGTAAACACCCTAGCAACCAACCACAGCATACTCAACCACATAGAAACATGCTATAAACAACTCATGACACCTTAGCAACTAACTTACACAGCAAAGGCCTGGAAACCACCCTTTACACCATAGATTCAACGTTCAAATATCTGAACCTGATATTAAGATGGGAATCGGCAGCACGTGATGTTTTGATGCCGATTGTTTACAGTGGCGTTACCATGATAAAGCTATTTTAGCTATTTCAATCAATATTCGCTACTTACACCAACATAACGACAAAATAAATGATAAATAGTTAATGTTTGTATGCATTATTAACGTTATTGTTTAGAATAGTATTTATATTCATTTATATTTATACCGAAATGCTGTAAAATCCAAGGTAAGTGCTATCAAACTCTCTCAAACTGTCAATCTCTTTTCCAAGGAAAGGCGGGGCCAAAGTTTCCATTTAAGGAAACGAGGCTTAGGTGACGTCATACACTAGCCAGCGCCCCTTGAGCTGCACGCGCGCGCCTCAGCGGTTGAGGATGACGTTGACGCAAGCCACCTTAAAAAAATAAAAAATAAAAAGGCGATATTATTATTTTTTTCATACATTTTTTCGAGCCGTTCGCGTATTTTTTTTTTTGTGAGTGAGTATGCGCTCTTTTAGCAGCTGATGTTGATTTAAAGGGCGTTTTTAGTGTGAGAGAGAGAGAGAGAGCGAGGGGGAAGAGAGAGAGCGAGGGGGCGGGTGTCTCTTGCTCTCGCCTCGCGCGCAGCCTCACGCGCTCACAGATTCGCATGAAATCAACACACGGACGGTTTACTTTAACATTTATCGCTGCTTTTCGGGATTTTCGGGATATACAACACCATCATCGATGCGAGGCCTTCTAAGGGACACTCATCGCTGATATTAGTCCCGCATTTCTTCTGTTTTTGTCGTTTTTTCCCCCTCAGTGGAGCGTTCGTTATGAATTCCAGCCCGCTTCCTAACGGCAGGCTCCTGCCGGACAGCCAGAGCTGGAACTCCTCCGGTTCCGACGAGGATCTGGAAGCCGAACCGGGTCCCGGACCGCACGGAGGGGTGTTGGAGTTCAGCGGGGTGCTCAGTAAGGTGGGTAAAGATCTCGAATAACGCCTCCCGAAACGAGAAAGCGCGTGTTTGTGTGTGTGTGTGTGTGTGTTTCCACCTGATCCGATGTAAACAAACGTCAGTCAGTTGGCTTAATGTCACGAAGCCTGTCAAGAACATGTTTAAAATCAAAAGGTAAAATAGTAATTATGAATCACTAAGATATTTTGCATGGTAACATTATTTTAATGACACATTTTTACCCATTTTTACACCACCGTAATATGTCCTATGTTCTGTTCCTCAGTGGTGAAATACTACAAATGCTTAACAGTCAGTTTAAATTATATAAAATTATTTGTTCGCATTGCGGTAATATTAATTTGGCTTTATTTTTCATGGTGATTTACAGTGCAAGGTGACCATATGCTGCTCTTTAGACAGCAAGCCTCAAGGTTATGTTAACCAAGACTGTTTTTTGATTAATACTAGGCTAAATATGTGATGCATAAATGTCTTTGCTTATGCGTGTATAATCAGTATAATTGAGAAGGGATGCTGCAGGTCATGAGCTGAAGCTCGAGTTTGTGGGGGTTACTAGAGTTCATTTGCTCGTCTTTTCTTCCTGATGGGATTAAACGAGAAAACCTCTCCTCATGACTCAGACAGCTGTGATGAGAGGAGCATTTTCCATAAGAGATTACTGAATTACTCCACAACATGCAATGATCTAAACCCCATGGAGGATATCAATACATTCAATATAATCAATAATTGTATTGTGCATCAAGTGTTTATTGTCATAAATCAACAATATGGCTGTGTGCATGCCAGTGCTATTTTAGTATCATGTACTCGTTTCTGTTAATATTTTGAATTTTATTTGTATATTTTCTGTATTCGTTTTAGTAATTTTGTTGTGTTTGCCATTTTTATTAGTTTTTGTTTTTATGTCTATACTCGCTGCATCTGAATATGCCCACCTCCATACTATACAGTAGGCGAAAAACAGCACGTGAGCCGAGTAGTATGTCTGAAACCATATCATAAAACAATAGGCAAAAAGTACTTGGATGAGATTCTAATTCGATGGACACTTTACTGTCCCATGAGGCCACGGGAGAAGATTTGTGAATGGAAGTGATGCAACGCAACTGATACCGTAGGTCACATGACAATGACAACATGGCGGATGTAATATGTTATGCTTTTAGGTGTAGTAAATGATAATAAACCAAATGCACACACATTCGTTCACTCTTTGGTTTTCTCATAACAATGTTTCCTCTGTTGTGTTCCCTCTGCAGTGGACTAACTACATTCACGGATGGCAGGACCGCTGGGTCATGCTGAAGAACAACACCTTGAGTTACTACAAATCCCAAGACGAGCGAGAGTACGGCTGTCGTGGTTCGCTGTGCCTCAGCAAGGCTGTCATCACAGTGAGTATCCTGGGGAAAGATCCCTCCAGACAGCCGTGGGAATTTCACAGCCGAGCCAAATTTAGAATGATGGTGTGCATTCAAAACGAAAGCTTGAATGGGTTCAAATTGGAGATTGTTGTGCTTAAGTTGATTAGAGATTAGTAGGGATGCATGATATTTCAGTTGATCAATATTACTCTGATTAGGCAGATAATATAAGGTCTCATTTTTCTATTTCTCTCAGCTTTAGAAGTACTAATTTTATATTGTACAATAATTAAAAATTTTATTGTACATTATAATATTTCAATGCCCGATAACTTGAGGCATGTTATTTCACAATAATAACCCTGTGGAAATGTCTTTGTCTATATAATTCGGTGAAAACATCATAAATTGTTTTGTGCCATCGAGTCGGTTATTGGCTGTTGGCATGGATGAAATGTCAGTATTGCAGCATCTCTAGAAATTAGATTTGGTTTTATGGTTGTGCTTTATCTAAAATGATTAGCGCTGAGGCAGTAGATGTCCTGAGAGCTCTGTTTATGGCAGGGGAGAGGAGAGAAGAGGTTGACGAGGGCAGACGTGATCCTTTGCCACAGGCAGTCGGCCAGGCATAGACAGACTGTGGCCTATTTCCCCCCCATTCATGGTAAAATCACGCTTGCGCACCTGCAGAAGCCCAGAGACTTTTAATATGTCACGTTTGACTCCTTAACAGTGGCAGATATTGCTTAATGTATTCAGGTGCTCCGGTAAATGTTAAATGCGTAATGCATGGTTCAGTTTGACTGCTTATGATCTGATTTGGCTCAGATATCAGACAAACGGACTGAAATGAGAATTCCCTGCATTGCGTTGAAGATTAACTCGTGACCACACACAGATTTCGACATGTGCTGCAACAGTCCATGCCTGAAGTGTCTTGAGTCACCATTGAAAATGAGGAAACAGGGCGAAGGTTGTGTTGTTATGGAGACGGCTGGAAAGGTACAAGTCCTTATGGCGACCCTGTTACCGCTATAGTCCTTCAATGATTAAACCAAAACTCTTTCCAAAGAAACAGGGAAAGGAACACACAAGTCTGTGTGTAACGGAAGCAGTTCAGCCTTAAGAAAACTCATTAAAACACCCAAATATGAAAAGTGAGGTCTGAAATAGACAGGCATGGTGAATGAAGGGTTTTCGAGGTTTGTGACAGTATGACTCGGGTAGTTTGTGTTTTAAGCTGCCGGCTGATGCTGTGAGTTCGACATTCTAATGTGATGTTTTGCATTTTGGCTTTAAGCGAGAGAAAAATGGCTCCTTTGTTTTAAGACTCTGTGTGTGAGGTGAGAGTGACTTTTTTCAGCTGTGTGTATTTGTTGAACTCCGACCATTATGGTTCAGCATAAATATTAACTTTGGTATTAATCACAAGCGTGTGGACTGGAAATGTAACATTTAGGTTACAAAATTAACTTTTTGCCACACCAGCCAATGGTGAGTGAATTGACTGAATTTATCAGCCTTAAATATTTCTTTTCCAGCTATGAAAGCTTTTTTTTTTTTTTTTTTTAGGTGATTTTTTTTCTTTTTCTTGTGTGTTAGTTTCAAACAGTGCAGGTCATTGTGTGCATCATATATATAAGCCATTCCACATCTCTATCTGTCAAAAATAGGACATTTTCTGGCTTAAAGGATTAGTTCACTTCAAACAAAAATTTCCTGATAGTTTACTCACCCCCATATCATCCAAGATGTCCATGTCTTTCTTCCGTCAGTCGAAAAGAAATTAAGGTTTTTGAGGAAAACATTCCAGGATTTTTCTCCATATAATGGACTTCAATGGCAACCAACGGTTTGAAGGTCCAAACGTCCGTCTCAGTGCAGCTTCAAAGTCTCTACACGATTCCAGTCGAGAAATAAGAGTCTTATCTAGCGAAACGATCAGTCATTTTCTAAAAATTAATAAAAATGATAGTTTTTAACCACAAATGCCAGTCTTGTACCATCTCTGAGATGCGCCACGCATTACGTCATCACGTTGGAAAGGTCATCGTTAAACTTCCAGGATATGCACACGTAAGGAGCATTTTAAACAATAAACTGACACAAATACATATAAATATGTGTCATACAATAACTTTGAACGGTCCTCCTACTCCAAACTTGTAAATACTGGGTCGGTACTTCCGACTACGTCACGCGTAGATGGGCATTTGTGGTCAAAAAGTATATCATTTTTATTTATTGTTTGAAAATGACCAATCGTTTCGCTAGATAAGACTCTTATTTCTCGACTGGGATCTTGTAGAGACTTTGAAGCTGCATTGAGACGGACATTTGGACCTTCAAACCGTTGGTTGCCATTAGCCGCTTTCCGACCAAGTAGTTACAGGAACTTAGTTATAGGAACTGTCTACTTCTAAACAGTTCTAAGAACTACTTTCCCCCAAACTCGGGTTTGCTGTTTGCGTTCGCACTGGCCAAGTGGCCATAGGAACTGGTAGGAGGGGTAAGGGAGTGACGCAAGCACGGCGACTTTTATTTTGACGGCGCAACGGACCTTTATTTTGGCGCCGCTGAGAACGCCAGAGCAAACAATGCTCGCATTCTCTGTGTTTATTAGTTAGCGATCTGTCTAACAGTACTGTTTAATATCTTATTAGATAGAACTGTTATAGAAAGTAGACAGTATATGAAAAAAAGGTTATTAGCCTATGCCGTGTGGTTGATGTCCAGTGTTGCTAGCTGAGCAGATAAACATAATCATGTTTGCCTTGGTCCCCTCAAAGTTGCGTTGGATTTTCTCTTCAGCATAAAGGTTTAGAGACCCATCTATCACTGTTTTCCATGTTTGTATAGTTAGTTTATGGAGTAAATATATAGGCTATAATCTGTGTGTTTACATATAGCTGTTTTAAAAATGGCGGGTGCTGGTGTTCCGCGTGTGTTCGGCCAATCAGCGTACACTAACGTCACGGATAGTTCCTATAGTGCTGGTTTAGACCCTACTCTGAAGTAGGAGCTACATTAGTTCCTCCAAATGGAGTTCCTAGAACTAAAATCGTTCCTAGTTCCTGCGGTGCGAACACGCCGACATCCAGGTACTTTAGCCAATAGTTCTAGGAACTGTGAAAAGGTTCCTCCGATCGGAAAGTGGCTATAGAGACTGACGTTTGTTTGGACCTTCAAACCGTTGGTTGCCATTGAAGTCCAATATATGGAGAAAAATCCTGGAATCCTGGATTTCTTTTCGACTGACGAAAGAAAGACATGGACATCTTGGATGACATAGGCTAAATTATCAGGATTTTTTTAATTGGAAAGTGAACTACTCCTTTAATGCAAGGGTTTTTCGAGAAACGATGCACAAGCCGTGATGAATGTGTGTATGTCTTCGTATTGATTTGCTTGTGTTGCTTACAGCGAGGAACAGACTCTTTCTAACCAGCCATATATTATGTTGCAGTTCCTCATAAATGTAACTGCCAGCTGGCCACTGTGTTTAAACAGTTTTTTTTTTACTCATGTTTGGCACTTGGCTACTGTTCATTTTGGACCCTGGCCACTGGACGAAGCATTTTTTCTGTAATCTCACACAAGATAACACACATTTTTAGCATTCTTTGTGCATCTCCTATAGACCCTATTCACAGCAGCGCCATCTTTTCATTTTTAATGGGAATGAAAGTGCGGCTGTGAGGGATAGACATTCATCTCTTCAGTGGGCCGTACTGTTATTTAATGTGTTTTTGGATTGTTCTGCTAATGAAACACTGCAAAAATATCTTTCCAATAAATTTCAGTAGACAAAAAAAAAAAAACTCCCGACAATATGAGCTGTTAAAAATGATCGATTATCTAGGAGCTTTATACAGCGGATGCCACTGAAAACACGGCAAGTTAATCCCTCACAGCCTCTCTTTCATACCTGTGCTGAATAAGGTCAATTTCTCTTCCTCAGTAAATCTGTTTCCCTCTGAATGCCGTTCTAGAATACGAAGCAGCTTTATTCAGATTTATTCAGCGTGCACATGGCAACAAATCTGCCCTAATAAATCCTCACAAAAAACAGGTTATTGTGTCACCGCGCTCTCTTCCTGCCTGCTATTACACTGTCCTCACATGACTCACACATACTTAAACAGGTCACACACCACGGTTTTAAGTGTCTAAGACCACAGGACCACCCCAAATTCAGACAGGCTTAACCCTTGCAGACACAACAGGATTATACCGTCCTCATGAAGATCTGATTCAAACCCAGAACGCCTCATTGTGTGTCCCTGTAAAACTGGGTCTCGCTGCTTCAGCGCTCCGATCAGCATATTAGCTGGAAACAGTGTTAATTATGCTTTTTTTGAGACACTCCGGCTGTTGAATCGGACTTGATTAGATTAACGAATTTCAGACCTCGAGAGATGGAGACGGATTGTGAAGGATCAATCAGTGTGATGACAGAAACAATTTCACAGACACTCGGTCTGATTTAATCGGTCTGTCAACATCACTTAACCAATCCAACATGCTCTTTTTCACATTGTCAGTGGTGCTCTTCATAGGATTAGTGATTTTAAAGGATTAAATCTAATGTGCAACTCATCCCACAAAGTTTTTTCTGCATTTCAGTTCATGGTGTTTTGAGCTGGATCTGTTATCAACAGCCGTATTCAGCACAAGAAAAAAACCATCAATAAAGCGACCACAGCACACAGCTTTCAGCGCTCACAGTGCATTGAACTTGAACTATGTGCTTTCGCCTGCCAAGGTTTAGCCTCACGTGAGCTGGAATTATTTTTTTTTTTTTTTTCTCTGTCTCTCTCTTGCTAATCTCTGTTAAAGCGTGGCCCATAAATATGCATTTTTTTTTTG
The DNA here is from genome assembly GCF_949319135.1 of Squalius cephalus. Lineage (NCBI taxonomy): Eukaryota > Metazoa > Chordata > Actinopteri > Cypriniformes > Leuciscidae > Squalius > Squalius cephalus. The sequence goes on along the minus strand of NC_137138.1, from coordinate 4,654,001 downwards.
AGCTGTGCTGGACCTGGACTATGTCATGATCTGACAGGAGCAGAGGGAAAGCTCTCGCTGTGTGTCGGTGTATCAGGGACAGGTACACACAGGTACAGGTTATTCTGGTCCAGGGCGGGTCACTGCAAACGTCACCATGGGATCCAGTGCAGCGTTCAGCGCATGTCAGGACAGGCAGAGCACTTAACAGAGCTCAGTTTACAGGAGAAAGAAGAGAGAAGCTGTAGAGGGAAGGCCATTTCTTGATCATCTTCATGTGCTTTTATTTCTTGCAAACGTAACATTTGTGGGCCAGAATTAAAAATAGGTCTACACGTTATTGGGGAAAAAATTAAATTGGAATATTTTGTTTTTCTGCGATCTAAAAATAAAATATAGGAGTTTTCACCAGATGACTTGAATAGCTATATTTTTAAAGAATTATTATTCATTTCTAAAGTGAGTGGGGGCGTTTTGTTGGGGAGTGCTTCTGCATAGACATATAGATATATAAAACCGTTTACGTTGATGTGAGAATCCCTTTAGGGCTGGACGATTTAGGAAAAGCTTCACTGTAATAAAATAGTTTTTTGAAGTTGTAAATAAAACGGAGATTATTGGAGTATATTTTACAAGAGAATATTATTTAATTCTTTCTACTTAAAAATGTCATGTTTAATTCAGTGCGTTACTGGCCATTTCTTTGAAACAATGTTCGCTCAGAAATTGCTAGTAAATTTCACAAAGAATTACAAAGTAAATAATTGCTGTAAATCCTACAGCAATTCTTTCCTAGTGTTGAAATTAAAATGTGTTTTTTAAAAAATCTAGTTTTACTTGAGTTTTCATAGACCCTTTTTTTTTTTTTACAATTCAATAAAATAACAATAATTATTAGGATTGTATTGTGGCTATTATAAAAAGAAAATACAATATATTTCTTATTTTGTTTAATACTAATAGAACACTATTGTTATTATTTTACTGTACAATTGCAATATAATATTTACATCAGAAAAAAAAACCTTAATATTGAGCCCTGGAAGGTTGTTGGATGAGTATAGAGAAGGAAAAGAGAAAGAATGATGAGACAAAAGGGAGAAAAACAGAAACCTTGTGAAGGCAATTTGAATGTGGACAGTGTGTATCAAGTTACTCTGTCATTTTGACCTGATGGTTTTTGTTTCTTTTAGCTTGTATTATTAGAGATCAAACTGAGGTCTTCCTGTCATGTGTGTGTGTACGCTTTCTTTGGTGTCCAAACACTGAAGGTCCTGTGCGTATTTTTTTTTTATAGATAATTCATGTGGTTTTGGGCTGAATATTGCTCTGATTACTCTTTCATTTATTCCAGTCCAGAACTGGTTTCATTTATCCAAACCTAAACCACAAGAGAACCTGATCAAAACTGCTCCCAGATGAGTGACCGACCCTTCAGTCCTCTGTAAACACAGCCGACTCGATTCGCATGCAGCCGAGCGCTCGTGTGCTGAACTGCTCTGGCGCCACAAAATGGGAAAATGATGATCTTCACAACATTTGCATGCCACCTTTTTATTGTAAATTATTTACACAGAAACGTCTCACCAAATGGACACAGTAGTTTCATTCAACGGTGCAGTTATAACTAGATTCTTATAAAGGATGCTTAGTCAAAGTTAGCCCATGTGTCATGATAAAACATCGACTTCATGTGTATTCAGTAACAGAAGAGGAGTCAGGTGTTCAACTGTTCACTGCAGCACTGAGACGAGGTGCATCTTTTACTAACGCTGATGTTGGCAGTGGTCAGCAGGCTCAATAAACGGTGTGTAAAAGCCTCTCAGACATTAAATGAAGCTGTTCTCTGGTGAAATAAAACGGCAGCATTGGTACTTTTTGCTATGGCAGAACATCGCAGTTGTACGATGCTTTCATTGCAAACTGAGTTCAGATATGACACAGCATTTCTGTTTTAAAGGGGTGATGAACTGAGAAATAAAATTTTCCTCGAGCTTTTGACATATAAGATGTCGTCATATAAGAATATCCTGTATGTTTCAAAACTGAAAACTTCCTTGTTAGTCCAATAAAAGCTTTTACTGACACCAGGCACAGCGAACGATCTATGACCTCAAAGGGTATCAAACCCCGTCTCCGCAGAAGATCAACGCCTACTTCAGCACTGCCTGTTTAGCCCCGCCCACCGATTCACGCATTACATGAAACTCATTATAATATGCAAAACTGTTATCCAATCATAGCAGTGGGAGTTTACCTCCAAGTCTTCAATGCGGCACGCCCATAAAAGCCGAGCGTTTCTGGAGCTAGGCTCAAAACCAGGGTAGAAAAAAGCCTATTATTTATTCATTTTGATGGTTTTGAATGTAAAAACCAAGCGAACGTCATAAGTTGACCTCAGACAACAATATAAAAAAATGAAAAAAGCCAGTTCATGACCCCTTTAATGTCTTCATGACTTCTTTCAGAGAAATTGAATCGGCTGTTCTTTCTAAAACTATCCATGCATGTATGCATCATTTCTGACATGTGCTAAAAATATATACTTATTCACAAAGTCGTATTTGCACACCTGCTGCTTTTTGTAAAGTAGGCTAATTCTTAAAGTTTATAAATATATCATCACTTGGTAGTCATGCCCAACATATGTACACACACACACACACCTATACACACACTCACTCACTTGTATTGACCTGCTTAGCTAAATATTTTATAAAGGCAACGGTTTTTGTAGTTACAGCTGCCAAAGAGAGAGAGGGAGTCAAGTGCATTTTAAAATGTCAATGACTTTGTGTGTGTGTGTGTCTCTGTCTGTGTGTTTGCATTTGCATTTTCGATTAGTGTTCTGTGCTAAACCCAAGGGAGTGCTATCAAGCGGCTTGTTCTCATTCTCACAGCCATTGTGTGCATGTCCTCACCTTCTGTCACATGGTAAACTCTGGGTTCGAGTCACCGTCTGAGGTCATGGCTGAGCCGTGAGCTGGTTTGGGCTCAAAAACCACAAATGAGTATCACACAAAGCATTCTTGCTTGCATTTCCTCAGACAACACAAGCTCTTCATGTCTGAAACACATGACGGGACCTGTTTTCCTCTCCTCGGCTTGACCAGCACCGGTTTCTGTGTCAGCTGGGAAACTGGTTTGAAAACAGTCATTATTTTTACGATTCCACTTAGTGATGCTAGTGGCACAACTTTTTCACCTCTTTAAATTATGGTACATTTTTAGCCGCTCAATGGTGTTGTATAGCTTCATAAGGGAAGGCAGTAGTGGCTTAATGGTTAGACTGGAAACCCGAAGGTTTGAAAACTAACTTTAGCTGGACAATAACTTTATCCTAGAGCTGCTGTAAAGCCATCTCTATTACTGTAATTTCCTATTTTCACTGTAAAGCTGCTTTGAAACAATTCGTATTGTTAAAAAGCGCTATATAAATGAAGGAACATTTTTAAAAAAATAAGGAAATGGCTCAGGTTCCCTTGAGCAAAGCACCTAACCAATCGCTCCCAGGGCGCCACAGCAAAAGTGTGTGTGTTAACTACTCACTACTCCTAATGTGTGTGCACTAACTTGGACATTTTTTAGGACAAATTCTGAGAAAGGGTTAGCATACTTGGCCTTTACACTATTAAGATATGCAGTTCTTCATAACGGTATTGAAATATATAACGTTTTTAGTTTTACATGTAATGAAACCTTTAATGCTTTATAAACTGGGTGTTTAAAATGTTTATTTTTGTGCCAGCTATCTCTAATGACATCCCATAAACAGATTAGTTTAGTATGGTTGGTGAAGGACACATTTATCGTGAGTGTGAGGATCGACTGGAGACGTTTTTGTTGTGTTTTGTCCCTTTAAATCACTGCAGAGCTGCTGGAAAGTTCGATTTTCCCATTTCTGCTGCAGCCATTGAGCGCCTCAGGCTTTCAGAGGGCTCTTGTGAAAATGGGTTTGAGTGAATCTGTGTGTGAAGGTGTCAAACGGCCTCCATTACGGATCAAACAGTCTGCGAACCCTGAAACGTCCTGTAAAGAAAACCGATGGCAAAATGAGGAGGAGGTGATGGCAGCGTGGAGACACTGGGACGTAGGAGGGAATGATCTGTGATATTTTTAAAGTCTAGTGAAAAAAAAAAAAAAAAAAAGGTATAGATCTGAAATAAAAGGAAAAGAGACAACGAGAGAGATGTGCAATGGTCCTGTTGTCTGAAACGGGAAGTTCGCTCCCTGCTGATGAAATCCTGTTTGATGACCAAGGTCAAGTCAGAAAGTCCCTCTGCTCATCTCTCACTTCCTTCCTCCAATGTTTTCTCTGACCGGGACTCTGTAGTCACATCTAGGCACACTTTAACCTATCGATAATAGCAGGTTAGTTCGTCATGTGACCTGGCTCCCTTCCTTTGCATCCTGTGTCCTAAGCTGTCGCTCCGCATGGCCTGTGTTTCCTTTGTCTTTTCCTCTTGGATTCAAGCTGAAGTCCCACCTTCCTGTGTTTCTGATTTCCCAAAGCCAGATCCAAGACTGAAATGCTCAGTAAACAGTAGGGCTGCACGATACTGGGAAAATATGCGATATGCAATATTGTTGTTGAGAATTGCGATAAGAATATTTCTTGCGATATTACATTTCCCTAGAGAAATGCTATTTTTATTGTTTTTTGTTTTTAATCATTTATATACAGTACTGTGCAAAAGTCTTAGGCATGTTAATGTCCCCACCCCAAAAATGTCCCCAAAAAAGGTTTTAAGTCAGTTATTTATATCTTTTGCTTGTGTGTCAGTAGGAAATATCAGTTTACATTTCCAAACGTTCTTTTTGCCATTAATTGTAATAATCCAGTGAGATTTGTGTATGCACAAGGAGTCTGACAACAGCCGGGATGATCTGATCTCACCATCATCGAGTCCGTCTGTGATTACATGAAGAAACAGAAGAAACTGAGACAGACTAAATCCAGAAGAACTGCGGGAACGTCTCTGAGACGCTTGAAGAAACCTTCCTACACACACACACACACTCACTCACTCACTCACTCACTCACTCTCTCTTGACGCAACCCGTCGTGGAGGACCGGAAAAATAATTAAACAACTTCTTTTTATCATGATGTCGTGTGAAGCATCGCAGACGCGACGTCGGTTATCGCCCACCATGACACGCTATACGAGATGAAACGATCGAATCTTGCGTCCCGACGCCCGTTGCCGTTTACGAATCCCCACGACACCCTACGTCAAACGGATCGTGCCAAAATCGGGCTAAAATCATGTAATCTGAACCAGGCATTAGAGAAAGCAGTATGCGAGGGCCACGAGAGCCCTAGTGCCCATCTTTAACCAGCTCCTGATGTCCATATCTGCTGGTTAATCACATTCACTCGACTGATACCAAGTTTCCATACTACTTACCCTCTGAGGAAAGTGTGGACTTGTACACAATATGTTTATTTTACACCCTGGACACATTATCATCACGGTCTTTAGTGATTTGACACACCTCACCTCTGTTCTTTAAATGTAGACCTTGAACTGTGGCTATCATTAACATGATTATTATTATTATTATTTTGGTTATTCATTGACGTACAGATTATTGCGAAATAGTAATTTAATTGTCTTTTTGGTTAATACACCTCAAAGCCTTCATTAATGCACTGAACATTGGGTTGAGCTGCAGATGATGAGTTTGATTAGAGCTTTTTATCAGGCTAAAGTAATGTGGCTGTTACTGTTCATCACTGGTGCCATTATGTTTGGCTTTGAAACTAAATTGAAACTAAAATCAGGGTTTTTTACATTTTAAAACTCCCAAGAACCACCGGCAGACCATTATTAAATAAACGCAAAAATAGTCCAGGCACGTTGTGATGCTTTAACGTTTGCACTGTGGCACATTAAATATGTTGTAAAACTGTTGTCGACGGCCTATAAAATGCATTTAATCAGGCAACAGAGCTTTTTAGTCCATTTGCTTTGTACAACAATTCAAATTTATTATTAAATGTAAATAAACATACTCCAGTAAAAGTTCAAATTCCACCTTAAATGATTGCGATCAGCTAGTTGATTATGCAAATGCTTATAATGGACTATGATTCACAGATGTGTCTGGCTTGTATATAATTATGAATTAATCAGTTTTTTGGACGGATTTTAGATGTAGGATTTAGTTTGGATCCATCTGTGTATTAGGATAAATCATTACTATAGCTGTACGAAAGCCATACAGCTGTGTTTGTATATTGGGTTTTACTCTCTGGACACATAGTGCATCATTCTTATGTTGCCACACACGACATGTTGATTATTGTCCTATTACTGGGATACTCTATATGAGACATTTCATTTGGTTTTTGACACAGTGCTGTAAATTTCACAGGCTCTCACACTGTCTCTCTCCTGACTTTGCACAAATAGGCCTGTGTGTGTGTGTGTGTGCTAGGAAGCCTATCTTTGGAGAGAGAATGAGTGTGTCCAACAAGAGTGTTTGAAGTTCAGCTCACGTGTGCTATGGAAGATTTCCAATTATTCACTTTGTAACAATCGATATAGTCTGAACTCAGTATTACTTTAAGGGATAGTTCACCCAAAATTGAAAATGTTGTCATCATTTACTCACTCTCAAGTTGTTCCAAACCTGTATGAGTTTTTGTTGAACACAAAAGAAGATATTTTGAAGAATGGTGGTTCCATAGTAGTAGTGTGACAATTTTCATTTTTGGGTGAACTATCCCTTTAATGAGTACAATGGTTCAATGTTAGTTCATGTTAGCTCTGGTCATATTGTATTGCTAGCTCATGTTAACTAATGTAGGTAAATGTAAAGTGTTACCAGACGATTAAAGATGTGTGTTAACATTGTTTTACATGTCTACCAAAGCACTGCACTGCATGTTTACCCACAATGCAGCGCTACCTGAGATGGAAACGCATGAATAAACAGATGCCAGTTCTGTTTAACATCTGCGTGTCAGTGTTGTGATATGTGTGTTTGTGTTTGTGCACATTGCCGTGCAATTAATGGTGTCTCCCTGGTTAGGTCAGTCCCATAGTGATGACCCTTGTGTTTATTTTAGTGTCTTTTCTCAGTACCCGCTGCCTGTGACCCTCTTCGGGTCTCTTGCATTACCCACCGTGTCTCAATTTTCCATTCCCAGAATCCTCCTCAAAGCTTTTCCCATGCAGGCACTTGAATGTTCCCATGTCAGTCTGTTGCTTCTGGGTTATATGCATAAATATAAGCACTCTTAAATCTAAAGTGACATTTTCAACATCAGAACAGCCATTTTTCAAACCTTGACATTGTAAATGCACAACAGATCCGACCCACTAAGAGCAATCGAGACTGAGCTTCTTGAAGTGCATTCTGGGATTGCCTTCTCTGCAAGTGCATCTTATAAGGCAGCATTACGTTACTGTGTTATGAATAGTCTATGATGCCTTAAATTAGGGCCCGAGGAAATCCATTTTTTCCGAATTCCCTTTTCCGTTTATTATGTCTAAAAACAACTAGGGACATCTATTTACAAGCCTCTTTATACACCATGGCATTACACATGTTTTAGTGCCAGATAGTACTAATCTGTCTTTAAAAATTGGATTTTAAAGGCCTTGTCTCTATTTTAACATGAAATACTGCATTGATTGAAAAATAATTGTAAAAATGTTATTGTTTTTAATGGGGGAAAAATTATTGCAAAAATGTATTCCCTCAAAATACAAAATATTAAAGAAAAAATATTATTGAACAAAAATATATGATTTTGAGGAACACAGTGCTAAGCAAGCAAGTTACTCAGTTTTTCATCTCACTGTCTCCTTTGAATTTGGGATTTGTTGTGGAAAGATACTGTGTTTCTAGGTAAAGATTGAGTCATGTGTCAGTGTTTAGTACTTCCAGGCCTCTTGCTCTGTGTTTTGTGTGTTGTTGTGGTTTTGTTCTGTGGTGTGATAAGTGTCCTTGCTCAGATGTGAGCGATTATTCTCTCTCTTGAAGCACATGCAGTCTCATTAAAACAGCCTCTCCGTCCTCGTGTCTCCTGTCATGCCTCTTCATATTGTGATCAGTGTCAGGCTTTGAATGAGCTCCTCACGCTTCACCCAGAAGACCAGGTGTCTGTCATATTGTTTGCAGTTTTTCTCTATTGATGTAGTCTGATATATATAGCTTTGTTGTGACATTGATTATTACTCATGTGAGGATTGTGTCAGACAACATTTTCTGAGAGTTAAATCAAAATAAAGACATTAAATGAAAAAACATCTTTTTTATAGCTTTGTCATCGATGGTTGCATGCAACAACAAACACACACTGTAATTTCCCTAAAGTGATTATGTCAGATTCATTCTTTTGAATCACCAATTCTCAAAATGGCCTGAATTTAACTCGTGATTTCTTGGTCTGAATCAGTCACATGACTCTCACACTTCAGGTCATTCCCTTTTTAAATTAGAATATTGAAGAAAAATGTGATGTGCGATAACTCGTTAAATAATGCAATGTTCGATACCACAATGCTTTAAGTGTGTAAAATAAATTGAAATTATATTTAAAAACTGAACATGATATAACCAAAATGCAACCTACTTTTTGTGAGAAGAAAGCATCCCTACAACTTCTGAAAGTGAACAGCAGTGTTTTACTGTAGCATTACATTAACATTAAGTGTCATTTTAACATCAGTGTAGAGTTTAAACAGAGTAAAGGTTTAACAACAGAAATTGAATAATCAAGTGTAAAAATAAAACACTGCTTAGTCTTCACGATGAATTAAATTTATACTGATTCTTATTAAAGCTACAGAAGTTGTTGAGTCAAGAGCAGTGAGTGTCTTTTATTGTTTGATTGACATTAAGCACGCAGAGGTTTATTAGGCTGCTGTCACTTTAAGAGCTGCACGGATCCAGTATATTGTTACATGCCTGTTTTCTTTCATTCTCAACTGTTTACTCCACGTCAATATTCACCAAAACGGGCATTTGTTTTAGTGCACGTACTCAACGGCATGAGTACTTCGCTTATTGCGTTGAATAACATTAAGCATTTTACGGGGCATGTAACTCTTATGTGTCCACCTTACTATCTGCTGTCTGCGATGACCTAAAACTTTGAGTATTAAAATCATGCAGTTATCGCAAGCCGTTGCGATATGCATATCGTGATATGTACATTTGCGATATTCCGATTAATTTTGTGTATATATATCGTGCAAAAGCCCTTGTTACGTCCCAATATGTTTTAATTTCTCTAAGGATATTTAGGGAATATAACATTTATTTTGTCACTAAATATATCATCAGGAAGTACAATGTAAACAGTGGTAAATAGTAAAGCGGAGGAAAACACGAATTCAACGAATTCAGATGAGAAAGAACATTTATTTATTTACACCCCCAACCAGTAAACACATAGAAAATAAACTCTAAAGTGTTCCAAATATATATAGTCAAAACAAAATTGTAATTTGTAAATGTTGTTGGATAGAGGGAGTCAAGGAATGAATAATAAAGGGAAGTGAAAAGAAACGGGGCTGGTGGAGTGCAGTATATCAGACTGAAGGAGAGGAGTGTTTGACTCCTCATCTGGATTTCATAGAGCAGTGTGAGGTCTGCGGAGATCAACATCTGGCAATAATACCAAACACACACACACACACACACACACACACTCACACAGCAGACATGGATGCTGTTAGTTTTTTTTTCAGAGGGAAATATCTCACATTTCCCAGCTGGCTCTGTGGGTCAAGGCTCTCTTTTTTTCTGCTTTTTGGCTATGGTGGTTCTGTCTAATCCTCATCAACAACAGATTGAGTATTTGGATCCCTCCATTACCAAAAAGCACCTTGTTTACAGAATAGAAATATCAATATCATTAGTAATGGTATTAGTAATAATCAGGTCATGCATATCAATCTAATAAGTATTCTCCCTCCCTTTCTCTGTAGCCTCACGAGTTTGACGAGTGCCGTTTGGACATCAGTGTCAATGATAGCGTGTGGTATCTCCGGGCTCAGGATCCAGAACATCGCAACCAGTGGATCGATTCCATCGAGCTTCACAGGGTGAGTTCCCCTAACACGCCTGTCTTTACCCAGCAAGCTCTTTCTCATGCAGCCAGACTATTGACTGTCAGTATTAAGTCTGGTTTGTCTGAAACCCCGGAAGCAGCAATCTGACCAACATCTGACTGACAAGCAACCACTGCTTTTTTATTTTTTATTTGACATATTTTGTTGGGTAGATCGGACATTACTGTTTCTTTCACCCATTACTGTAATAGTAAGCTCAGACTGGGTCAGTTGCCCATCCACAGGCCTCTTGCTGAGTCACAGAAGTGAATAATAGTTCATTGAGAAATCAGAGAGAAGAGATTGACTGTGTGAGATTATGAATATGATTCAGTCTGTTTACATTATCTGAGGGGCAGAGCACTGAAGTGACTAACACACACACACACACACACACACACACACACACACACACACACACTCACGCACATGAGGAAGTCGGTTTAGGTCTCAAATACACAACCCTACAGTAATGCAAATGAAAAATATTTATATAAAAGCTATGTATGATATTTTACACTCTTCCTCATAAAGCATACCAACACAAAAATGCCGCAGACCAGTACTAACATGCATGAGTGAACACGCACAGCTGTAGTAAAATACTCTATAGTGAGAGAGAGGATGTGGGCACTGCAGGTACTGACAGAAATCTGTCACTCAAGAAGCGAGAAAAACAAAAACAATCAGAGCCAGATGAAAGGAACGGTGAGAAAGACGTCATGGATCTACTGAGCGACGAAACACTTCAGAAATGAGATGAGAGGAAGGGTGTTATTGTGACGTGTGTGTATAGACAGAGAGAGAGAGAGAGAGAGATTACAGAATGAAAATATAATAATATATATAATAAATATGATTGTGTGTATATGTATATATAATTAAAAGTAATTCATGAATAAAATATTTTAAGATAATTTTATAGTAAGTAACAAATAAATATGTATGAATAGTTCAAAGATGAATTGCATGATTATAAATATATAAAAACGTAAAATTTATTATATTTAATTAATTGCTTTATTTATTTATTTTCATTCATTTTAAATATAAAATAAAATGAAATAATGAATTAATAACTATTTATAAATACATAAATATTATTTCAAAATTAATAAAAATAAAACATTTTTTGTTTGAGATATATGTTCCAGCTCTAGTTTGTGCATGTGTGTGTGTGTGTGTGTGTGTGTGTGTTGTAGGGGTGGGGGAAAATTGATTCTTAGATGCATCGCGATGCGGACGATTCTGAATCGAATCACAAATGTCAAAAATAGATTTTTTAAAAATGTTAATTGATAACGTAATGTTGACGGAGTCCAGGGGTGGACTGGCCATCTGGCTGACCGGGCACTTTCCCGGTGGGCCGACGTGCTTTTTGGGCCGATACATCTTATACTTATATATATTTTTTTAAATATTTTTGTCGTAACGGCCCATAAAACATGTACATCGGCAATTGCTCCCTAACCCCCCTAGAAGGCCCGAGGTCGACCCACCACAGTTTTACGAAAAATCCTGAGAAACACTGGTATTGTTATTCCAGTGCAGCTTATAGCTTGTTTTAGGATTCAGCACTGTGGAGTATAGTTCAATTGTTTTAATAAATGACAATTTTTTTTTTGTTATTTCATGTTAACTCTCACTCGTTCCTACTCACTCATTACATGGCATTAGTGATTTTGAGGAATAGGAGTTGGGATACATATTCAAGGGCGTGCAAAGATGGCTGGTGTTTATGATCATATGTAGTGGGCCAGTCTGGGCCAAAATGCCAGGGCTGAATATATATATATTTATTTATTTATTTTTGTCCCAGTCCAGCCCTGACGGAACGCAAAAGGTGCATCTGTGCACATCTGTGACACACTATGGTTGAGCGAGAAATCCGACCGGCACCCTCTGCGTTCAAATCTAGCGTAACTTTGGCTTCTATGAAGTTGAAGAGAAAAAGGACTTGGACAAGAGCCACACTTTATGCAAGTAGGGCTTCAGACTGCAACCAAATCAGCGACAAGAGGTTACACTGGTGCGACCACCATGTTGTCTAATTGATAAGAGCTGCAACTTCTGTTACATACGAGAAACATGTAACGGCAAACTAAATGATTGCCTGGACCGTTTGATCTCAGAAGAGGTTTAATCGTGGGCCGATCTCAATCACGCGACACTGTTATTACACAGCGCTGGGAGATCCAGTGAGAATGCGTTTGAATTCACTGCAAAATTAATAACATCGCAGTGAGATGCTCAAATTCAGTGCAGAAATCTGTTATAAACCATGTCATATCAAACCGCGCTGACGTGGAAACCAGGACGAGCTTAAAAGCTTCCACCCAACTCGGATTAGGCAAAGCGAATTACAAACTCTATCGCAAAATGTATTGCCAAATCACTTCCATTTGTTCCATTTAATAAAATATATTGGAAGTAAATTAATTATGGATCATTACAAATACTTTGCTTTAAAAGTACCAAGTAGTCACACAGTAAGAAAGAAAATCTGTATAGAAAAACATCGATAATCGGCCTCTGAATCGTAATCCAGTCGTGAGGAGCCTAGAGATTCCCAGCCCTAGTGTATTTCAAAGTCTGCTGAGTTTGCACAAGTGTTCATATCTTGAGGCCACACCCTGATCCACACGTGCTTCTGATTTCTGCTGCCGGAGGAGGAGGGTCACACACACACACACACACACACACACACACACACACACACACACACACACACACACACACACACACACACACACACACACACACACACACACACACACACACACACACACACACACACACACACACACACACACACACACACGCACTTCCCCGTCCATTCATCCTTCTCTTGCCTTGAGGATGACCCCTCTCTGATAGTGACTCACACACACGGCTCTTCTTGGAAGAGGCATTCCTTCTGAATCACTGCTAAAATTCTTCCCAAGGACACTTTCCCCCTATCTATCATTTCTCATTACCATAGCAGGAATAGCCTGCTTATCAGCTCAGTAATTCGTGTTTTTAATTCAGAACCCAATAAATCCCTTGACAAGTGGATTTTTATTTCCTATGTGTACATATTTGTTTTATAAACAGGGAGTTTGGGTGGGATACATTCTTTAAGAAAAACAGCCTATAGGAATTAGTTGTCACAACAGTGATTTGCTGTGTGCTTGTTGGTTGCAGTTGATTTTCTACAGAGCATTTGATTGGACAAAAATCTGTGTAGTGCAGGATGAGTCATCATTATTTGTTGTCAATTTCACTTCATTTTAAATAAGTATAACTATTATTCTGTGTTATTCTAACACATATGTACTACCTGGCCACAAAACTTGATTTAATGAAAGTATTTTTAGCTTATTGTTTTATGCATATTTATATTTAAGTGTAATATCTCATTGTTTGATTAGACTTCGACAGGTTAAGAAGGAGATGTAAAAAAGAAAAAGAATATTAAGTGGACCACATTGCATTGTGGGATATATTATTCCATATTGCACACTGCAAAAGCACTAGATCATTTCTGATTCTGTATACTTGCTATATAATCCACAGTCCTGGAAAATTTATGTACATGTATATGCTATGTTTCATGAGCTAATTGCACTTTTGTGAGTGCAATTACTATTAAATTATCTTTCAAAAAAAACCTGTCTGCAGAAATAGCAAGAGCATAACATAGTCTATTTGCACCTTTAATAACAAATCTGTGGCTTGAGTTACATGGAGGGTGTGACACAGACCCGTATGGGTGGTGCTGTGCAGATCTGCCTGTTGTTGTCGATTGTGAGCGTAATCTGTAAATCTAATCAGAGCTGTATTGTGTTAAGCCTTTCACTCTCACTGTGTCAACACCACACTCTCAAAAAAGCCAGTGGAAATGAGTATCTACAAAACCTGCTGGATTTAATCTTATCTCAATGTTTTTTTGTCCATGGCTTCAAAACATCAGCAGAGTTTGATAACACACATTCTCAATGACTTTAAAAGTATACTAACTATACTGAAACTATAATATATTTAATATATTATACTAAAATAACACTGCACACACACGCACGCACTATATATTTTAATGATACTGCTTCTGAATTAAACATGACACTGATTACAATTCCTTCTCTTGCTGTCTTTTGCAATCACTTGATTAGGTTTATTGATTTGGTGTGTGTGTGTGGTCTGAGATACAGTGGTAATGGTTGTTATCATCCTGAAGTTTATCATCTGCGCACCAGCCGCTGAGGCTATTGATGTGTAACTCCGACACGGCCAGTGTTCTTCTTGACCTCTGATTGGTCAGTGGAGGCATTATCAATGCCATAGTCACAGTAAGAGTGCGTTTGGTTGGCTGGAGTGAATGCAGGACTGGCCCGTGTTTGATTGAGACACTGAATGGTTATCTCTAGTTCTACCCGATAGTTACCTCAGATTAAACCCACTCAACCGTAGACTGAGCTCACTGTTGCCATCTAGTGGTGGACAATGTTAAAGTCCTCACTAAAACAGTGTGTATAGCGTAGTAGCGTACTTTTTATACTACAAAATGTGGACAAAATGTGAGTTTTTCCATATGCATACCCAAAATGTGCAGTATACAACAAGAGCACATGACAAGGAATACAGAATCCCATAATGCAACGTGTCCATCATTCAATCACAAATTCTGCATCACTAATTGTTTCACACACTAGATTTGAAAACGAGTATATTCTCCGTAGCATAGAATAAAAGTGTACTAGTATTATTAAACTGGTTGAATTAATCTATGTTTTGGAGAGCAATCTTTATAGTAATAGTTGCAATCCAAAACAGAAAAAAAGAGATATCCGCTCTCACTGAAGGCTGAAACTTTTAAGGACTTGTTTATGGATCCATATTTTTTTCCTTTTCTTTTTCTTTTTCTTTTTTTAGCACAAGTACATTTAAATAATCTTTCATAGAATTGCACTCAAGTTGTACATGTACTTTTTTTTTTTTGTCTAAGTTTGTTTTCATTATATTGTACTTATGATATTATGGTGTTAAATGTTTAATAAGTGTCTGCCATGTAGCCGGTGATGCTGATATGGCAATAAACTCAAATACTACCAGTACTACTTTCACTGAAGGCTGTGTTTTGACTCTTATCTGCTCTGAGAGTACATTTATTTAAAAATAGGTTGTTGGGACTGTAAAGTTGTGTGTGTTTACTGGCATTTCTTATCTACAGGAAAGGTGTGTGTGTGTGTGAGAGAGAGCTCGGATTCATTTGTTTAATTTGGTTCCAGTATGCGGAACGTCAGAGGGGAAGTGAAAGATTTTCAGATCGTATTTCATCATCCCCTCTTTCAGATTGACCAGATTAGGTGAGTTTATTAACATGGCACAGAGGTCAAAATAGTTCATCTGGAGGAAAGATACAATAACCTGGGCTTGTACCGTCATGTTCTGCCCAAAAGCCTCATGGGGAGACTCATTGTGTGTGTTTATGCTTCTAAAAAAACTCAGACACTATTTTAAGAGGCTGCTACTCATGAGATGAGCCACAAGAGAGCTCTGAGTTCATGGAAAGTGACTCTCTGAGCTTTCTGTCTGTGTGTGAGCAACGAACCCTGAAGATGAAGTGGAAATTGTTCAGGTCAACCACACCCACACACACACACACACACACACACCGCAGTTTATGCTGTTTTTAAAGTGTCATATTTGAGGTTGGCTGTGTAAATGTCAGAGTAAATCTCGTATTATTATAGTTTGTGTTTGATCTAAATATGGATTGAGCGTGATTCCACCTCTCCTCCTCACAGATTATGTATTTATTAAGTTTTGAACCGTTTCAAAGCCAGAGTATCATCATGAGCATTAGCATCAGCTGTTTACAACTACACTGATATGATGACTTATTAGGAGAGGGTGTCAAAAATGAAATATACTCTACTGTTCAAAAGTTTGGGGTTGATAAGTTTTCAGTTCAGTTCATCAAGGCTGCATTTATTTGACAATAAAATACAGAAATATTATTACCATTTAAAATAATTGGAACAATTTCTATGTCAATATATATTAAAATGTAATTTATTCCTGTGATCAAAGCTGTATTTTCAGCATCATTACTCCAGTCTTCAGTGTCACATGATCAGGAATCAGTCTAATACGATGATTTGCTGCTCAAGAAACATTTCTTATCGATGTCGAACAGTCATGCTGTTTAATACTTTTGCTCTTTGAATATAAAGTTCAAAAGAACAGCATTTATTTAAAATAGAAATCTTGTAACATTATAAATGTCTTCACTGTCACTTTTGATAAATGTAATGCATCCTTGCTGAATAATAGTATTAATTCCTTTTTAAAAAAAATTTGTGAACAATAGTGTAACTTCTGCTGTGATAAGCACAAGGCATTCACTGCTCCACTTTTAGGTCGATAGTCCTGCTTGTTGTCATCAAATTCTGCAAATGGTGCCAGGCTGCAGATGAACCTGGCTTTCACACACACTCTGTTGTCAGATGGACTAGAGTCTTTAGTGTGGAAGTAATTCTGAATATCACATGATCTTTGTCTGTCTGTGTTTAGGCTGAATCTGGTTATGGTTCTGAGTCCAGTTTGAGGAGACATGGATCCATGCTTTCCCTCACATCAGCCACCAGCGGATACTCGGCCACCTCCACCTCCTCCTTTAAGGTGAGAAGAACACAAGCGAAATGGCCAGTATTGATCGATGCCACTGCTATAGACCGATATATATGCCACACCTCCCTAGTCTGAAGTCAAATAAGTTTGCATGTGTGACCCACAGAAGGGTCACAGTCTGCGGGAGAAGCTGTCTGAGATGGAGACGTTTCGGGACATCTTGTGCAGGCAGGTGGACACGCTCCAGAAGTACTTCGACGGCTGTGCCGATGCTGTTCACAGAGACGAGCTCCAGAGGGACAAGAGTGAGTAGACGGAGCGTGAGTGCGAGTCAGAGTGGAGTGATTCTGCTGACAGGCATGTTTAGATAGCGCTGAAACTCATTCAGACTGATGCAGCATCCAGATTCCTCTGCATTGGTGCGGTTCCTCTCGCTCTCTCTGGGTGCATCTGTTGTTACAGCACAAGGGCCTGTTGATTCACACAAATGATCAACTGCCTCTTTTGTTCGTCCGAGTCCTTCCCCTGTACTACAGTATGCGTGTCTACAGTAGACTCTCAGTGTGTGAATGGGCCGATCTGGGCACCACCAACCACAGGGTAATGAGTTCACTCTGACTGTGTGTGTGTGTGTGTGTGTGTGTGTGTGTGTGTGTGTGTGTTTTCTCATCTCAGTCGTGGAGGATGATGAAGATGATTTTCCTACCACTCGCTCGGATGGAGAATTCCTGCATAACAATAACGGCAGCAAGGAGAAACGTGAGTGTGAGCACATTCTGATTTCTGCGTATGTGAAAATTCAGCAGGTTTCACGCTCGGCACTGACAACTTGAGCAGTTTGTCCACTTAATTTACTCCAGTGATCCAGTAATTTGAGCCTATTGTAATGATTTGTGTGTAATCTATAACATAAAGTCAGCATTTCTCCATGATGTTGATGTTTTCATTGAGTTATGCATTTCTGCATTGTTTTTTTGTTTTTTTAGTGGAAAAACGATATGGCTAAATTGTATGTGGTCATCAAACTATTTCTGTTCTTGAATAATATGACAAAGAATTTCAGATGTTTCGCACCGTGTCCCAACCAGGCACAACATGACAAATATTTTCTTTTAAAATGTGACAAATCTTTATTAAAAAAAAATATATTGTGAAGCAACAATGTCACTGCCTATAAATAGATTATACATTATGTATGTATAAAAATACATCTTAAATAATTGATTTATTTTATATTAATAAATTATAATACGTTATGTATGTATAAAATATATTAATATAAAATATACAACTTAAGACAAATATATATGTATGCTTTTGTGTATGTGTGTGTGTGTGTGTGTATGTATATTATATATGTATATATATATATGTGTGTGTGTATGTATATGTGTATATATATATGTATGTAGCGCCTTTCAGCACCTCAAGTTCGATTGATGTTTATCACATCGTGCCTGCTTTGGACACTGTAACACTGTCTAGTAAAATAATGTCTTTAAGATTGATCTCTAAAGAGTGTAACTGAATGTGTTCTCTCTCCCCATCAGTGTTCCAGTGTTTGAGTCATAAAGGCATTAATGGGATAGATTTTAAAGGAGAGGCCATCACGTTCAAGGCGACCACGGCGGGGATCTTGGCCACACTTTCTCACTGCATCGACCTGATGGTGAAGAGAGAGGACAGCTGGCAGAAGAGGCTGGATAAGGTACGAGACGCGTCTGGAGCTCGTCCTTGAGCTACTAAAATCAGGAGAGGGATGTTGTATCTGTCAGAGTCACAATCACAACAGCAATCTGTCAACTGCCTGAGCCCTGAATTACAGAGCCAAACCTTCTCCTCACTGTGAAATCATAGTGCAGAGCAATGTATGTGTGAACTGTCGTCAAAATGAATGCACATCAGCCCTGTCAGTTCAGCGGCTAAATATATACTTACACTATATAATATATACTTCATAATAAATAAATAAACATCCAGAGCAATAGTCAGCTTCAGTTTCAGTGTGACCGTTCACATTCTTGCAGTTTCAAATGTATTTTGTTTTTACAAGTTTTCAAAATAATGCCACCCATTGGCATTGAATAAATGCAAGTAAATAAAGTCACATGACCCATGACTGCATCAAATACTGCTGCAGATAATCGCCTAGTTTGTGCAGACTAGTGTGTAAAATTGAAATTATAAATGTTTCCTTTAACTAACTTCCAACTAACTAGAATGAAATGTTGAAATTATTACTAGTAATTTAACTGAAATAAAAATGAATTAAAACTATATAGAAATATAAAAAACGAATAAAAATGACAAGCACCTAAAAAATTACTAAAACTGAAAATAAAAAGATAAAAACTATATAAAAATATGAATAAATACTCTATAAATAATTCTAAAATAACACTGGTGCAATCTAGAATAATCTGATATAAGATGTTCTCTGTCAGAGTTTGAGCCAATCAGAAAGTTTTGTGTGACTGATGTGACTGGACTCTATTATTTTATTTATTTTATTAATATGCAGCAACATATTTTCAGACCTGCATTTCACCCTCCTGTTTTAACTACTGCAGTTATATAGTGAACCAATATTTACTACCATGTTAAATCTCTATACTGCTGCTATTGCAAATTCTGC
Organism: Squalius cephalus; assembly: GCF_949319135.1. NCBI lineage: Eukaryota > Metazoa > Chordata > Actinopteri > Cypriniformes > Leuciscidae > Squalius > Squalius cephalus. The sequence continues at coordinate 4,634,700 of NC_137138.1, read as the reverse complement.
AAGTGCTGGTAATTTCCATGAAGCCAAATCATATCTGAGAGTTTGAGCATCATTTTAGTGATGGTGTGCTTCTAAACATGGAGAGCTGTTGTTTCTCTTGGCAGAAGAGTGAATCCAGCCGTTTTAATGGGTTTGGGTGTGAACGTGGCGAGCGTGTGTTACAGAGATTGAGCTGAATGTGTCGCAGTCAGCAGCATTCAGCACAATACTGACATATGCAGTCAGAACAATGGAGCGCTTCACAACAATCCTGCACCTATACAGTCTCTCGCTCTGCCCAGATCACACCGAGACAAGATCTGCTCAAGCCAAGACATTAAACATGACGGCAGCAGAGTGTTTACTCAGCTAAAGTCTCTTGCTCTCTACAGGAGATGGAGAAGAGGAGGAGGGTGGAGGAGGCGTATAAATCAGCTCTGTGTGAGCTGAAGAAGAAGTCTCATTTCGGAGGGCCCGATTACGAGGTGGGTTTGGTTTCTGTACGTGCGCTAATGCCTGCAAACTGAAGGCAGAGCTGAAAAGCGCATTAAGATCTTAATCATATTATCGTATTAATCGCATTAATCATCTTGTTCTGTCCATCAGGAGGGTCCAAACAGCCTGATCAATGAAGACGAGTTCTTTGATGCCGTCGAGGCCGCTCTGGACCGACAAGACAAAATAGAAGAGCAGGTGTGTTATTACAGACAGCTCTGATACAGAATCAGAATATGTGTGTGTGTGTGTGTATATATTAGGGGTGTGATGGTTCAAATGACTCACGGTTTCGTTTTTTATCACGGTTTTGTGGTTTCGGTCTGTGCTATGTTCAGGGGAAAAAGGACTACTCTCAGTTAAAAACAAAAAAATAAGAACAAATAATTAAACCACAAGCAACAGCACAAATAAATACAATAGAGCAAATATACAAATAAAATAAACAATGCTTTTCAAGTTTTTTCAGGTATCTAACAGTTTTCAGGTACAGAAATTCAAATAATCAAATGTAAAACAACATTGCATTTAATCTTCACTGTATAAATTAAATAAAGATTAATCATTATTAAAGTTACAAAAGCTATTCGGTTAAGATGAGTGAGTGATTTCCTTGTCTTTTGTTGTTTGATTAACATTAAACACACTCAGACCGCAGTAATATTAGGCTGCTGTCCCTTGACGTAATGCACGGATCCAGTACACTGATACTGACACACATGCATCATCTTCATTTATTTGAAATGGAAATCTTTTGTAACTTTATAAATGTCACTTTTGACCGATTTACATTTCCTTGCTAAATAAATAGTATTAATTTCTTTAAAAAAAATACTGATCCCAAACTTTTGAATGGAAGTGTATATATTGAATAAAATGTGTCCTGAGTATTTTAAAATATAATAGCTTTTTAAAAATGTAAAACAAATATATTGGTGGGGAAAAAAACACAGTTTATAGTCGATGTATAGTCTCAATGTGTCTCATGATTCATCAGTGTGCTCAGTTGTAAAGAAATACATGATTCAATCCTAATGGAAACAATCAAGTTCCGCCCTAAATCATTTTCCATTGATTATTCAGTTTCACTTCGAAGTGCGTCACATTATGGAAGTTCATCATGTTTTTAATCATTAACGCATGTATGTATTTCTAGTCTCAGTGTGAGAAGAGCAGGATACTGAGGAGCAATTCAGTGCCTTCAGGAGACGCCTACTCCACCGTGGGCTCGCACCGATTCGCTGAGAAGGTGAGTCTGTTCCTCTTCATGGTCTTCTCATCATGATCATCTGCAGACCTCTTCCCGTGCCCCTGTTGTCTCAGTCCATTTCCTTTTTTTCTGCACTCCTGATGAAGCTGCATTTCTCTCTTCTTCCTCACCTGTGTAGCCCCCCTCTCGCCCTTCCTCTCCCTCATCTTCTGCTGTAGTCTTCACTCCTTCACTCTATGAGCACCGATTCAGTGCTGAGGTAACAGCGCCCTCTAGCACACTCATCCGACACTCATTCGGTGCTGCTGACTGGATGTTACACTGCTGATGCGTTTGCAGGCATATACAGCGGGGGAAATAAGTATTTAACACGTCATCATTTTTCTCAGTAAATATATTTCCAAAGGTGCTATTGACATGAAATTTTCACCAGATGTTGGTAACAACCCAAGTAAACCATACAAAGAAACAAACAAACAAAAATAAGTTCAGAAATTAAGTTATGCGTAATAATGTGAAATGACACAGGGAAAAAGTATTGAACACATGAAGAAAGGGAGGCGCAAAAAGGCATGGAAAGCCAAGACAACTGCTGACACCTTACAGTAATTAAAAAGCAATCCAGCCCCCTGTCAGTGGAAATTAATAACAGCTGGTTCAGTCCCAAATGATGGCCTACAAAAAGGTCTCATTGCCAAGGTGTCACACAAGACACATCTCATGATGGGTAAAAGCAAAGAGCTGTCTCAAGACCTTCGCAACCTAATTGTTGCAACACATAATGATGGCATTGGTTATAGGCGCCATTCTAAGCTTCTGAATGGTCCAGTGAGCACTGTTGGGGCCATAATACAGAAGTGGAAAGACAATCATTTCACCATAAATTTGCCTCGACCAGTGCTCCTCGCAAGATTTCTGACAGAGGAGTGAAAAGAATAATCAGAAGAGTCCATATTTGGAGGAGAAATGGCACTGCACATTACCCTAAATCGCCATACACCTTGGTGTTGGCTCTTGGACAACACTAAATTATCCCAGTATTTCCCTGGCTTTTCCAAATGTTGTGCAGCAAACTTTAAATGAGCTTCAACATGCTTTTTCTTCAGTAATGGAGTCTTGCGTGGTGAGCATGCATACAGGCCATGGAGGTGGAGTGCATTACTTACTGTTTTCTTTGAGAACACAGTACCTGCTATCTGCGGGTCTTTTTAAAGCTCTCCACAAGTGGTCCTTGGCTCTTCGACAACTCTTCTGATTATTCTTTTCACTCCTCTGTCAGAAATCTTGCGAGGAGCACTGGTCGAGGCAAATTTATGGTGAAATGATTGTCTTTCCACTTCTGTATTATGGCCCCAACAGTGCTCACTGGAACATTCAGAAGCTTAGAATGGCGCCTATAACCAATGCCATCATTATGTGTTGCAACAATTAGGTTGCGAAGGTCTTGAGACAGCTCTTTGCTTTTACCCATCATGAGATGTGTCTTGTGTGACACCTTGGCAATGAGACCTTTTTGTAGGCCATCATTTGGGACTGAACCAGCTGTTATTAATTTCCACTGACGGGGCTGGATTGCTTTTTAATTACTGTAAGTTTTCAGCAGTTGTCTTGGCTTTCAATGCCTTTTTGCGCCTCCCTTTCTTCATGTGTTCAATACTTTTTCCCTGTGTCATTTCACATTATTACACATAACTTAATTTCTGAACTTATTTTTGTTTGTTTCTTTGTATGTATGGTTTACTTGGGTTGTTACCAACATCTGGTGAAAATTTCATGTCAATAGCACCTTTGGAAATATATTTACTGAGAAAAATGATGACGTGTTCAATACTTATTTCCCCCGCTGTATACAGATCAAAAGATATCAAAACTTAGTCAACCGCTTAGTCAGCCCAAAAAATGCTGTCTGGCTAAAAACGGCAGAAACCCCGCTGATTGCAATCTGAGATGAGACACATTAACCAAATATGATGTTGCTTTGATTAAAAGCATCTGCCAAATGTAAATGTAACGCAAGTGTCAAATATAGTAGCTTTTTAAAAATGTAAAACAAATATATTTGGGGGGGAAAAACACACAGTTTATAGTTGATTTATTGTCTTAATATGTCTCATGATTCATCAGTGTGCTCAATTGTAAGGAAAATAAATGATTATTTAGCATAAGCAGTTTTGAAAACAGCCAACTATGTTAACAACACATTAAAACCACATAGTCTTGTTACCTCTATTTTCTTCTGTCTTTGTGTGTTTGGCTTTTTGAAATTATAGCTAATGATAATCTTTAAGTGTCTTTTGACATCAAAATGAAGCAATGATTTGCTTTCTTAATTCATGTTCCTGGTTTTATTGTTAAATCACATGGTCTTTTGTGTAAAATAAAATGTTTGTGTGTTTGTATGTAAATAAATTAAGTAGTTATACTGTAGTTATACTGGTATATACTTATACCAATAATATGTCTTAGTGAGATCATATATAATGTTTAGTTTTATGATCAAAGCTCTTTTGTTTTAATTAGAGGGCAAAACATATAATACAATGATGTTCGAAAAAAGGACAAATGTTCCTCAAAATCCTGATGGTTCATATTTGATACTCACATTTTAAATAGCTGTTGTATCTGATGCAGCCTTTCTAAAACCAGCAATTTAATGCCTGTAATAAAGTTTACAGTCATAACATCACATAAGCGTTCTGTGGAGATGCTCTGGAGGGTGAACTTTGACCTCAGGAAGTCTTGCTGATGCGTTTCATTGGGAAATACTGTTTCACTCGTACATTACAGAAGTGAAGTGGGTTGTGAAAGGAGTTTCATGTTGACTGATTGCTGCTCAGTTTTAGTGTGATTTACCTAGATCCTCTTAAATGAGGGCTTGACCTCTGACCTTCTTGTTCTGGTTTGTTGGGCAGGTGGAGGAGATGGTGAAGAATCACATGACCTACTCTCTGCAGGACGTGGGTGGAGACGCTAACTGGCAGCTGGTGGTGGAGGAGGGGGAGATGAAGGTGAGCTCAGCGATACTGCCACACTCAGGACAGTACGAGTATGGAAAGAAATGACTTCCAATGACTTCAATACGCACTTTTTAGCCCAATATTTGAGCGTTCTATGCAGTGTATTTGGTAGCATATTATATTAGTATTTGTTAGTGTTTTAAATTGAGTTTTTATATTTCAGGCTTTCATCTTAATTTGTTTAAGGTATCATTTCTATTAGTTTTTTTATATTTATTTTTTTATTTCAGTTTTGGCTTTCACTAATGTTTTGAATTAGTTTTTTCAGCTTTCAGTTTTATTTTAAATTAAAATTGAATTTTTTTTAATTAATTTAACACTTTTTTTTTTAGTTTACTTTTTGTATTTATTTTATTTTAGTTTTTGTTTAAATTTATGTTTATATTTGGGTTTTATTTTTATATATTTTTATTTTTATTTTTGTTTAGATGTTTGTTTTTTGTTTTTATTTATATTTTATATAATTGTTTTATTTATTTATTTATTTATTTATTTATTTTATTTCAGTTTTAGAATTAATTTATTTCAGTTAGTTGCCAAGGCAACCTTTCTTATTTTCAGTTAGTTTAATGTTTTCATCTAATACATATATATATATATATATATATATATATATATATATATATATATATATATATAATTATTATTATTATTATTATTATTATTATTATTATTATATATATATATATTTTTTTTTTGTTTCAGTATGTTTAAAAAAAAAAATAGTTTTTTTTTTTTTGTTAACAATATCACTTCTATGTATTTTTGTGCCTCATCGTGACATTAGCTTAGCATCATGTTATGATCAAACTACTGGAATCAGTCACCTTTGAGATTAATTTAAAATGGTGCCTGACAAGGTTAAAACTGGGTCTAAAACTCTAATGTGTGTGTGTTTTCTCTCTCTGTGTGTCAGGTGTACCGGAGGGAGGTGGAGGAGAACGGGATCGTGCTGGACCCGCTGAAGGCCACACACTCTGTCAAAGGGGTCACAGGTCATGAGGTCTGCCACTACTTCTGGGACACGGATGTCCGTAACGATTGGGAGAGTGAGTGTACACACACACACACACACACACACACAGAACTACATTTAGTTGTGTTCAGCTCGTCTGGCATCTTTTATATCAGGTCTCATTTTTGTCTCCAGCTACTGTTGAAAACTTCAGCGTCGTGGAAACGTTGTCGGATAACGCCGTCATCATCTACCAGACTCATAAGGTGAGAAGAGTGTGTGAGAGACACTGGGCTCAGTGGAAGAGCACTTCCTCATGTTGTGTTTCCCTCGTGCAGAGAGTGTGGCCAGCGTCCCAGAGAGACGTCCTGTATCTGTCTGCCATCCGCAAGATCGTGGCCAATAACGAGAACGATCCAGACACGTGGCTCGTCTGCAACTTCTCAGTCGACCACGAGAATGCCCAGGTGAGCCTGTCTCTATGGCAACCGCTGAGTCAGCGTGTGTGTGATGAACCGAGCAGCAGCGCAGTGAGTTCACAGGGTTATGTTATGTGGATCTCTTCTGACTTCTAGAAACATTTTAAATTGATTCAGATTTTGTGCATTTACTGCAAAGTTACAAAGTCCCTCCAGCGGGAGATCTTCTCTATATCAGTGTGTGTGTTTCTGAACTCTCTTGAGTTTCTTCTGGGAACGAACACGTCACAATATTCCTCATTTGAATAATTAACACGCAGAATAAAGGGGCGGGGCCTGGTCGAGTTAGTTGGTAGTGTGTTGAAACTGGTGGTTATGGTAAGGGGCTTTCGTTTATTTATTTATATGTGACCCTGGACCACAAAACCAGTCACATGTCGCACGGGTGTATTTGTGGCAATAGCCAACAATACATTATATGGGTCAAAATTATCAATTTTTCTTTTATGCTAAAAATCATTAGGATATTAAGTAAAGATCATGTTCCATGAAGATATTTTGTAAAAAAATGTTTTTTTGTTAATCATAAACATAAATGTACAACTTTAAAGGAGATTTTCTCAATGTTTAAATTTTTTTGCACCTTCAGATTCCAGATTTTCAATAGTTTTATCTCAACCAAATATTGTCCTATCATAACAAACCATACATCAATTGAAAGCTTATTTATCCATTTGATGTATGAATCTCAATTTCAAAAAAAGTGACCCATGTGACTGGTTTTGTGGTCCAGGGTCACATATAGCACCTGAAGAAAGGGGCGGGACATTTCCCAAATACACTCGAAGCACTCGACCAATCAGAGCACAGTGTGCTTTTCAGAAGGAGGGGCTTCATAGAGACAGGAAGTAAACAGAGCGTTACTGACAGACTGGGACGAGAGGAGCTGCAACAATGGAGAATATGAGAGAAATAATGAACATTGAAGTATTAAAACCTGTTCTAGTAGAGCACAAAAACAAATAAAGACGTGGGGCATAATATGGCCTCTTTAAAAGTAGTTAAAACTGTTAAAGAGAGGTTTTATGATACAGTAAGCATGCAGGCTTATTTCTGAAGACGCTGTATGATTTATTTATGACTCATTGTTTCATTGTTATTGTCTCCATGCAGCCAAACAACAGATGTGTTCGTGCTAAAATCAACATTGGGATGATCTGCCAGACGCTGGTCAGTCCACCAGAGGGCGACAAAGAGATCAGCAGAGACAACATCCTGTGCAAGATCACATATGTGGCCAACGGTACTTCTTACATACAATCTTTAGCAAATAGCTAATAAAATATGGAAATAACATATATCAATGTTTTCTGTTCATGTAAATGCATTAGTGTGGTGAGACTACAATGAGTACGGGACATCTATTCAACACACACCCGCTTGTTAATAAATGAGGTGTGTATATATGAGCGCTGACTGGACGCTTGTTTGTTGTGGTTGCAGTGAATCCTGGTGGCTGGGCTCCTGCGTCTGTCCTGAGGGCCGTGGCCAAGAGAGAATATCCCAAATTCCTCAAGCGCTTCACTTCCTACGTCCAGGAGAAAACTGCCGGAAAGCCCATCCTCTTCTGAGCACCAGGTACATCACACCACAGCACACGAGGAGCAGAGACCAGAACCAGTGCAAGATACACAATTATTATTATAGCTTTAGCAAACTGTATTTGGGGAATGTAAAGACATGCTTTGGAAGATGTTTTTTTTTTTTTACACTATCAATCAATAATTGATTTATTTTTTTAAACGGCTAATTTTCATTATATGTTGTCTTTAAAAAATCCTTATTTTCAGATATTAAAATGTTTAATAACTATTATTATTATTATTTTATTTTTGTTTATTATAATTAATAAAATAAATATATTTAGTTTCATTAGTGCTGTTACTGTATTATTTATTTTATTATATATTCAGAAATAATATTCAATTAACTATTATTTAATTATTTATTTTAACAGTTGTTATATATTTAAATATATTTTATTATTGTTATTAATTTAGCTAGTTATATTATTTTCAGTGCTGCTATTATATTATTATTATTATTATTATTATTATTATTATTATATATTATGTTTTTATTTATTTATTTTACTGGTCACAGTAAAAGGTTTCATTAGTTATCATGAACTAACAATGAAAAATTATTCTGAAGCATTTATTAATCTTACATTTATATGAATATTAATTTTAACATTTACTAATGCATTATTAAAATGAAAAGGTGCATCTGTTAATATCATTTTATGGACCTGAGCTGACATGAACTAACAATGAACAACTGTATGTTTATTAACTTAACATTAACAAAGATGCTCAAATACCTTAAGAAATGTATTACACATTGTTAATGTTAGTTAATGCATTAAATAATGTTTAAGGTGCTTTGTGTAATATTTAGGAGGATCTTTTGACAGAAGTGCAATATCATATACATAACTGTTTTCAGTGGCGTGTAAAGACCTTACTTAATGAACCGTTATGCTTTTATTACCTTAGAATGAGCCGTTTCTCTCTACACACACCGCGGGTCCACTTACATCGACATGTTTCTACGGTGGCCCTAAACGGACAAACGTGTTTCGTCACTTTGTTTTTGTTCGTGCGAAGAGGCGAATAAAACACTGACACAATGATGAACAAGTGACAATAATATTCGCAATAACATATCGTTTACTGAATAATCAAGTAAACCTAATTTCTTAATTGATCTTTGTAAAGAAACCTCAGTTTAACTGGCGACTCTCTGCTGTCTCAGACGACGACATCACTTCCTGTCGGCCACCGTAACTTCTGTTGGGTGCAATTCGCAACCTCACCACTAGATGTGCTAAAACTTACACACTGCACCTTTAACTAATGGGACCTTATTGTAAAGTGTTAGTTATGTTATTCCGTGTTTAATAATATGTTGTTATTAATAGATGATTAATGGTTGCTTTTGTCCTGTCCTCTGCAGTTCCCCAGTTCTGCTGTCAGTGTGTCCGAGCGCGTCCAGTTCCCACACACACTCCTGCAGTGTGTTCATCGGCAGACGCTTGAAGCCCTTCTGTAGCGCCACACTAGTTCACACAGGCCGTGTTTCTGCCAGAGCTCTAGATCCAGACAAGTATATATGTATGTATGTAAGTAAGTGAGATGGGAAGTTTATATATATATGGGAGAGTGTTGAAGCTGAACACACGAGACCGGCTGTTTTAGTCCTGATTATTAGTGTTTTTCTGTTTAGAACAAACATTTCAGCTTTGCTTTCATTGTCCTCGTATAATCGTTCAGTACGGAATCAAAGGCATGTTTGTGAATGACCTGTGAACCTGCCTTTCGTCTCCACGTTCGCCGTCTCTTTGATGAAGCGCAGAATCCGACGCTGACGAAGAGCTGATCTGGACGATTGTGTAATCTTTAGTTATACCCGTGTCTCAGCGGCCGACGCACCGTAGCACAATTACAGATCCATCGCGACGGGCAAACCATTTTAATACGTCGGACGAACTTTGCGCGCAGATTATTTGTATATAGTTTCATTATTGCTGAAGATCGTCAGTCGATGCTTTTACCTGACTAATCCAACTCCATATGCCTTAGTGTGTGTGTGTGTGTGTGTGTGTGTGTGTGTGAGAGAGAGATGAGAAGTGAGAAGTGTGTATCCTACTCAAACATTTCTAGAAAGTGCCTCATTATTGATCTGGTACGTCTTGCTGTTCGTACCGCCCACGTTATTATAATATCCAAACCGCCGCCACGACCCAGGCGTCCTGTAGTGTTTCTACACAGATCATTTCATATTGATTTTTTTTTTTACCTTGTATTATTTAAATGTGATTTTGCAATCAGCAAGGACAGACCGAGAAGTGTCTTCTCATTGGAGAAGCTTAAATATTCTATCCAATAGGGAGACGTGGTTTAAATTTGGGGCGTAGATCACACGTAGCTGTTGATTGGGTAGAATTAGTCGTTTATTTATTTTATTTTCTTGATCAAATGAATTTTTCGAAGTAAAAACTAAATCTCAAGCATTCATAAACAATCTTACAAGGCACAAACTGGCAAAAAATAGATTTTCTTTCTCAGTATTTTTGTCTTGTTTTCCTGCACAAATATCAAAAAGTTCTTAAATAAAGATGCATTTACTTTATTGATTGAAAAATTACTTATTGAGTGTCTTGTTTTCTGAAAAAAATCAAAATTAAGTGACTTTATGCTTAATTCAAAGAGAAAACAAGATTATTTTTCTGACCACATTGGCAGATTTTTTTTCCTCGTTTTAAGTTTCTCTGAGATATTTGCATAAACTCACTTTTTAGACCATTTTAAAGTCGTTTAGTGTCTCCAGTAAATGTATCTTTCGATATTTGTACTGGAAAACAAGACAAAAATACCGAGTAACCACTTTTTGCAGAATGACGAGAGCTTTTACATTTTTTGCTGAACATTTTCATTGGTCAAACTGTCACATGATAGACTGTTAAAGACGCTTTAGAGGACAAAAAACAAAAACAAAAAATAGCAGGTGCACGACGACAACATCCGAGTGTTTACGGTAAGCTTTCGATTTTCAAAACGTCACGCTCGTACAACTTAAACATTCCAGACACTCGCTGAACCCGAATGTACGAATCCACCGGAGTGAAACCGTAAAGCTGAATGTGTTAGCGTTGTTCAGGAGAGCGTTCTGCTTGTGTGTCCCTCTAATACAGTCTGGTGTGTTATTAGTTGCATTTGCACTGAATGTTCAGATGTCAGGATCAACATGTACTGTGAATAGAGGCGGCGCCGCTGCCGGTTTAGAGAGGAATAAAATGATTGACATCTTTCTGCACCGCTGACTTGTGTGGATCATTTCTTTGTGCAAATAATGTTCCAGTCCAGATTACAGTTTGAGTCACTTCTGGAGTTCATTTTCCCCAATCTATCGCACACAAAATGCATGTAATACTCTGTTAATGTTTATTTTTTCAGTTAGATGCATTTAAAACAGTTATTTAACAAAAAATACTAAATCAATATTGAAAAAAATCAATAGTTTAGCAGGAAAGAACAACTTTAAGAGACAGATATGGCTTTATTAGCACTTTCTATAGTCAGAAAGTTGAAGGACTTGCTTTTGTTTGAGAAAAGTTGAAGCACTTTAAAGTCATGAAGTCATACAGTGGCAATTCAGAAACACAACGCAACCAGACGCATTTCATTAGTAACACACACACACACACACACACACACACACACACACACACACACACACACACACACACACACACACACACACACACACACACACACACACACACACACACACACACACACACACACACACACACACACACACACACACACACACACACACACACACACACACACACACACACACACACACACACACACACACACACACACACACACACACACACACACACACACACACACACACACACACACACACACACACACACACACACACACACACACACACACACACACACACACACACACACACACACACACACACACACACACACACACACACACACACACACACACACAATGCAAACATCCACACTCAGATTCATAAGCTCAAATCACTTAAATTAAATTAGCACCTGGTTTATAAGGTCCGTCAGTGGAGTTTGTCACAGTGAGTTTGGCAGGATTGATTCGACACATCAATTAAATACATTCATTCAGAATCTGATGCTCTCAAAGGTCCAAACCGCACAATCATCCATCAAGCCCTGATCTCAGATCATGATTGAGTCTAAAAACGGAAAAAATAACCCGTTTTCAGAGTGATAAAACGTTGCCGTGTTTCGGCTTTATCAACTTGTACCAGGGTTTGAGCGAGTGACAGTTCTGGCTTGTAGTGCAAGACTAAACACACAGATTCAGGAACATGAGCAATGATCGAGTCACACACTCAGCAGCCAATCACTGGGCAGCTCATGCTCATTAACTCGTGTGTTCGCCTTTTATATTGAGGCACAAAGCAAACGTAAAACATTAGTATTTCCCATAATTCCCGTTCAGACTGCTTCACAGAAGAAAACTCCTCCAGACACGCGTCGAGACGGCCCGAGAACGACCACGAGGAACCACACAGACCTCATTTCCCAGAGTTCTCTGGGTGGGCACTCTTCATGAAGCTTCCTTGGGCTGCGCTTCAGTCTCTCTAATATTGACCTTTGACCTGTTCGAGAGAGTAAAAGAACTTCAGAATCCCAACAAAACAACATCATCTAAAGTCATATTGTAATATAATTAAGTATATTAGTACTAGAATAAGTTAAATAATATTTGTGATATTACTAAGCAATTTAGAAAGAACCAATATATATATCATGTAATATAAATATATTTTTTAAATATAAAAAAAAAAAAATTAAATATGTATGCTATAATTGCACAGTTGGAACAATTTTGTGTGTGTATATATATATGCTAGTATATTTCACAAATAATTACAAAGAAATGGTAAGTAACATTTTGAATGAAATGTAAATTTTTTAATTAGAAACAATCATTTTAACAAAAAAATTGATTGAAAAAAAATCAATCTATATAATCATGCATTTTCTGTAAAGCTGCTTTGAAATGATGTGTATTGTGAAAAGCGCTGTACAAATGAATGTGAATTGAATATAAAAATACCATATATATTTATATTTTGAAAATCAATATTGTTTCCTGTATGATATTGCAAATGAAAAAAAGAAAATAATATTCTTTATGTATATATGTATAAGTTGTACCTGTTGTGAGTCATGTGACTCTTGACGAGGTGTCCCGCGGCGAGAGCGGCCATCAGTGAGAGCTCTCCTGCCAGCACTGTCCCGCAGACGATCCGTGCCAGAGTTCGGGAGTTCTCACCGGGACACTGAGCACTGGCTCCCTGAACACCCAACATCTGACACACACAAGTCAACGGTTAATGTCAGAGCGCCTCAGTGACACTTGAGGGGTGGGGGTGTGTGTGTGTGTGAGAGAGAGTGAGTAAGTAAGTGTTTGTGTGTGTCAGAGAAAGAGAGTGAGTGAGAGTGTGTGTGTGAGAGAGTGAGAGTGTGTGTGTGAGTGAAAGACAGAGAGAGTGTGTGTGTGTGTCACCTGTAAACAGGCGTGTTGCGCGGGCAGGCCGGTTCCTCCGCCCACAGTGCCCAGCTCTAGCGAGGGCATCGTACAGGAGATGTACAGATCCTCTCCATCTGTGCCAACACTCTCCATCAGAGTAATGCAGTTACTGCTGCCCACCGACTGCGCAGGGTCCTACACACACACACACACACACACACACACACACACACATCTGTAATTACATACACTAACATCTTATTTTATTTAGAACAATTATTTATTTGATATGCTGTGAAATCTTTACTCAGATTTCGAGTGTTTCATTTAAAAAGCACCTAAAACTCTAAAAACAGTAAGGTGAATGTCTCTCTCACACACACACACACACACACACCTGTCCGCAGGCGATGTAGATGGCCGTCACGATGTTTGCCGCATGAGCGTTGAATCCACCGATGCTTCCGGCCATCGCTGATCCCACCAGATTCTTACTGATGTTCAGCTCCACCAGAGCGCCTGTGCTGCTCTTCAACACCTACACACACACACACACACACTATATTACTACAGCAGTTTCATGCACTGAACAGATTGAGAAGGTTGTGCAGCAGAGGTTGATCATCAGCCAGAGCTCTGTGCCGCCCCCTAGAGGAGCGTAACTCAGTGTCTGGTGATCTTCTATCAGCCTGACCTCTTTCACCACTCGGGCCGGTACGACGGCTTCACACACGGTGGATTTTCCTCTGCCCTGGATCCAGTTGACAGCGGCTGGTTTTTTATCGGTGCAGAAGTTCCCGCTGACGGCTAACAGACGCATGTCAGGATAGCGTTCCTGAAGTCTGCTCAGAGCCTCTTCTGTTCCCTACATACACCAACACACACACACTGCAACTTTAAACCTAGATATGAGTCAATCCTGGAGTTCAGATGCTCTGTGAACTCTGACCCACAGACTTTACTGCTTCATCACACACACACCTTCGACAGCATGTTCATGCCCATGGCGTCTCCGGTCTGAGACTGGAAGCGGATGTACAGGTTCCTCCCGGCCAAACTGACCTGCAGCCGGTCCAGACGAGCAAACCTGGAGAAAAGTCAGAGATGGGCACTCGAGTTAGAGACTCGGACTCGAGTCGCATTTTAATAGACTTCAGACTTGACTCTGACTCGACAAAATGTAAAATGTAATGTGTGTTGTATAACACACTACTGCATAACAAAACCGCGACCGGCGCTGTCTTGTGTCCACTTAGCGACTATGATAAAGATTTCAGACTTAACTTGTGAACATCTCTGGCTTAAGTTATCACTGGAAACTCTCGCATAGCAGTGCTATATGAGGCTCATTCTGTGTGTGACCTTTGCCCTCTGACCTGCTGGTGTGATCGAAGGCCTGTTTGACGTCACTGAAGCCCTCTGAACTCTCCAGCCAACCCTTGACCTCGGCCGCCCGGCACGCTGACGGCATCTGAACCACCGGCCCGCGGGTCATCCCGTCCGCCAGAACTCGACTGCTCACGCCACCCGACAACTGCACACACAAGCACTCATCTGTTAGAGGACACTGACACTTACAGTGAGAGAGAGAACAACACATGAAGAGCTGCACCATTAATCGTTAAAAGATCACAATCTCATTATTGTGTCTATTAAAGCTTTGATAAGTCCGATCACAGCGAACATTCAGATCTGTGTTGGAGCTCCGCTGAGCCAGAGAGCCGTTGTCGTGTATAGGTAGAAAACAGCTTCTTTTCAACCAAGTAATGACACTTCAAATAAAGACGGTATCAATTACATCGTTACACCAGTAGGTGGCGACAAGTGACTGTTAAAGAGATTCAAGAGATTTGTTCAAAAACGCTGATTCATTCAGCAGTGGAGTGTTTATGAGTGAGTCATTCAATCATTAAATAGATCATTTCAATTAATTAAACATTTAAATAGACTGAGTCAATCTTTGAAAAAATTAAAGAAAAGAAATAAAAAAATTAAAGAAAGAAGGAATGTGAAAAAAGAGGAAAAACAACGAATGAAAAAAGGAACAAATTAAAGGAAAGAAACAAAAATATTAAAGTAAGAAAAAACGAAGAAATTAAGAAACATCGGAAAGAACGAATCAACAGAAAAGGAGCAGATGAGCGCATGACAGAAAAATAAAGAATGGACAAAAAATCTAACGAAGAAAGAAAATTAATGTGCAAAAGAAAATACAAAATATGAATAGATCAACAAAAGAGGTAAGAGGAAAAACAACAATGAACGATTAATCAACTAACGAAAAGGAAAGAACCAAGCAACAACATAAATAACATGGAATAACAAACAAATTAATTAAAAAAACAAATTAAAACAAAAGAATGAATGAAAAAAATAATGAATTAATCAAGAAAAGATGGAACAAACAAGTGCAGGAATGACAGCAAATAAAAAAATCAGTAGGAGGAATGAACAAAAAAACAAACAAAACGAAAGAGAGAATGAGCAGAAGAAAGAAATAAGAAATATTGAGGAAAATGAACGAAAGACTCACTGTGACGGCTCGGCATCCTCGGTTGGTGCTGGCCACTAAACAGCCTTCCGTCGTTGCCATGGGGACGTGGAATTCTTTCCCGTCCAATAGGAGCGGTCCAGCCACGCCCACTGGCACAGGCACGTAGCCAATCACGTTCTCACAGTTAGTGCCGATCACCTGAGAACGAGGAAACCATAGTTAAACCGAGTTAAACAGCACGTCCTCACACACACACACACACACACACACACACACGTGACACGCTGGATCTCCACAGCAGACGGTGAGCAGCACCTTTGAGTAGTCGTAGTGTCTGTAGGGCAGGTTCTCCAGCGCTGACGAGTCTGAGAGTTTAGAGGAGAGCATCTCTCTGCGTACGGCCACGCCTCTCTCGGGACTCTCCAGCACCGCTTCCAAACGGTATCCCAGAATCCCTCTGCACTCCACCAATGACGTCACCTCAGCGTTGCTCAGGAACCGAGCTCCTCTCTTAAAGAAGAGAGAGAGAGAGAGAGAGAGAGAGAGACTTGACTTTAAGATCACTTTATTTACAAAAAAATTAAAGATATAACACATTTATTAGTAAAAAGCTAAAAAAAACAAAGCTGCTAGAAGGAGCGCAATGGATTTAAACCGGAGTCTCAAGACGTGAAAATAGCATCTTAGAAAAACTGAGAGAGAGAGAGAGAGAGAGAGAGAGAGATGATGTAAAGCACACAACGGTTTAAGATCAGTGAACACATGATTGATTGATTGATTGACTGATTGATTACTCTGGGGTCTTTAAGTATGCTGAGACATTCGTCCACAGGGCGGCGCTGGTGAGTCTGGAGCTCACAACACTCGTCCGCTTCTTCCTCCTTGTGCTGTCCATCTCCATCTGACAGAGCGATAAATCAGAATAACAAACAAGAATGAACTAAAGAACAAATGAAAGAAAGTACCAAACAATTAACAAATTAATAAACAACAGAAATCAAAACAAACTGGAATAAAATATTGAATCAATCAACAAGCAGACATAATGGACGAAAGTTGAAGAAGGGAAGATCCAGTTCACCTTTATCGATCTGGACCGTCTTCAGGGCTTTGGGCGGGGTCGACTCCCTCTGACAGCGGTCCTCTGCTCCTCTCCTATTGGTCAGAGCGCAGCTGGGCGTGGCCACAGAGGATTTGATTGACAGGGATGATTCTGTTTCGGCCTGCTCGAAAAACACGTACTTGGCGGCCAATAGCAGAGCGAGAGAGAGCGTGATGACCTGCTCCAGATCCACACTGAGGACAACAACAGGATAGTTTAAAATGACTCCTAAACTCTCAGCAACATTGGCTCTGTTTCTCAGCTGGTACCTGGACAGGGCTCTGTCGGACTCCATGTTGGGTGTGGGCAGATCCACGTCTGAACTGCTCATGTTGTGTGTCGGAGATTCAGTCACGAGTCGACTGTGAGCGTGAACCAGAGCCAGACCTAGAGACTGAAGCAAACAAGACCAGAACAGTCACAACACTTCACACACACCACAGGCACAAGGCACTGTCATTTTTGTGTAAAGTGGCCAAAAGAGGACACAAAAACATCAACACCAGCTGATTAAAAGACATTAAGCAAAAAGTCAAGAGAAAAGATTATTGTTAAAATACTTTTAGTGACCACTGCATGTACACTAGCATCCAAATGTTTTTGAAAGAAGTCTCTTCTGCTCACCAAAGCTGCAGTTATTTAAGTAAAAATACAGTAAAAACAGTAATATAATTACCATTTAAACTTTATATGCAAATATATTTAAAAATGTCATTTATTCCTGTGATCAAAGCTGAATTTTCAGCATCATTACTCCAGTCTTCAGTGTCACATGATCCTTCAGAAATCAGTCTAACATGATGATTTGCTGCTCAAAAAATATTTATGAATTTATTCATTGTTGAAAATAGTTTTTTTCAGGATACTTTGATGAATGGAAAGTTTAAAAGGGGCAACATTTATTTGAAATGGAAATAACTTGTAACATTATAATGTCTTTTCTGTCACTTGTAGTCAATTTAATGGATCCTTATTGATTTTCTTTCAAAAACGAGATCTTACCGCCCCCAAACTTCTGAAGATCTGTGTATGACGTGTTTCCTAAACTCACCATGATCATTTTGACTCTCTGAGTGACGGGGTTTGGTTTGTTTCCCTCTTCTTCCTCCAGGACACGAGCGAAATGACTGAGCTGCCATATGGGCCGCCCCTCACGGCTCTCTCGGGACAGCTGGACGAGACAGGGGCGAGTGACCGGGGTCAATGCTCATTCACACTCACAGATCAATGTTCAGTCAGAACATCTTAAACAAGACACAATCCAGCAGTGCCACACTGACCTCTAACACCAGAGACACACAGGCGGGGAAGAACGTCAGGAACACGAAGTAATTGGCCAGAACCGACATGCAGCCGAAACAGCACATGATCTCCAGCTGGGGCACACCTGCAGTCAGACAGGAAGTAGTTACAGTGACAGATGCATGAATAAGAAGTTTAAAGCCAGATTAAGACATTTTTAAGGGTTCAAGCTACTTCTATGCAACCGATTTCTATGACTAAAAATTGCACACAAAAAATATTTTAAAGCTGAGCAAAATGTACAAATATTTACTTGTAAATTTACAAGATCTTATAATTTTCCTTGACATTTCCACAACCTGAAATCACAATTAGGTCATAAAAATCCCTCTCATGAAGGTTTCTATGACCATAGTAGCCCTGCTTTCAATTAAACAACGTCTCTGGAGGAAAGCCATAGTAAAGAGAGAGAGTGAGAAATACTGCTTTAACTCACCGGACATGGTGCCCACACCGATGACCAGACACTCCACGAGCGCGTCCAGGGTGAACGTGGGTCCCAGGATGGCCATGCCTTGAGCGATATTCTCCCGGACCTCCTCCTGTGGGTCACGTGACCCGTCATTATTACATTCATATGCACCAACATAACAGCACAAAGTAACAAACAGCAATATTCACATAGATACACTTATCAATTGAAATCAAAACTATTTGTATATCACTATTTACAATACACATGTTTTAAACCAGCTTTACAGAAAATCATGATGCTAATGTTTATAGTATCTTTCTGCCTTCTAGTCGCATTTAGCAGATTAGAGCTGGTCAATAATATAGTTATACTTTGTGATGATATAAACAGTCGAGCAGCTGAGATTTTGCTATTTACTTTACGTGAGTATATGCTCTATGTATGCGGATGAAGTTGGATGTTTTATATATTTTTAGAGCTGGGCAATGATATAGTTTACATTTTTACATCAATATATCTGCTAAATGACTAAATGTAAATGTAAATATCACCAAAACATGATAAACATGTCTATTTGTTCATTAGTTATAGTGCTCACTGTGATGATGCAAACAAACCAATGATCTTTTTTATTCTTATTATTTAAAAGGACGGTGTGAACTGGTTAAAAGAAATCATCGAAATTTACAAAAAAATAAAAAATAAAACCCAATATATAAAAAAAACCTATATATATATACACACACACATGCTCTTAACACTCAAGAACTAAATGCTTTTGAAGAAATGGTCAAGTAAAAAGCCCATGAAAAACAAAACGCAATATTCATGATGTTGTTTCATATTTCTGTACCTGTGAGTTTGAGCTGAGAGCGAACTTGGCCAGCGTGCAGGCTTTAGACAGATCGATCAGCAACAGGAAGAACGGCAGCGCCTCACTGGAGGAACACGAGGACACATTTACACACACACACACTATAGTGAAAGATAATAATCCTGAATGTGGGAGACGGAGGAGAGTCATACTTCAGTCCTGTGAGCTCTTTACCCAGGAAGTGAACGACCACAGTGCTGAACACAAAGCTGGAGAAGATGGTAAACAGACCAGCGATACCTGGACACCAAACAATAAATCAAACATTTTATTATAAACAGTCAAACAGACGAAAGACAACGTTTCCTGTTCTTATCGTGAACAATCAGAGATGATATAGAGAACATCCAATTCCTTATAAATCCAATAACTCTTTTTTGTTTTGTCTTGTTGAATATCCTGTTTTATTTGGAAATAAATCACAGTAAATGAGTTGAAGAGAGAGAAACTCACCCAGTATGTATTTGGAGCCGAGCTGACGGAGGTTTTTGAACTGGACGTAGATGTAAATGATGGCCATGCATCGTGTGATGGTTAAAATGATCATGTCACCACTTTGAATTTTCTACAAAAAAATGACCAACACAAACAATCTTCATGTTAACATTGACTTTATATAATAACTTGCAAGATATGCTTGTGTAAAGATCATAATTCCCGATCACACAATTTACAGCCGATAAACTGAGCTAGACTTCAGTAGCAATAAAACAGCTCAAATAGGAACTAAGTCATAAACCTTGTGTGTAAATATACAGAGACATCTGCTACTTTATGTCAATAATTGTGTGAATGGACATGGAAACAGATCTGTATGATAACAGTGTATTCTGGAGGTCCAGTGAGTCGATCCGTGTACCTCCTGTAGTTTGGGGCACTGATGGTTCCAGCCACAGATCTGGTCATTAGTAGCGAAAGCGTTCATGGACATCAGACACAGCGTCACGGCGACTGTTCCCACGATCACCTCCCACGGGTGAGAGGCGACGAACAGGCCATGGAGCCGGAAGACACGCGACAGCATCATCACGGCCTTCAGCGGGTCACCTGTTAACAGGACATATAAAAACAGCGGATCACCTGTTAACAGGACATATAAAAACATCATAACCTGTTAACAGGACATATAAAAACATCATAACCTGTTAACAGGACATATAAAACATATAAAATATCATCACCTGTTAACAGGACATACAAAACATATAAAATATCATCACCTGTTAACAGAACATACAAAACATCAAAACTGGTGTCAGCTGCTGTCGATATCCAGATGTGTTACTGCCTATTTACAGCACTGACAACTGATTAGAATTTAAGTTTAGCATTTTTATGATTCTTTCCCAATTTCCAAAATGTGGAAAACAACAAAATCTTAAAAAATTTAAACAAAAATATGTGACAATTTTGATCAAAACAGTGTTGGATACTTTAAAAAATCTAATTCAAACAACCAATATTATTCAGCAAATCAATGATCAACTATTCCAAATGTTTTTCTTTACTCTTTTCTCTAGTTTTTATTTTAGTAAACTTCATGAGCTTTTTTTTATTTAACTAATTTTTAATGCATTTAGACAATAAATGTAATCTCTTAAAAGATATATGAGAAGATTTTACTGAAATTAAACTGAAGAGACGTCAAAACTATTCACACATAAAGCATATCCGCCAGTAAAGTTATGAAAGCTAACTGACATTAATAATAAACATGACAAAATAGTTCACTAGCATTAGCATGATCACATTTATAATCATTTGAGCTAAAATAGTGATCGGGGTCACCATAAACACACTAGGCTATATTACCTTTATAACACATTAAAGATAATTAATATCGTGCCTCACTAAGTTTGTCAAAGTAAGAATGAAAGGACAGCATGCTAAGCTACTTTAGCATAGCTAAAGGAGTCACAGCTGTCATTGAGCCTCTTTATTCAACAACAACACCGACAAATGTCAAGATAACTCCTTATATCGACTGAAGTAAGTGATTAAAAAAATTAAAGTTAAAGATTTTATTGTCAATGTCTGAAATATTCCAACATACCCTCATCTGTTCTCCTCTGATCAGTGTCCGTGTTACACGGTGAATGTGACTGACGTAATCCACCCTCAACGGGCTCGTGCACGAGTCACGACCCACCGGGAGCGAGCAGGCCCCGCCCACTACCGCGACGTCATCTTAGACTAGCGGGATCAAGGTGGTTGCGGAAATTTTTAGCCTATTATTTTTTTCAGTTAAATACATGTAGGCCTACAGTGCAAAAAGTACAAGACAACTACAAGGCATTGTTGTAAAACAAAGAATAACAACAATTAAAATATAAAATGAACATGTAGGACTATAGGCTAATAAAAAATAAAAATAAAAATAGTGTTGCGGAAAATGAACCGGTTACAGTTCATAATCATTAATTACTTTGTTAGTCTAGCAAATGTCTGTTCTTGATATCAACAATTGAATTCATTTTTCATTTTTGATATCAACAATTCGATTGTCACCATGATTGTCACTATAGTGACAATGTTCATTTCTGATATCATGAATGTGATGTTAAAGCCATTTTAGAAATTACAGACCACAAATGCATTAAAACATTACCTGGTTTTATTCTCTTTGTAACAGATGGAACTTTTTCAGATGAAGCAAAACAATCCACAGAATCCATTAAAAGATTTAGATTCATTTTACTTGGAAGCGATGACGTTCTTATGGAAGCTTGTTTCCGCCACAAAATAAAAAAATAAAAAGATAATTGCGACTTTTTATCTCACAATTGCGAGTTTACATCTCGCAATTCTGACTTTATTTCTCAGAATTGCGAGATATAAAGTCAGAATTCTGAGATATAAAGTCAGAATTGCGTGAAATAAAGTCAGAATTCTGAGATATAAAGTCAGAATTGCGAGATATAAAGTCGCAATTGCGTGTTATAAAGTCAGAATTCTGACTTTTTTTCTCGCAATTGCGACTTTATATCACGCAATTCTGACTTTATATCACGCAATTCTGACTTTATATCTCAGAATTCTGACTTTACATCTCAGAATTCTGACTTTATATCACGCAATTGCGAGATATAAAGTCAGAATTGCATGATATAAAGTCGCAATTGCGTGTTATAAAGTCAGAATTCTGACTTTTTTTCTCGCAATTGCGACTTTATATCACGCAATTCTGACTTTATATCTCAGAATTCTGACTTTATATCTCAGAATTCTGACTTTATATCACGCAATTGCGAGATATAAAGTCAGAATTGCATGATATAAAGTCGCAATTGCGTGTTATAAAGTCAGAATTCTGAGATATAAACTATTCTAAGGTAAAAAAAAAAAAAAAGTCCGTCTTTTTTTTTTCCTTAGAATTGGACTTTATATCTCACAATTCTGAGAAAAGATGTCAGAATTGCGAGATATAAACTCGCAATTGCGTGATATAAAGTCAGAATTCTGAGATATAAAGTCAGAATTCTGAGATATAAAGTCAGAATTGCGTGATATAAAGTCGCAATTCTGAGAAATAAAGTCAGAATTGCGAGATGTAAACTCGCAATTGTGAGATAAAAAGTCGCAATTATCTTTTTATTTTTTTATTTTGTGGCGGAAACAAGCTTCCATACGTTCTCATAAAAGAAGCTTGTGATAAAATTCTTAAAGATACAATTGATACCACTAAACAGGGGACGTGTGAGTTAAGAGAGGCTTGTGTCGGCGGACGGCATGTCTCTATAGTAAAAACACACGCTTATTGGCTGGAAAACATGAAAACATAGGGGAGAGCGGGGCACAACCTAACGCTTTTTGACTTTCTCAGTTTGTGCAAATCTACTTATGGTTCAGAGTATTTATTTTTTCCCCACATTAATTTCCCACATGTCTAGTACAATTATGTGTTTTTATTTTATTAATACAGTATATACTTTTTTCTTGATATAGCCCGAAAGAATGGAAGTGAAATGTGACAACATGCCCCATAGGTGGGGTACATTGTAACATGTGTGGGGCACATTGTAACATGACATATGGCAGCTTAAAATGTTATCTGATCTAATAAAAAAAATATACAAAACAAACTAAAATATTTTCTAAATAAAATACAATTAAAAAACTTTTTCATATAAAATAATGGCAATTTTTAATAATTAAATAGAAACTCATTTTTGAGTTTTGACTACGAACATGAAAACACAGCTATACAACATAGTTCAAAACAAATAAATAACTAGTAATTTCTGAACATTGACTCTCAGTCTTTATTCACCTTTTACTCACGTTTTCTCAATAAAATTAATAAAAGTATAGAATATAATAGCATATTTCTAATAGGGGCACATTGTAACGCAGTGTTACAACATGGCCCCGCCTGCACAACTGGGATTTAAACCCTGCTAGTGTCTTCTGCTAGTTAGCGAAGCATTAAATAACTATCTCAACTGTTAAATAACATCTTGGAGATTAAAATAATATCAGATTTGTCTTATTTTAAATAAATACAAAAAATAGAGATGAAAAATTAACTTAAGTAAGAAATTTACTTTTGCTATGGTTTAATAAATGTCTATGGATATCTTCCAAAAAGAAAATAATTTTGGCGGATTTTTTTTTTCTATATAGTGTTGATATGGCAACTAGTAAATAAACAAAGTTCCGTCATCCAAGCATGTGCGGAAGTATTTAAAACAAGCGTGTTACAACTAACCCCGCGTTAGGTTGTGCCCCGCGCTCCCCCTACTCCTCCTTCAGCGATAGAGTCAGGTCTATGAAAAGGGACATGGAGGCTTGTTACTCACTGGTCTTTCCTGGACCTCATGCTTTTCTGTTAGTGCTTGGAGATGTGCGTAACTCTGGTAAAGAGCATTACATTTTAAAAGCCCTCTGTGAAGTGTTTGGGCAGGAGGCATTAGACTACATTTACATTTACATTTTACATTTATTCATTTAGCTGACGCTTTTATCCAAAGCGACTTACAATTGCTATATATGTCAGAGGTCGCACGCCTCTGGAGCAACTAGGGGTTAAGTGTCTTGCTCAGGGACACATTGGTGTCTCACAGTGGATTCGAACCTGGGTCTCTCACACCAAAGGCATGTGTCTTATCCATTGCGCCACACCACCCCATCTGTCTTATCCATTGCGCCACACCACCCCACCTGACTACTGTAAGGTGTTATTTATGCATGAATACAGGGACAACGATATAGGCAAGAACCAATGTGTCAGAAAGTGTGGAAACAGGTTCCACATTTTAAAAGAAAATGAGGAAAATGTTCTAAAGTTATTTAATGACACTGCTGGAACAAAACGGAGAAATGCGAACTTTTTTACAAATAATCTTGAATTGCTGGACAAATCAGAAACCTTTTTTAAGAAAGAATTCAGTGCTGAATATGAGGAGAGTGAGAGCAGACTGAGAGGAGATTTGGCAGAAATGAAAACAACAGAGGAAAATCTAAGAACTAAAATTACAGAAATGGAAAAACAGAATTCCAAAAACGAGAGAGAATTACAAGATCTGCGTAAAGAAGTGGATGAGTTAAGTGGGGAATAACGTGATTCCAGAAGCAGAGAGAATCAGTTAAGTCAACAGATAGATAATACCCTCAGGTATTATAAGAGACAGATGAATGTAGGACTGACTGCTTCCAATGAAACAGAGAGTCAGCTGAAGTCTGAATATGAGGAGCAGCTCAAAGGCAGTGAGAAAAAGCTAGGAAAGAATCCAAGGGAATCAAAAGATAGGCCTATAGAAGAAATTCTGCTCACAAAAACACAGTTAGAGCAGAACAGATTACAGGAGCAAAAAGAAGTCCAGGCTCCAGCACAAGAAGAGCACGACAGGCCGAGAACTTCGGATAGAAGAGAGGTGGAACTGGATGAGTTCCCTAGTGGTAAGTATGTTCACCATCCGTGATCTGGTAGTATGTGCACTTTTTTTAGTGATGGGCACTTTCGAAACCTTTATACAAGGCTTGTTTGAGATGCGCCTTGCCTCGCCTGAAATGTATGCGAGAGTAGGCGGCTGCAGTGAGAGGAAGAGTGAAAAAAGTGCAGGCAAGCCGGACAGTTCTCTCTTCTCGCAGTGGATCTGACACCTGTGAGATCAAAGATGGATATCGTGGGATTCACGCTCGTGCACAGTGTTGCTAATAAACTGGATGGAATTTAAAGGGTAACTAAATCCCTGGTCAGAGCCTGACTCCACCCACTGGCAATATTTGAAAAATGCGGGAAAGAGCCCAGTGGAGAGGGGGCGTGCATCTGAGACACGTCTCTCTGTGCAAGGGCGTGGTTAGCTGGTGCCCTCTGATGTCACAGGGCACCACAACTTCCAATAGGAAAATTCAACTGCAGTAGCCACTGTTCAACCTGAAGAGGGCAGCACTCAGACGTTTTTACACCATATATTGTAGAATTAAAACACTTTAAACCCAAATGTCAAAAAAATTACCTGAATCAATAAACAGTATTAATAAAGCCCCAGTCTTACAGATCATTAACTAAAAAAAAGTTGTTTTAGGGTTTAGTTACCCTTTAAGTTCTGATGCTTTTATTTGAAAATAATTTATAAAGAACAAGACACCCATTTAATAACATACCAAAGACGTGTTTATCAATCATTTTTACTTTAATTACATGTTATATATATATATATATATATATATATATATATATAGCCTATATATTTGTATAAATATCACAACAATCAAATAACCCATAGATCACACTGTCAGAGAGTTTGGGAATACTAACATATAATTTATACACATAAAAACATGAGATCAGAGTTTTAAAATCAAACAGTTTAAAAAAGAACAATACATCACGGTTGTTTAAACCAATGAGCATTAAAGGGATAGTTCACCCAAAAATGAAAATTCTGTCATCATACTCACCCTCAAGTTGTTTCAAACCTGTATGAATTTCTTCACAAAAGAAGATATTTTGAAAATTGTCTGTAACCAAACAGTTGATGTGTCCATTTACTTCCATAGTAGGAAAAAAAAATACTATGGAAGTAAATGGACACATCAACTGTTTGGTTACAGACATTTTTCAAAATATCTTCTTTTGTGTTCAGCAGAAAAAAGAAATTCATACAGGTTTGAAACAACTTGAGGGTGAGTATATGATGACAGAATTTTCATTTTTGGGTGAACTATCCCTTTAAGCTGTGTCGTCAGCAAGTCGTTTCCCAAGGCAGACCGCACTCGGACACATTTCTACCGGCATGCATCTCGCGGTGATCACGGGTGATCGGTTCTGCACAGATTTTGCTCATCTCAAACAAGCCTATTGTTACGTCACGTCATACTGTTTCGAAACGTTTCAAAATTCGAAATTCCGAAATGATCTTGATATGTGGAACCCATGAACGAGCGTCTAATTGTTTTAACCTTAACTGATCTTGGGTCAGTTTTATCATGCAACAAGTTACATTTAATACATTTTAACTGACATTTTTTATAATATAAAAACACACACACAAAACAAGCACTACAAATGAGTAAAATAAGACAAATTATAGCCTAAAAGCCCTTCACATTTAATTGCATTGAATCATTAGGCTACATATTTTAAACTTTCATGAAAACATTTTCAATTGACTGCAAAGTAATTGTTAGGCTAAAATTGATTAGAAGTTTCGAAAAACTTTTCCTCATAAATACAGTCAAGTATCCTGATTAAACTCCTGTAGCCTTTTACGATTTTTCATTCCACTAAAGAGATCTGTACTTGTGTAAAATAAAAATCGCACATCCGATGGCCCTATTATTACAGAGGCCATCAAAAAAGAGAAGTTCAGTCTGTTATAATTGTGCAGTGTAGCAGCATAATACGGTTATCAGTCATGTATCTGAGAGGTTAATCAGGGTTGACAACTGACATTCATTTGGCTTCAAGGCTCTTTCATGCTCTCACTCCACCCACATGCATCTCTCGAATAAGATAAAATAATAAATAGCTACTGCATGAGCTAACGTTGCCATCTAGCATTTTTAGGTATCCCCATAGCATCTCAGCAATCACAACATCATCTATTGACAACAAACACATGCAATATTGACTTCAAGTCTTCTTCAACATTACATCTAATGTTTTAGCATTTTAAACCCAGACAACCTCTTGTCTAATCGTTTGCTTGTAAAGTGTGTTTGTGCATCTTTCTTTACAAAAAATGACACTCGCTCTCATATTTTCTATTGAGACTTTTTATGGCTTAAGTGTCCAAATACTTCCAAATAAGTTTTTAATATGTTCTTTTGATTCATAGTGTCTGAAGACAAAGGCAAAACCAAATATCAAGAAGACACTGGATCACTTGAAGGATTCAAACTTGCGAGGAAAAACAGCATAAAAGATCCACCTAATAGTAATTATTTTGTGGATTTGTAAAATATTACCATCCTTGTGGCATTTGGTCCCCTTAACATCATAGAGAATACCAGCTATACACACACACACACACACACACACACACACACTCCTGTGTTATGCGTCATCATATTTGCTTTAGACAAACATCCCTTGAGACTACATAATCATAAGTTTAAATAACAATTGCAACAAGAGAAATGAAAATAAGTAAAAAAAAAAAAAAAAATAGACATCAATTATAAAATGAATAAATGATTGAATGATAAATTATGTAAATTAAAATGACAACTACATAAATGACTAATGATTCGAAAATGTCATATGATTAAATTGAAAAAAAAAGAAAAAGAAAACACAACAGATTGCTGAAGTAACACACACACACACACACACACACACACACACACACACACACACACACACACACACACACACACACATTGCTACAGGTAAGAATCCTTAGATCTTTATACATATGTGAACTTAAGGGGTCATTGTGTTTTTATCTAAAGTGTCTGAAAATGAAGAAAATGTCCATCCTCTGAGTGAAAGAGAGTGTGAGATAAGAAAAATAATCAAAGGTGAAGGAGTGAAACCTGCAAGACAGAGCAGCATTCAAGATCCACCCAACCGTAAGTATTACACAAACATCAAGTAAGATCAATAACAGAAAATCCCCCCTTTGTCAAATGTTTTGCTTGGAAAGTGTGTTTCTTTCTTTACAATAAATGACAATCGTTTTCATATTTTATGTCCAATATAATGACATTCAGACATTTCATGGCTTAAGTGTCCAAATGAATATGATGTTCTTTTCAATCAGTGTCTGAAGACAAAGACAACCCTCAAGAAGACACTGGATACCTTGAGTTTGAAGGATTGGAACTTGTGAGAGAAAACAGCAAGAAATTAGATCCACCTGATGGTAATACGTTTTTTGGTGGATTTGTAGAAAACGTGCATTTAATTAT
Source organism: Squalius cephalus (assembly GCF_949319135.1). NCBI lineage: Eukaryota > Metazoa > Chordata > Actinopteri > Cypriniformes > Leuciscidae > Squalius > Squalius cephalus. Next base: position 4,605,963 of record NC_137138.1, on the reverse strand, counting down.
GAGGCCTTTTATTTGACTCCTTAGATGTGATACTTAAAATGTCTCTTCCTCTTAGGATCTGAAAGTGATCTGCATATGAGTGTACTATATTTGAACTGAGGTGAGTGTTTGGATATTCAAGGGTTCCCAGTGAAGTTTTAATTACAAGTTAAACTTCAAAAACATGCAAATGTGAAGTATCAGCCCCCATTGTTCTCCTCACAATATGCTGATTAGTCAACATGATGAATGCTGTAGAACATGCTAACACATGGATGCTCTGCTCCATTCTGAATCATATAAATTGTTCAATTCTTATGCTTAAAGGGATGGTTCGGAGTAAAATCAACTTAGGGTCCTTTGCACCATGACCTCGAGTCAAACACCCCCCCGGAAGCCTTTTTCCCTTGGTCGAACATTATTAAAGTTAGAGCTTATTTAGAGATATCAGCCGGATGGCTTAGTGCAGGCGCTAATGGATCCAAGGCGGTATCTCGTAAATTACCGCACTAATAATGCCCAGAATGGTACCAAACTTCTACAGTAGTACAAATAGGTTCTGTACTCATAAAACGAGGCATTGGAAAGTTTGTAAGTACATCAGGAGTTTATTTAAATAACACTTGCCTGATGGCTAATGCTACCGCTAACCCGGACGTCGAGGTCATCGAGGGTGTTTGGTGTTTGGCTCGAGGCCATGGTGCAAAGGACCCTAGGTTGATTTTACTCCGAACCATCCCTTTAACTAGCCTGGCTCCGCCCTCCTGTGTACTTCCGCTCAATTTTATTTCCCTTCAGTACTACGTCTGGGATTGTGGTGATTCTCATAAGGAGTGGCTGAGAACGATGACGTTGAGGTTGTGCGCTAGTTTGAGTTGTAGGGTTCAAGGTTATAATCGTTATCGAAAACGAACGAAAAAACGAAAACTAGGTGGGAAAAAACATTGTCGTTAACTGAAATAAAAATAAAAACGAGGCATTGCAAAAAAACGATAACTAACTAAAACTGTAATGTGTGTTTGGCAAAACTAACTAAAATAAAATAAAATTATAGAGTAAATGTCCTTAGTTTTCGTCTTTGTCAAGGTCTTTCATTTTTTAACGCTATTTAAAACACGCAGCGTATTCATTAAGCTGCATTTCCTTTCCCCATGCGTCTCTCACATGCGCGCGCGCGCGCACACACACACACACACACACACACACACACACACAGCCCCTCCCTTCCGTGCACACCGCGTCTCCATGAGAACGAGTGTTCGTTCGACGTTGAAAGCAAGTTCGCGAAAGGTTGGTATCTCTATCTCGTGAACACCTTTACACAATCACACATTAAAAAGTGGTATAAAAATATTTTAAATTCTGAATATAATTTTGTCAGTGTGTTAATGTCGACCCGAGAAGCGATTGGCCTTCTTTAGAAAGTTAACTAGTCGCAAGTTTGAGGTAAAATGCACTTTTTGGTTGTGGTTGTCGATGTCAAAACACTATAAGCTGTGATTCAAATATAAAATAATGTTATGTCATTTTTTTACTTTTACACTGAATGTTTGCTGCTTAAATCCAGATGAGTATGCTATTGGCTATTTTCTAAAATTGTATGATGTTTTTGTTGAGTTATTATTACACAATACTTTTTCCGACCTTTTTGAATCTTGCCCCTGACAAATAACCCAAATTACAAAAAAAGACTAAAACTAACACTAAAACTAATAAAAACTAAACTAAAACTAAGCATTTTCAAAAAATAAAAACTAAACTAAACTAGCAAACCCACTTTAAAAACTAATTAAAACTAAACTGAATTTGAAAACAAAAAGTCAAAACGAAATAAAAATAAAAACTAATGAAAAATGCAAAACTATAATAACCCTGGTAGGGTTATGTCACGACCAAAGGTTAGCGATTGGTTATGGCAGATCCAGAGTGGCTCTGGGCAGATCCAATAGTTTTAAACTTCAACAGAATACCCGCCTACAAGGAAGTTAACGCTCGTCAGTGGAGAGAGGCCAGACTCTCTGTACAAAAGAAATGTACGAGAGAGAGTCTGGTAGAACCAGGCTACCCTTTAACTCTTTCCCCGCCAGTTTTCAGCGTTATATTGTAGGGGACGCTATTACACATCTTCTGATCCAAGTTCTCCAGATCCAAAATCAAGCAAAAAATAAGCAGAAACAAGTGATAGAAGCATTGTTCACAAGAATGATAGCTATAAACTATATAGGAATGATAATGTTGGAATCACTTTTGGAATGAATTTTTCCAACTGATGAACGATAAAAACATTGACAGCCAATCAGAATCCATCCTGTTTTCAAGAGCTTGAGCATTTAAAGCGACAGAAGACTTATTAGAATAGACAAAAGAATATTATCCGCTGGTGTGGACGCTAATATAGTTATAGTTATCTTGATAGTTTTCGTTCCTGGTGCGAACGGTCCTCAACGTTAGCGAATGAAAAGTTGACCCATAGAGAGGTATAGGACCAGCTTTGTGGGTGTTGTTGGAAATGATACTATCTATGTTTTGATCATCTTTCTGAATCCGATCCAGGCATAGTCTTTGACAAAAATGCGATTTTGTCATCTTTTTGTTCAAAATGTTTATGTAACTTACCCACATTCAAGTGACGACGAAAAAAATGAATGCATGAAACTAGAATTATTATTATTATTGTTATTATTTTGTTGAAAAGCAGAGGCTCTGTTCCCATTAGACATCCAGAGAGGAGGAGCTGGACGTCATTTGACTGCAGTGAGCACCACTTATCAAAAATCATTGCATCATTATCAAAAATGCAGGCAGTGGCTGGCAACTTACAAAAAAATAATAAAAAAATGCTGATGGGGAAAGAGTTAAATTGAGTGTTAAGTGATTGTGGGGTGTATTTAATTCTATGCTGATAAAATTGTAGTTAGGCCTATGTGAAAGTAAGTGATGTTTTTTTTTCCTCTCTCTTTACATTCAGTTTCCTGGAATGTAAAGTGCCAATCTCCCTCACACTGAGTTAACATCCGACTGGGAAACACTTCATCCACTCTCACATGATGGCATGCAGTGCACGTGTTTAATGAGCTGCAAAAGACTCAATACAGATTTGTGCTTTAGTAACTGTATTATTAAGTATATTCTTCAGCCAAAACGAATGTGAATGGGTTTGATAATGTTATTGATATTTTATTTCTGTATTTCCTAGTTTTGGCATCAACAGGTTTGTTGATCACAGTTACATTAAAGTTTCTTTAGGGTAAAAATTGTGGTTTAGAGGAGATTCAACACAAAACGAAGGTCAGTGTAGCAACAGATGATATCTTTTAAAACCCTTAATGATTATTCATATCATGAGCCTGCACACATGCGCAACTGTAAAAAAACTGTAACTGTTTTAAAGCATTATTTATGTGATTCTTTTTGTATAGCCTGTAAATATTTGTATGATTGTACAAACCCCATTTCCAGAAAAGTTGGGACATTTTGTAAAATGCAAAAGAAGCTGTGATTTGTTAATTCTCTTGAACCTTTATTTAACTGACAAAAGTACAAATAAAAGATTTCCAATGTTTTCACTGAACAACTTTATTGTATTTTGTACAAACAAATTTAGATTTTGATGGCACACTACAAAAAAAGTTGATGTTTACCAGTGTCACTTCACCTTTCCTTTTAATTACACTTTTTATTTATATACAGTGTATCAGCATCCCTCCACCGCCTCATCGCCTCACTTCTATTAACTATTTCTATCACAACTGGGGAATATTGTGATATTTCTATGTTTTTATTCAGAGTGAAAATGGATGTAAAACACGTCTTTTGGAATAAAAAAAAAGTAGCCTACTTTGGGTGTCTTGTTCATCTTATTTATTTTCACACAGCCTAAAAGCAACAGAACTTAAATAAGATCCAGTTTATTCACAGCGCATGATGAGCGTGAAACACGAGATAACCTTCTGCGCAGACTCAGGTCAAGATGTCAGCGCCATATCGGGACACTGGCGGCTTCACTTCTCACCAATGGAAGAGAGCGAAGGGGCGTCGTCCATCTTTTTTTACAGTCTGTGGTGGAAACGTGCAGATTAAGGGCCGGTAATATTATAATAAGATCCCCTTCTTACGTCAGAAGGAGAGCGAAATCAAAACAAAGTTATAGGCTACTACTAATTTGCAGTACTTCTTTATTGCACAATGCACATTTCTTATTAAGACTAAAATGTGTTTTATGTCACTATTAGGATGATCTCCGTACAATATCAGTTTTTAACAGCAAGATATGTAAAGTGTACCTGAAGTATACTTGTAGTAGCTCCACTTTAGCACAATCAAATATACTTCAGTATATCATTAGTTGAACCTCAGCACTATTTCTGGATAACTAAAGTACATTTAGTACAAAATTAGTTGTTCCAGTTTATCAGACTTTAAGTATATCAATTTAGTAAACAGAAAGTACAACTGCAGGGTATTTATATTTAGTACATGAATATGTAAGTGTTTTGTAGTATACTTAGCATAAAATACATGCATTTCAAATACATTTTAGTATATTTATTTTTCGGTTTCCTGGGGCTGTGACTCTGTTGAACTCTCTGCCATCAGATATTATTACCACTTACCACTACATTTTTTATCAGCACTTTTTTTTTTAGCATGAGCGGAACATCTTCCAGTGTTTTTATTAATATTGTACATTCATTCAACTGTATATTATTATTTATGCTGTAAAATAAAAACACTTTAAAATAATAAAATACACTTTTACGTGTGTAAGTGTACTTGATACCATGGTCGTCTGTGTAAATACTCGATTCTGATTCAGAAACATATCAACGCTGCCCCAAGAATTGTATTAATAAAATAGCTTCACTACTAAATTTCTACATTATAATTCTCAGCAACGCAGGGGTTACATCGCTGGTTTTGAAGTAATTAAACTCACAGCGTCATTGTTAATAGAGAGAGATGCTGAACAGACACAGCTACAAATCTCTCTCTCTCTCGATAATGAATTCTATAAATAAATCCATTCATTCAAATAAATGTAATCTTACACTCTAAAAATTGCTGGGTTTTTTCAACCCATGTTTGGGTTTAATATGGACAAACCCAACTGTCGATTTAAATTGTATATCATTATATCACTTCTTTATAGTTGATATATTGTTATATTCTGTCTAATAAACTTCCATTGTTTAAAAATATTGATTTATAAAGAAACAGATATGTTTTGATCAGAATTTTTTGGCTAGTCCATTGGCAGTGTACATTAAGACTTTATATATATACTTTAGATCAACTTTACTCTTTCCCCACCACTAACTTCTAGTATTCTTCGGATTAAAACACACAGGTGAAGAAAAAGCGATAGAAGCATTGATTACGCAAATGTAAAACAACACGATCATCAAACATTAAACAGCATATAAGTTCAAAACTGCCAAATGTTACCGAATGAAATGTTGAACCAATGAAGAGGAAAAGAGGAGCTTTGGGGGTGATGATGGACTCGATCTACTCATCTGTGTTTTCATCATCGTTCTGAATCCCATCCGGATGAAAGTCTTTGACAAAAATGCAATTTTCTCAGCTTTTTGTTTAAAATGTTGCCTTTTTTTTATTAAACTTGCCCACATTCAAGTGTTGATAAAAAATTATGCATGAAGCTAGAATAAAATGTTTTTAAAATTGAAAGAGTTAAAGGTAAAAATGTAATACCTAAAAGGAGTAGTATACTGCAAAAATAATACATAAACTATAAGTATGTTATGTTCACTTAAAGAAAAAGAAAACTTACAAGTACTTGCAGTATAAAACTAGTAGTTCACTGAGAGTAATGTAATAAGTATTACATTATGGTGGTAATAAAATATTCATACTGTAATAATTTTTTCAAAATGTAATAAAATCTTGAGCTCATAATGTAATAAAAAATTACATTTTGAAAATGTATTAAATTATAAACTCACCAAAACATATCATATTTTCATTATTGTAATAGCAAAATCAAAATCCACCATGATACTAGTAAATGTAGCCTATATAGATTAAAGGTGCAAAAGTTTGATTTTAATTACCTTTCTTTCTTTTTTACATCACTAAACAGTTTTAGCAGGGGTGTGTGGATTTTTTATAACCACTGTACATGATTGCAAGTTGTACTGTATTTTTAACATGCCCTCTGATGTACATTCAGGCTTTGTTTTGCTGTAAATTGTATTAAAGTGAATACATGTTTGCTTAACTTGCGCTCTGCTGTTGGTAAACATGCACTCACACACACACACACACACACACACACACACACACACACACACACACACACACACAATCAAACACACACACATTTTTTAAAATGTACTGTAAAGGAATACCAATGTCTTATGTTAAATAAACATATATGTAATAATAATATTTCAATGTTGCATTTTGAAGGTAGTTAAAGACTGGATTTAGATTTTTTAAATGTACTGTAAGGGAATAACTTAATAAAATATGACATGTTTTGGTGAGTTTATAATGTAATAATTGTATCATAATGTAAAAAATTTTATTACATTATGAGCTCAATATTTTATTACATTTTGAGAAAATTATTACATTATGAACATTTTATTTCAATAATGTAATAGGCTACTTATTACATAATGTGCAGTTTTTACAGTTATGATGAGTTGGTTGCACCTTTAAACCGAGCTGGACCAAGACAAGCTTTTGTGGTTAAAAAGTATATTAACAATATACAAGTGAGTCAGTAGGCCTAAGTAATGAAAGAAAGAAAGAAAGAAAGAAAGAAAGAAAGAAAGAAAGAAAGAAAGAACGAAAGAACGAAAGAAAGAAAGAAAAAGAAGGACCTTCTCATATCAGTGTGTAGCCTATAACAGAGAATTCTGTGTAAAAAATCAGGGAAAGACCGGCCATCGGGAGCAAGGGGATTTTCAGGGGAACCCCACTCCCACAGAGAAAGTACCTTTGCTCCAGATGACCACTCCATCTCTGATTATCACAGACGATCTGTGATTGGACCATCGGTCTCTTATAGCCTATACAGATCAGCACTCCTCGAGATCTGCTTCAGCAGAGAGGCTGACTGCACAGAGAGAGTTTGCTGTGAATTAACACACATAACTTAGCGTATTGTTAACATACTGTAGGATAACCATAGATCCAGGCAATTTTTGGGGGAATCCTGGTGAGTCAGAAACAGCATTCCTTACTTTCACTTCAGAAGATGAAAACAGATGCTGACTTTTGTTTCGGCATGGATTAATCGATCGTTTTGATCCGTTTTGTTGTTCTTGTCCAGGTTTTGTTCACAGCACAGTTAAGCAGGTAAGCAGGATTATTTGTTTCTTTATGAAGGTGAATGTGTTGTGCTTGTTGTTTTTGTCTGTAAATAATTGTCATTTTGTTTGACGTAGCCTAGGCCTACTTCTCGAATGATCAGAGCTGAGCTTATATATTTTTTGACAGAATAGTAAATCTCCAAATGCCCAAGTGTCTGTGAAAGTAAAAGAGTAGCAAAACTTGAGAGCAGGTAGATGTTGAACTTGTGCAATTTATATGTGTACTTGTACGCTAAAATTTAGCCTTCAATCACAGCTCCAATGTGAAAATCTGTAGCCTAAAATAAAAATCTGAAATATGAGGAGAGTCTCCGCATGAAAGACGCTTGACTGCAGGTCAACGTGCTTCTGCATTTCTTTCCGATACGGTAGGAAATTTAATTAAATTAGATGTGGAGGATTTTATCTTTAACAAGATGAATGACAGGTCAGTTTACGTGACATTATTATTATTATTTTACAGTCTATGGATGCGTGTAAAAATGTCAGAGAGCAATCGTAGACGCTACGTGATAGTTTGTCCCAAAGCTTGTCTTCTGCTACTACAAACTCAAAAGTATGTACTTTTTTAATGTACTTTTAGGTCGTAGTAGGCCTATAGGCGAATTGAGACGCAGCACTAGTAATATTAAAAGACCAAACACAGTAAACACCATACAAATATAGCATTAGATGAGCCCAGAATATGAACGCAACGCATTTAATTACACGTTTCTGACGTTTTCCTCCTATAGAAAACCAAGAAAACACTTAATGAGGCTTGATGGACCAACAGTTATAAAAATAAATAAATTCGCTATAGCCTACATTAGAGACAAAGTAAGATATTTTGAAGAATGTCAGTAACCAAACAGTTGACTGGACCCATTGACGTCCATAGTAGGAAAACAAAAATACTATGGAAGTCAATGGGTCCAGTTAATTGTTTGGTTACTGACATTCTTCAAAATATCTTACTTTGTGTTCAGCAGAAGACAGAAATTCATACAGGTTTGAAACAACTTGAGGGAGAGTATATGATGACAGAATTTTCATTTTGAAGTGAACTATCCCTTTAAATGGGTTTGGGAGTTTTTTGTATTTCCTAGTTCGGGGAACAGACAAGGCTTGTTCGACTTGAACCGGCACTGCACAGACCGATCGGTGAATGACATCAAAGTACCGCGAGAGCGAATAGAAAGTAGATGGCTCCTTATGCTTTTGAATTGCTCTCGCGGTACTTTGATGTCATAAACCGATCGGTCTGTGTAGCGCCGGTTCAAGTCGAACAAGCCTACAGTCTCTGGGCCCTATTTTAACGATCTGAAACGCAAGTATCAAGCGCAAAACGCAAGTAACTTTGTGGGCAGGTCTTGGGCGCTGTTGCTATTATACCGGCGGGATAAATGACTCTTGCGCCCGACGCAAATCTAAAATGGGTTGGTCTGAAGTAGCTTCATTATTCATAGGTGTGGTTTGGGCGTAACATGAAATAAACCAATCAGAGCGTCATCTCTCATTCCCTTTAAGAGCAGACGCGCTTTTTCCATAGCGGATTGCTATTGCTATTACCGACGAGCGCCTGTGGAGGGAAAAGTCCACTGTGCGCGGGTGCAAAATAGGAATGATACATGCATCGGTGTACAAAGTCAATTGCGCTGGGTGCAAGATAGGGCGCTCTATGTGATGATATCTATGTGATGGGATTTATGTGACCTTGGTGACGTGAGGCCGCTAGAAGACGGTCGGTTTAGCCAGTCTGTCTGCTTCCTGACCTGAGCCCCAGATTGTCATGTTTGAGCTCTAAGACTATGTGCCATATTACTAGAGAGAAGAGCATCACCATCCCAGGGAGGGATGAATACCATCTCGTTTCAACAGGTCAGGTTTGCCCCAAAAACTTCTCCAATTGTCTATGAATTCTATATTATTTTGCGGACACCACCGAGACAGCCAGCCATTGAGTGAGGATAGTCTACTAAGTATCTCATCACTCCTGCGAACAGGAAGGGGGCCAGAGCAAATTACAGTGCCTGACTTCATACTTGCAAGTTCACACACCTCTTTAATGTTAATTTTAGTTATCTCTGACTGGCGGAGTCGAACATCATTAGAAGCAACTTGAATAATAATCTTAGAGAATTTACGATTAGCATTAGCCAGCACATTTAAATTTGATTTGATGTCAGGCGCTCTGGCTCCCGGCAAACATGTGACTATAGTGGCTGGAGTCTCTATTTTCACGTTCCGTGTAATAGAATCGCCAATAACTAGGGCACATTCAACAGGATTCTCAGTGGGTGTTTCACTGAGTGGGGAGAATCTGTTTAATGTCGGAACGGAAGAGCGGTGTTTTGTCCCGCGACTACAGCGCCTCACTGTCACCCAATTGCCCTGCTGCACAGGCTCTACAGCCAGACCCGAACAATGTACAGAGTTCACTAAGCTTGTCGCATCCAAAGCAGTATCTAAAGCCCTTGCATGCTTACTATTCTCGATTAAAGTTTTGGATGCGTGTCTCTAGTTCTGAAATCTTCTCAGTCAGCCTGACTATCTCCCTGCATTTATCACATGTAAAGCCCTCAGCGCTGACAGAGAAGGCTATACTATACATGTGAAATGAAGCGCAAGTGACAATAATAGGAGAAGACATGACTCACCGTGTTTGTTGACTGATCCTACTCACCACTGTTGTTTGATGGACTCGAAAAGGCACGAGCGCGCAAGAGAAGAAAGACGGCAAACGGATGGCAGATTAACAGGCTAGCGGAAGGCTAGCGTGTTTTGCGTGCGATAGTGAATTAGATTAAAGCTAGCAAAGTCAGATCAATGTGACAGACAAAATTAGATAATATCAGATATCTGGTTGATGAGTATGATATATTTAACGATATAAACAACAAGGAATGATAATAAATAGAGATTCAAAACGGAAAGCTATACCGAGCTTACAGACGCAACCCACACGACAGCAAGACAGCAGACCGGAGCAATCGTACATACAATCATATTGATTGTACAAGATCTCCAATTCACATGTTCTCGAGTTTTGCTACTCTTTTACCTTCATACGTTTCCTTTTTTATTATATATAGTCATACCGTGATTCTCAACGTCACATTCATGCTTTCTTCAAAATAGGGTTTGTTGCAGATTTTATCGGAAAAAACGCTCAGAAGAAAATGGGGGGAGCACCTGTAAGTTGTGTATATTTTTTAATTTGAACATTTGGCAAATCTAACATAATTATGCCGCTTATGAACTTTATAAGTAATCTACATTATAAATAAATTGTTGTTTTGATATAGCCTATTAATTATGCTTCTTTCAATTTGGTTCTTTAAATGTACATTTGTTCATTAAGCAGATGCTCTATCTGTGTTAAAATTATTTTAAAAACTGATGCAATAACACATTTTTACAAAACAATTGCAGTGCTTCAGAACAGTTAAAACATGATGCCAAGAGTAAACCAAAAAAAAAAAAAAGAACATAATTTGAACATCTTTGAACATTTGAAGCTGTATGTTTCCAAAGCTAGTGACAGGATGACAATGAGTAGAGAGTCCTGTTAGCTCAACTGTTTCCACACGCTGCATAGAAAACTTGTAAACGTAGTTGTTGCTACCTGTCTTTTTCGGGAGTTAATTTGGTTGTAGAATGCAGTTGTCACTCCTGTAAATTACTGATATGCGTGTGTACAGGACAGGATTAAACACTAAAAGTTGAATTGACAACTGAATTGATCTGCAATGTGTAAATGGCAGAACTGGGATTCACTCCTGTAAATGTGGTTGTCACTCCTAAAACTTAACAGTGTGTCTGTGGCCACAGTGGTCCTGAATCCCGGGAACACACAAACGGATAAAATGCTGAATACACTCTTCATTTACAGTAGATAAAAGCATGCTTTCCCAATGAATTAATGAAAATGTAATTCATTCCGTACGTCTGCCGGAAGCTAGTTATTTTAGTCGATAAAGTTTTAAATATGGATATTTTTCTTACAAGAATGCATCGCTTCACTTCCGAAAGCCTTTATTAACCCCCTGGAGCCATTTGTGACACTTTTATGATGGATAGATACATTTGAATGGACTTAAAAAAAATGGTGCCCATTCACTCCCATTATAAAGCTGGGAAGAGCCAGGACACTTTTTAATATAATTCTGATTGTATTCGTCTGAATGAAGAATGTCATATACCCCTAGGATGGCTTCAGGGTGATTAAATCATGAGCTAATTTTAATTTTTGGGTGAATTATCCCTTTAATGTCACATCATACAGTCATACAGTGAGAGAGATCAAGAACTGGATAGAAGAGCAAAGGAACTGGATGACAGATCGAAGGAGTTGGATAAAAGAGCGCTGGAACTGGTCGAAATTGAGAGTGAACTGAAGAAGAGGGAGACTGAACTGAAGAAGGTTGGAGGAATGAATCTTCTGAAACACAACAGCAAAGAATCAGACACATCTAACAGTAAGAGTTATGGTATTGATTCACATTTTGACTGATGCATATGATGGCAGAGGATCGTGAAATGATAATAATTTCAAAATCTCAGCAAAAAAAGAAAATAAAAAACTTACATTTCCCGTGTTTTGAATTTTATGCTATTTTTGGTTAAGGCTCAACTTTGTAAATTTTAGCGTTTGTTTGATGCTTTTTAATGACTTAATAAGGTTGCTGGTTCAATCAAATGGCAGCATAGAGTGAAGGAGAACCATATACATTCGTTGGTAAGTGACATGATAATGACAACATGGTGGATGTAGATTTCAGATTACATTCAGATTACATTCATACTACACACACTCATACTATATAGAATATTGTATAAATAGTAAATATGAATATAGTTCAAAATAAGTACCTACTCAAGAGAGTATGTAATTTCGGACGCATTCATTTGCTGCAACCCAATTTGCCTACTTATACTAGGCCCAAAAATATGTATTCTTTTTGTGAAGAAAAAGTACATACTTTTGAATTTGTAGCAGAAGAGTAGACAAGCTTTAGGACAAACTATCACGTCATTAAATAACCTCCTCCAAATTTCATTTCATTTATGCCTACCGTATAGAGAAATGCAGAAGCACATTGATCTGCAGAGACAGGTCTTTCATGCGGACACTCTCCTCATATTAATGCATAATGCATTTAAAAGTTAATGGCCACAAACAGATCTTTATTATAGTTTGCATTGTTGTTGCAGATGAAATATAACATGGATAACATTAAATAAATATTTTTTATCAGCTTAAATGTTGATTATTAGTCACTCAATCTCTACTTAACCGTCGGTTGCGCAGATCTGCCATGTTTGTAGTTTTCTGAACACTTTTTACTTGTGTAGTATTTGTAGTCATGTTTGTCGTTCTGAACCTAATCCTCCTCCAAAGCGCAATGGGTTGTGGGCAATATTAGCCGTTATGGTGAGCACGGATCCACACTTCGAAAACAGTGCATGCCGGTTAGAAATTTTGTCTGACTTGACTTGAGACAGCATCGATGCCACGTGACTGTTATGTTTAGCATTAGAGTCCCGCGAGAGCAATTCGAGAGTAGCCGGAGGGCCCTGTCCCAAATGGCACACTTCTTATGTACTTTCGGTCTTGTGGACTTACAATGGCTGCCGCGTGTCCGTTAAGTCCGTGAGACCGTGTCCCATTTGTCATGTTAGGTTTCAGAAGGGTGCTAGCGAGCGCCCCCTTTGCGGTCGATTTGCGCCCTTGATGCGCACTTTTGCTGAGCCCGCACTGATGCGAGCTCCACAGCAGACTTCTTCCCGACAGTCAAAGCGGCGAAACATCACGAAAGTGCGGACTCAGAAGAAGACTGCGAGTGCTTAGGTTGCCATTTGGGACAGGGCTTATGGCGGGTACTCCGTGCCAAAATCAAACATCCGAACGACCGACCGACCGATCGAACGTCTATCCGAACGTCTATCCGAACGTCTTGAACTTTCAAACGGGTGACCCACGTGACGACCTGACGTGACGTCAGCGTCTTCGAATTTGCAGCTTTTTAACCATACAAGTATACAAGCTGATGTGTAAAGGCTATAAATGGACATGATAGGCACTAAATATGCCTACAGATGTTATACCTAAAATAATACTCAACCATTTCCTGCACTTCCCTGAATAAGCCTATTGTAGGCTAAGTGATGAACTGACCAAGTTGCCACCTGTAGGCTATATCATGACTTTCTGTGTATTTCATGACTCTAATGTTTCAAACACCAGACTCACTTATTGTAACTGTATAGGCTACAGTGGTATGCTTTTAATTAATGTTGTTGTATTTTTTATTTTTTATTTTTTTATTTGTCAAACTGATTGTTTTACAAGTAAGAGTTAAAAGTTATAAGATAAAGGGTTTTTAATTTCAAAGTCTTCAATGCCATGGACCATGTTGTCATTAGTTGGCCATTGACTTTTCATGGTAATAACACATTGAGAAAGACACAGTTAAGATTATCCAATATAATCTATTGCCTATAGGCTACTTTGTTCATTTTTACCATGATTTCATCTTCATTCTGACATTTACTTTGCTGACTCTGCTGACTCTTGGGCTACAAGAGTTTTTGTATTGTTTTGTGAGGTGAATAAAATTAGTCATTTGTTAATAGTGTTATGTTATGCTGAGAATAAGGGTTTCTGTTTTGGGGGTCACCTGTGAATGAATTGTAGAGCACCTCCTAGTGGTCCAATTACAGGATATTTCAGGGGGAAAGATCTACAATATTAATTATTGTTACTGAAAATGTTATAACATAAACAATAAAAAATACTTTTCTAACAAATGTGACAAGTTGAAAAAACTGTCATATTAAGAACCTTTTTTGTTGATACTTCAGGATTTAGCATTAAGCTTTGTATATTAGAAAACCTGTAGACCTCCCTCATGTCCCCCTGAGACGAGAGACTTCATGAAATTAAGTCTGGGTTACATTATACACTCTTAAGGGTATCATAAAGTAGACATATAGGCCGGCTTTGTATTTGAAATGCCAATATGTCTGATAAAAGGTAAGCATATTTTATGTAGCCTATATAATTCATTTCCTATTATTTTTATAGGTAAAGCAGATGGGATACTGATTGCAGTTTTTGCTGCATTTGAATACGCTACAGCGTATTTCTATTCAATAAGATCTATTCCCGATTTAATGGGAGATGGAGAAAAATGATGTGGAATATCGTGTTTTTCCAAAATAACCGTTTAAGCATGTCAGGTTTGTCAATAATATTTAGCCTTAATTTAACTTTATTTAACTTTAATAATACTACACCATACATAACTTTCTAAATCACTTTCTAAATCAGTCATTGATTGCAGTAATCAAATGTAGACTAGTTAGAGGATACAATCGAAGAATAAGAAGTTAAACTAAGGTATCTATAAAAAAACGTGTTACAACGTGTCTTCACCATAGACTGTAAAAAATAGGTCTTCACACGTAAACAACACGTTGGGAAGACGATCAGTTACCCGCGCTTCCGACCGGTCGCCATGGGAACGCGTTAACAACACGTAAGCACATGTAGGAACGTGTTACATATGATTTTATTTAAATGATCATTACATTTTTTGGGGCTCATTGTTTATAAGTTGCAGACATGAAAATCAAAGAACCTTAATTACAAAATAAGATATATTCAGCTGATCTTGTCTAAATGTAATATTAGAACTATTATACATATGTTTTTAATAAACCTTTCCACTTTAACATTTATGATGATTATTTGTAAAAGATTATGATAATTTAGTAAGTGTTGAGATAAGTTCTTGAAACAAAAAATCATGCTTGATTAGATTTACTTTTTATTGGGCCTACTTTATTTGTTTGATATTATGTATAAAAAATAATGCATGTTTTTAATCTATAGGACAGTTTTCCTGAATTGCTAAAATACATTTCTTGGAACCATCACCCACTTTCTCAAAAATTTAAATACAAAACCAAATCTTCAAACTACATTCAGAGACCATCTGATGCTTTTCAAAATAAAGAAATTTACTCAAAACCATTTTATCTGTGCTCAAAATCAAACAATGCTTTCAGATCATACACACAGCTCAATATCATAAACACTGCAGAGCATTCATTAGATCATTCAGTCCAAATATATAAATCTAATATGAAAACCTTCTGGATCAAAAAGTAAAAAATAAAATAATCGACTTTTGAGTGTTTTTATGGACAGTGGGAACGTTGTACATTGGGCAATAAAATTAACAATAAAAACTAGTTAAAATGATTATATGGTCAAGACTATTGAATGTCTGTAGCTTATAGGCAGTATTTCTGCTCTTTGAAAGTAAAACACATAGCCGCACAAGCACAGAATTCAGGAAAGTTGTTTTTGGGGTACAATATTTATATGTATTGCCTATCATGTCCATTTATAGCCTTTACACATCAGCTTGTATACTTGTATGGTTAAAAAGCTGCAAATTCGAAGACGCTGACGTCACGTCAGGTCGTCACGTGGGTCACCCGTTTGAAAGTTCAAGACGTTCGGATAGACGTTCGGATAGACGTTCGATCGGTCGGTCGGTCGTTCGGATGTTTGATTTTGGCACGGAGTACCCGCCATAAGGGCTTCAGTCAGAGCAGATTCTCCAGGGCGGCTGCACGAGCTCTGATGACAACACAGCTGTTTCACGATTGACAACGATCACGTGTGTTTACTCGAACACCTTCAGTTCCACTAATGCTCACAAATCTGTTTTCATAACAGGAAAAGCTCTTTTCATGTAGTCGCGATGTTATATTGTCATGTTATTCAAATTCAAAATGAAACTGATCAAAAAAACCTAGACCCCACTACATTGATAGTATAGGCTTATGTTGAACTTTATTCTTGTACAAACAGAAGCGGTATTAAGCAGTACACAGCAAAAACTCCAGTGTTAAATGAACTCTCCTGGGAGTTTATTTGGCTCCAGACTCAAGAGTGTTAAAGTGTTAAAATATGAGTGTTAAATTAACACTCAAGAGTGTTAAAGTTAAAGAGCTAATTAAGTGATTAATTGAGTGATGATTGATCATTTTTGAAGACACCTGATGTTATCAAGCAGAATCACCAAAGGAGAAAATCACATTTTTAATCCACCATTATGGTGATCGGTGTTTCATTTCTGTCTGCATAAAATTTATATGATATGCTAAAATATGTTTATGTTTATATATTTATGCCAAATATGTTTTTTATTTGTCAAATGAGACTTCATATGACTGATTCAACCTGGTCAGCATCGAAATTACAATCTGAAGTTTTAGATACATTGCTGTTTTCTCAAAACAGATTTGCCATCATTACGAGACCTGTAATCATTGTGGGAATATAGCATTATAACATTCTGTTCCAAGAAAATATATGTGCTCCTCAAAACGTATGGCTGAACAACGGATACGCTTGACTTGGTGCATAAATCATAAACCATCACTATTGTTTATTTTATCTATGTTCCCTGTCCCTCTCCAGAATCTATTGGTCCCAGACTGTGCTGTGGCTGCTGACCATCTGGACTGTTACTGGTGCTGGAGTTTGGATTTCCCAGGGTTACCGATCACTTCAGGGCCAGCGTGGGCGTTATTGTGCCCCCAAACGCGTTACTGTGCCCCCCAAACCTCCCTTCCCTCCCCGCTGAACGTGAGCGATTATAAATGCATGAAATGCACACACAGTGGTTGAGCACGGTGAAGTTAGTTTTAGGTTCAATATTCGCCAGACATTTGTTTTCCCATGTCATTGTTCTATAGGGTCGGCAGTCTTACAAAGATCAATAGCAGGATTAGTTTTAACAGTATGTAACCATTGTATATCGACATGAAGTATACATTCAAAATCATCTACGTGCATTATAGCTGCATATTTATACATGAGAATGCTTTGAGTGACTTGCTTCCACAGCGCATGATGCTTAAGGGAGCGTCTGCCAATCCCACCAACTGCGTTAAACGTATAACAATTTTTAATTACTTTTAACATTTAACAGACATTTTTAAATTCCAAAGCTTGTAGAAGGTTCCTATTGGTAAGACTGACTTACTACAGCTGAAAGTGACAAAAACTCCCTTCATGTATTTACAGTACACAACATTACTGTAATTCACCAAAAGGTTTTTTTTCATGTTCCATTGGTTGTAGTAGTTTCCTATTGACCAGACTGACTTACAACAGGTGAAATTGTGCCTCCCTTCATGTATTTACAGTAAACAATTATTTTGAGATTTTTATTTTTATAAAGGGTTTTTGGTGACTTACTACAGGTGAGATTTTGCATTATTCACATGTAATAAGTCAGTCTGGTCACTAGGAACGTACTACAGCCATGGCTGTAGCCATCTATAATTTCACCGAGGTCAGAGATGTATATAATAAAGGTTGTAAAATAATTTCCTAATATAGTATTAACTCGACTTTAGTGCTGCAAGGATATTGCACAGCATCAAGATAATTTGTTAATGGTCATAAAGTGCGAGATAAGATTTAAGTAGCTAAACTAAACATTTAAGAACTGACAGCGGTTTTAAGATTAGAAATGTTGTATTTCCATATAAATCAGGCAAACTAATAAAAACGTTTGACTAATTTCACCATTTTGAATTGAAAACAGGGCAATACAATTTACGTAAAATTCATGTATGTAATAATTTAAGTAACTGTAAATATGAGAGGACAAGAAACCTTAATGAAGCTGTTTTTTTAAATCATATTGGGCATAAGATTAATAATGAATGTGTAAATATTGTGAATTTATTTATTTTATTTATTGTGATTCATAAAACATATCATTATCAGTTGACCCTATATGTTTACTTTTTACACTGCCACAGACGAAAATGAAAAGACTATCAGTCAAAGCTGAGCTTTAGGAGGGGAAGAGACAGAGCAAGATAAGGAGACTGAGAGAAAGAAAGAGTGATGGAGATGAGGAGAGAGCAGGTATTGACAAATAATCTACTGCCCACTGACACGGTTTTATAAGTTCTTAGCCTTTTTTTGGCCTTCAGAGAAATGTTCTCTGGGGAGCATGCCCAAAACCCCCCTAACTACCTCACATTTGCAAGTTCTGTGATCATAAAACCATGCCTACAGCCCTGACTACAAGCATGAAAAAAAATATGTTACAGTACAGTTACAGTAAAAAAAATAAAAAAAATCACACCAAAATATTGTACTGTACAAGTGAGGTATCAGAATCTCATACAGTACCGGTAATTCAGTCTGCCGACTAGGCATTTACTATAACCTAAAACTAAAACTAACTCTACTGCCCTCCCGAACAAAGTCAAATGCCGATGGCCTCCCCTAGAAATATAGGGTTTTGAAATCCGTCTGTCCTAGGATTTTCCAGTTTGCTTGTGTCCCCGTGATTGTTTGGACTGCTTACTTTGTGTTTATGACCTCTTGCCTGTTTTCTGGATTACCTCTTTGGATTACCCTCTGAACAATAAACTGCATGTGGATCCTCTACCTTCTTGTCTCGGAGCAGTTCGTAACTCCATAAGTGCTTTGTAGCTTCAGTGTCATATGTAACATCACTACTCTGAGTTCGTAATCATAACAGGAGCTGTGTGTAGTTTTGATCCTCAGAATAGCCTAACTTGCATGAGTAATCATAAATCATAAATACTGCAAAATATAATGCAGTATTTTACATAATACCTTTCCATGTATGGAAAACTAGTGCTTATATTTTTCAATATACTGTAATATATGCATTGACCATGTGTGGCGATATATTAATACATATAAAATATTTATAAATTAAGACAAAAATAGCATTACATGTAATATTCACAAAGGTTTATCCTTTATTGTGTACATATGTTATGTTCCCATATAAATGTGAATGTATGTTCACACATATGCACACGGAATGAGTTACAACAGATTTCTAGTTCCCAGAATGCTTTGCTTCTGACTGTTAAAGAAGAGTAAATGTTCAAATGAAATGTTATTTAATGTGTTTTGCTCAATAATAGGCTAATATAGAGGGGAAATCTGTAAGTGTTTAATGCTCTATTATTTTTGGAATTTAAAAGGTTTTCTGGTATGATTGGAGTGATCATTGTGCTGAAGAGTAGAGCCTGTGGTTCTTGATTGATAGTAGGAGAGAGGCCGCACTATGCTTAAATAAGTTTTTATCTTTATTTGCACAGACGCGTTTCGGCGCGTGCCTTCCTCAGTCTGTTGATGATTGGCCAAACTGCTAAGACTATAATTACTATATTTTCAAATTAAATGTAATTTATTTTATGGTATTTCTACATATAATAAAATACAGTACAATTCATAAACAATTCAATGTATAGGCTGTAACAATATAATTCCAATGCATTAAAATTTCTGTTCAAATTCAGGAAATGATTTGGAAATAGTGGTTTGATGTGCATGCAAGATTGGAAAACTGATGATTTTTGCACCACTCCCAAAGCTCTAGTACAAAAAGCCAGATATACACCCCATGCAAATAAAAGCATAGATATCTATTTTGTGTACAGTTTTGTTTATATTTTTGTGTTCATTTAAAAATTATTTTTCAGAGTTGTATAAAACAAAGATTATTGGGGTATGCTTTTCAAGAAAAAAAATGTTCTGGTGAAAATTGTTTCTACACCAATTTTTTTCAGTGTATCATAACTTAAGATTTCGCTGTTTTCGTCATTTTTAAAACATTTGTGTCTGCAGATATTAAATTATTTAATGTTTCTCTTAGGCTGCGCATTTATGCATTTGTTCTCTGACTTTTTTCACTTAACAGATGAATCATTTAAAATTAAAGCCGGACGGTCCACAGGCTCTAATGAAAAGCTGAGATTGATGATTCTTGAAGGTGATGATGTTCTTATGGATAAAGCATGTGGCACAATCCTTGGGGAAAGACAGAGCAGAGAGGGAATTCAATTTGTAATATTGGAGCCTAGGACAGCTCAAGTATGTGGACGACAGGTTTCTGTATTAAAAACTCCATCCTATTGGCTGGAACACTTGTTCAGCAGTGGAGTCTAATCTCTGAAAAATGACATGAAGTTTTTTGAATCACATGTTAATAGCCAAATTCCCCAAACACATAAAATGTTAACACATTTAGAATAAGAAAAAAATGCAATGCAAGGACAAGACCAAATTATGAGAAACAGAAACGATTAGTTCATTGCTTATCTGGGTCTTCAGGCTGTGCAGTCTGTTAGTTCACCTCACCTCACGATCTAAGCCGTTCGTTCATCCCGAGTCTTCGGGGTCGAGCATCTACTGTAAAAAAGGGTTCGAGCACTAATGTATAAAGAGTCCTTATATAGATCAGTGGGTTCGAGTCATTCGTTCATCACGTGACAGCTCGAGTCGCTCATTCATCATCGCACAGATCTGCTTCAGTAGAGCCTCTGACTGCACCGAGAGAGTTTGCAATTAACACTCACATACATTTTTTGGTGAATCCTGGTGAGTCAGAAACAGCATTCCTTACTTTCACTTCATTTTTATTTTACAGAATAGAAAAATCTCCAAATGCCTATCTCCAAAAAGTTTACTTTTCTCGACGTCACATTTATGCTTTCTTCAAATCGGGGTTGTTACAGATTTTGCGCAAAACATCGCCGAGCCTCAGGAGAAAATGGGGGCAGCAAATGTAAGTCATATATATTTTTCATTTAAAAGTTTGACACAGCTAACATAATGCAGCTTATGAACTTAATAAGTAGGCTATTTCACATTATAATGCAGTTGTTGTTTTGATATAGCCGATTAATTCTGCTTTTCAATTTGGTAAATTTGTTCATTTAGCAGATGCACTGTGTAAAAAAAAAAAAAAAAAAAACCGAGATCGTCACTGAAAAATTATTTAAAAAAACTGACACAATGAAAATGCATAAAGGCAAAACACGTTCACACAATAATTGGAGTGTTTCAGAACAGTTAAACATGATGGCAAGAGGAATAGACTAAACCACAGACACACACACACACACACACACACACACACACACACACACACACACACACACACACACACACACAAAATATATGTATATATATACATACAGTAGCCTATATTACATCAACTTTACTTAAAAAATATATTTTATATATTTTTTAAAATATATTTTGTAGTGTCCTGTTAGCTCAACTTCACAACTACATCTGCTTTCTAAGACTGGGTAATATGATGATGATACAGGCTATATCGTGGCGATGATGTAAAGTGAGAATCTATTTAACCTTTACTATGCCCTTATGCCCAGGAATTATTGACTCGTTAGAGCAAAAAAGGAACATGGATGAATGAGTAATAAAGAGCGGGACGTGCTTGATGTTAAAAGGAGTTATTGAAAGTGCGAAAAAGGAACTCAAATTCAGTATTCACACACTGACAGGCTGCTAATTAGCTCTTAGAGTGAGTCATTAATGTTAATCATAACAAAGTACAAAGAGAAAATCAGACTGAATAACTCTTGTAGCTTTAATAAGTATTTGTGTATATTTAATTTACAGAGTGAAGACTATATACTCTAAAAAAAATAATGTTGGCTCAGCAAAAATGAAAAGAAATAAAAATACGCAACAGTTTGCAAGCTATATTGAGTTAAAGGAACTTTGTTTTTGGAGCATAAACAAAAAAAAAAGTTTATTAGTCAAAAAAGTTGTAAAAAAAAAAAAAAAAAAAAAAAAAACTCACTCCAACTAGGCTACTTAGCAATGTCCCTTTGAGACAAGTCATTTCACTCGGCGGCCATCTTTGAATGAACGAGTTACGCGTCTTGTGTAATTCTACAGTCTTTGGTTGTAGCCCTCGAATCAATTAATCTTATCTATTTCTGTTAAAATTCACAGCTATCATAACAAGATATTATCGCAGTCATTGCTTATTGAGTCTATGTGAAAGTGACATGAAGGCCAAGTATGGTAACCCATACTCAGAATTTGTCCTCAGCATTTAACCCATCCAGTAAGTGAACACGTGTTAGGAGTAGTTAACACACACACCAAGGTTATTATAGTTTAGCATTTTTAAATTAGTTTTTATTTTAATACCATTTTTAAATTTTCAAAATTTTTATTTTGTGAACACATTTCTATTTAGTTGGGCTATTTAGTTAGTAATTCTAGTTTAGCATAGTTAAATACATTTAATTTCAGCAGTTTAATGTTTGCAGTTTACAGTTAATGATAAAAATAAAATAATTGTTTGAGATTGAACAAAGAAGAAAAGTAAAAATTATTCATTCATACTCATTCATATTAGAAATGAAATCTTGTATAAGAAAAAGAAAAAATATGCGTATGATCATGATAAATCTTTTATGTTATTTCTATGATTAATCCTTTCAAACATTAATTTTGTATTAATCCATGTATGCTTTTTGTCTATTAATATCATATAGTTATACTCATATTCATGTGTTCTATTCAGACCAGACATTTAATTTACTTCTAGTCTGACAAATGTACATCTATTTGTGGTCAAGACATGCAAGGCTATTTGTTTTTTCCGTTTTCTGCTCAGTGTGGTATCTTGTCTAAAATGCGTGGTATCTTGTTTAGTTTCACATGAGATGGTTATCTTATCTGGAATTAATGTACAGCTGTATTTGCATAAGGTCTATGATGGAAATACTTATTTGGTCATTTCTGATTCTTAGGACTGGTTCGTGCAGAAAGCGGTTTTGCTTTGAAAAACGAAAAAAGATGCGGGCAGTAGAATGGGCAAAAACACCTTCATCTATAATTAGATAAAGAACAGACAAACATACTTATCTGCAACTTTATCATCCTGTACACTTTATCTTTGTTCAGATCAGATGCATTATTCACAAGTCTTCTGGTGTAAGCTTGTTTTATGTTAATTTTTGTATGGTAATGGTTTTGATTTGTGCACGTATTATCTTTTTATTCCATATTATGGTCGTACATTGAAAAATAAAGTAGCGTAGTTGTGGAAGATTTTTCCCTTTAAACCTAACTACGTCCTATAATATTTATACTCTAGTGTGTCTACAGTCGATGTCGGCTGGGTGCTAATCGTATAGACGCGCCAGGGTACAGGATTAGCACCCAGCCGACATCTAGGATTAGCACTGTACCCTGGCGCGTCTACACATCAACGTCGGCTGGATGCTAATCCTATAGTGCGTCTATACATCAACGTCGGCTGGGTGCTAATCCTATACCCTAGCGCGTCTACACATCGTCGTCGGCTGGGTGCTAACCCTATACCCTAGCGCGTCTACACATCGACGTCGACTGAGTGCTAATACTAGTTCCCCTAACTAGCTTTCTTGCTGCGCTACAATGATCGACAAACAGACTACAGCAAATATCCTTTAAATGCTTTAATCACGGCCAGAAGAGTTCCCGAGCAGTTCTCAGGGAATCTCTCCCAAGAAGAATCAAGGCCGGAGGATCTCTGACAAATTCCATTGAGAATCCCACCAGCAAACACAAATACAACAGTTTTTATAGAATAAGGAGGAATGGCAAAAATGACATGAAACATTACTTATTTTCCCCACAATTTGTATTTGGCCCTCATATGCAAATCCTTCTTTTACCAGGTAGAACCAAACTCTGTTTTTGATTTCAAGTTTAGATTAGACATCTGTCTAGTTTCATTTCCCATATTTGCTATTTATACACTCACATAACCAAAGTCAAAGGGGAATGGCAACACAACATACAACATTCAAAAACACAGGACAGAAAGTTTTAGTACATTGTGTTTCAAAGTGTTAGCATGTTAGGCCTAAAAAGAGAAACATGGTTAGATGTTAGAAACATGGTTAGTTTAATATACAGTTTACTATTTTATCTATTAAAAAATCCATCACACAGTGTAATGGAAAAACTTGATTTTCCAGTACAGGATGAGAGCTTATTATTAATTATGAAAACTTCTATTTATGTTAGTTTTTCAGTAACTGTTGTCTTGTTAGTATTGTTTAGTTTCAGTTTTTCATTTATGTTGAAATTTCTATTTTATTTCAGTTTACGAAAATGTTTTTTGACCGATAGTTTTAGTCTTAATTTCAGTTTTTGTTTACGAAAATAACCTTGACATACCTTCCCGTACAACGATGTTACTCACTGCTTCACTACCATAGTACGATACATCGTTAAAGAAATCAACTAGCCAGTCACGACTGTTTCCCGAAAACCATATTGTCGCAAAGTGGTCGTTCAATTACGCTGGTTAATGTTGTCATGCACATGGTGGAGTAATAACTTCTTTTTTTAACTAGAGCGCGTTCACACAAGCAAAATGACATTTGTATGTATTCTAAATAAAAGACACAGGTTGTACTGAATGTCAGCTTGCTTATTTGGCTCAAGATAAGGATTTATTAAGTCCACATGTCGTGCAAACAAGAAACTCTGCTTCTAATCACAGGTCGAGAGCTGTCGTTCTGACCACACAACTTTGTGATGCTGTTTGCGCTATGGTTTTCGAGAAACACGACTCGTTGAACTGCTGATAACGAGCGAACTTGCAACCATATAGTTGGCTAACTATGCTTTCGGAAACACACCCCAGAGCAGTGGGAAGACATTTTTGCTGTGGCACCCTGGTTAGATGCTTTTCTCTCATATCTACTCTTTAGCACAATGATAACCACAAAAACTTAAACATTACAGAAGCCCTTTTACATGTCAAACATAACAGCATTAAACACTAACAGGTCTTTATTTTCACTAAAATCAAAACAAATAAAATAACACTTAAGTTCAACATTTATTCTCCTTATCCAGTCCTATGCAAAGCATGTTGGGAATAGAAAGCCAATGCCTCATTTTTATTTCTACAACGTAATTAAACATAATAATAATCCAGAAATTTGAGTTTAAATGACACATTTTGTGCATAGACAACATCTTAAACCCATTTCATTTTAAAGTTGATGGTGCTAAAAGGTATTGAATCCATAGATGTCTGAAACACACATGTATTTATTTATGGCCATCTCTGAATTTAGGGGATTCACTCCTGTATTTAAATCTGGTTTTCACTTCTGAAACTGAACACACAGTGTTCCTGTGAATGGATAAAATGTATATGCTGAATTCACTCTTCATTTACAGTGGATAAAACCATGCTTTTTCCAGTATAAAAAAAAAAGTGTAAAAATACAATCTTAATGTTATATCATGCAGTCAAGCGAGAGAGAGAAAGAACATCTTAAAAAAGCAGCGATGGAAATGGATAAAAGATCGAAGGAAATGGATAAAAGAGCGGAGGAACTGGACAAAAGGGAGAAGGAACTGGATAAAAGGGAGAAGGAACTGGATAAAAGAATGAAAGAACTGAAGAAAGGGGAGACTGAACTGAAGAAGGCTGGAGGAATTGATCTTTTGAAACGCAACCGCAAAGAATCAGAGACACCTAACAGTAAGAATTATGGTTTTGATTCACATTTTGACTGATGCATATGATGACAGAGGAGTAAAATTTTGTCAAAATCTCAGTAAAATCAAAAACGACAAAATTAACTCTTAAAAAAATAAGCAGAAAAAACAGAAGATGTGTCTTTAATGCATGAAAATCAAAAACTGTAAGAAACTGATAAACGAGGTGACGGTAGAGCCTGTGACCTGCATCATTATTTTGTGGATCAAAAAAGAAAACTTACATTTCCCCTACTCTCATCTTTATGCTATGTTTGCTTTATGTAATTTTTATTGTGCAATTCAAACAAAGAGTGTTTGTTTGATGCTCTCTAATGACAGATTGCGGTTGCTGGTATTATCAAACGGAAGAACAGCGTGAAGAGGAACCAGTTTCCTGCTTCTGTCAGAACGCAGGTTTGATCTTCCTTCTGCTTTCTTCTTGTTTTGTTTCTGTTTTCCACGTGCGTTCGCGCACATCAGGGGTGTGTTTCCCGTACAACGACGTAACTCGCTGCTTCACATTGTATGATGCATGGTTGAAGAAATCAAATAGCTTGTCAAGACTGTTTCCCGAAACCATATTGTTGCAAAGTGGTTGATCAATTACGCTGTTAATGTTGTCACGGTTAGTGATTGTGGAGTAATAACTTAATGAATCTGTTTTAGATCGAATTAATGCTAGATGTTTTGCTATAAATTACAGACATGACATCTGGACTATTTCTCATTTTTCTCAGTTATTTTCCTCTATTTCCAGATTCAGTCATAGGCTTGTTCTTATAGAGCACGTTCACACATGCACACTCTTCAAAAACGGTGCTTTAAATCTCTTGACAAACTAAAAGACGTAAATGACATTTGTATGTATTCTAAATAAAATATATAGATTGTACTGAATGTCAGCTTGCTTATTTGGCTCAAGATAAGGATTTATTAAAGGGGTGGTATAATGCCCTTTTCACAAGATGTAAAATAAGTCTCTGATGTCCCCAGAGTGTGTATGTGAAGTTTTAGCTCAAAATACCCCACAGATATTTTTATACAGCATGTTAAAATTGTCACTTTTTGAGGGTGAGCAAAAACGCACCGTTTTTTGTGTCTGTCCCTTTAAATGCAAATGAGCTGCTGCTCCCGGCACAGAGGGCGGAGCTTCAACAGCTTGTGTCCTTTTACCTCACACAGACACGCACTGAAAATTTCAAAAACTTTTAGCCTTTTATGTTCAAACCGGAGTCAGACAATGATGGAGAGACTCAAGACAAGTGCCAAAATGTAGACAACATTTCTGAATGGTTAGTTGATGAATTTATGTAGCTTATGTGGAGTTATCTTCTAGTCATTGATTAGCATATTCTGTCATGATAATCTATAAATCGTGTTCAGGGGGCGGGGTTTATGTAAATTTTAGGGTTAGTGATGTCACTAACCCGGGAGGAATGTGGTGTAGTCTCTACCAGCCGTTTGTTGTAGTCCTTAAAAAGCGATTTCTTTAAAAGCAAATATCTCCCTTTGCTTTGAACTTTGAGCGTTGTAACTTTGCAGATGTTGTTTTTGCTCAAACAGCAACATTACACACTAACTAAAGTTAGAAAAGGGAAATCATAATCAACCACCCCTTTAAGGTCGAATGTCATGCAAACTAGAAACTCTGCTTGTAACCACAGGTCGAGAGCTGTCGTTCCAAACACCCAGTTTGTGTTTCAGCGCGTCCGCTTGTTTGTGCTCACCTGTCTCCCATTATTGCTTGATTTCTATGCCATATCTACGCTTCCTTCCTCTTTGTTCTCTGCCAGTGTGTTCTGTGCTTTTTGCTGTTCACCTGCTAGTTTTTTTTTTCTTGTCTAGTTTTCTGATATCTGACATGTTTTTTCTCTTCCCAGGTTGTGGTGCAATTCCCCGTCCCTCTCCAGGATCCATTGCTCTCAAACTGTGCTGTTGCTGTTGACCAGTTGGACTGTTACTGGTGCTGGAGTTTGGATTTCCCAGGTTTACTGATCGCCTCTCTCTCTGCATTGCTTTGTTGCTGTGAATACCTGCCTGTTTCCAATTGTGAGTTAGGGTTTCCTTGTTAGTTCATGTTTGCCCTTCGTCTGACCATCCTGACATTGATTCTCGTCTCACGATCCGGATTTGATTTCCCTGGACACTGCCTGATTTATGTACTGTCTTTATTATTTTGCTTCAGTAAATTGTGGTTAAGTATTCTTCTGCTTTTGGGTCCTTCCTAAAGTTCGTAACATCATCACTTAATTCACTTCACATCAAGTTACAGTACAAACTGAAATCATAAATAAACACCAGAGGGCGCTAAACACTTTACAGTACTAAAATGTATCACTTCATGTAATTCCACAATTCATTTTTCAACCATGGGAAGACTGCTTGACACCAAATGTTACAATTACAGTAAGGTATAAGTCCAATAGCTTGTTAACTGGCACAAAAATGTATATAGCTTAAGGATTATTTTACTTCAGAGTAATTTATATATATCTACCGTTCAAAAGTTTGCGGGGTCATAAGATTTTTTAATGTTTTTAAAAGAAGTCTCTTCTGCTCACCAAGGCTGCATTTATTTGATAAAAAACAATTAAAAAAAAACAGTAATATTGTGAACTATTATGACAATTTAAAATTACTGTTTTCTATTTTAATATATTTTAAACTGTAATTTATTCCAGTCTTCAGAGTCACATGATCCTTCAGAAATCACTCTAATATGATGATTTGATGCTCAAGAAACATTCATTATTATTATCAATGTTGAAAACAGTGTACAATTCTTTTTCAAAATTCTTTTTTAATGAATAGAAAGTTCAAAAGAACAGCATTTTTTTTAAATAGTATATTTTCTAACATTATAAATGTCTTTAGTCACTTTTGATCAGTTTAACTCATCCTCGATGAATAAAAGTATTGATTTATTTTATTTATTTCCCCAAAATAAAATTAAAATTCTTACTGACCCCAAACTTTTGAAGGGTAGTGTTTAATGTTACAAAAGCTTTAGATTTCAGATAATTGCTGTTCTTTTGAACTTTCTATTCATCATAGCATCATGAAATAAAAATGTAAAAAACTGTTTTCAACATTGATAATAATCATAAATGTTTCTTGAGCATCAAATTATCATATTAGAATGATAATATGTATATATATATATATATAAGCCTATAGCCTATGTTACATGATCATATATTCTGACACATAAACAGCATAGAAACCATAAAATAATTAGACCAACATGTAGGCTACATTACGGTGACCGGGAGGGGACATGTTCGGTTCACTTAGTTTTGTCGTGGCCACAACATGGGAACGTCATAATATCTAGTGGGCACGAGCTCGTATGTTGAGCGAACGGCATCCGTTTCTCGTGGCAGTTTTATAACATGTGGGAACCGAATCTTCACACTTTATACGAGCTCTCCTTTTACCCCGGTCATAATTTACTTAATTATTTGTTAACTCAAGTTTCTCATAATTTGTTTTTGTTTATTGCCTTAAAAGGAACTTTATTCGTGACCAACGAAATTTCCAACGAAAAAGCCCATTCAACTTAAGAATGCGTTTCATGTGTCTTTCACTTTCCCATGTCTTAAAGGGATAGTTCACCCAAAAATGAAAATTCTGTCATCATTTACTCACCCTCATGTTGTTCCAAACCTGGATGATTTCCTTTCTTCTGCTGAACACAAAAGGAGATATTTTAAAGAAGGTTGGTAATTAAACAGTTGCTGGTCCCCATCGACTTCCATAGTATTTTTTTTCTATGGAAGTCAATGGGGTCCATCAGTCGTTTGGTTACCGACTTTCTTCGAGATATCTTCATATATAGATATATTCAGCAGAAGAAAGAAAGTCATACAGGTTTGGAACAACATGAGGGTGAGTAAATGAGGACAGCATTTTCATTTTTGGGTGAACTATCCCTTTAATGCCAAAGACCGCACTATATCTTTATATGACATTCCTAATTCCAAGTGTTATTTCATCAGATCATCTCCATCTTTGACTGCTGTTACAGTATTGACCAAGTTCCCTCAACATAACTCGTGGCCATGAGAAATAGATGTCGTTCTCTCAAAATATGATCTCGAGGCCACGACATGATGTCCTTGTATACCTCAACAAAATGATCTTGTGGCCCCGATTTATTATCACGTTCCCGCTACTTAATATGACGTTCCCACGACTTAATATGATGTTCCCACGAATTAATATATCATGGCAACAACATATTATATTAAACCGAACATGTCCCCTCCCGGTTACCATAGTTGTCAGTGTTTCTTTGTCTTCTACAATCAACAATCAACACTGGAAAATCTCACAGTAAAACAAGCAGCTGAAAAATATGATACACCGGTGTTTTGCCAGATGAGAAGTTTATCTATGTAGGCTATCATATTTTTACTCTTAAATTCTTTTATTACTGTATCATCTTTATATCTCTTTCAATTCCTTGTATAACTGTTTTAATTTTCCTTGTTTTTATTTTGTGATTATTTTAATTCATTTCTGTGTAAATCAGTTTGAATTACCATAGTGAATTAAATGTGCTATATAAAAAAACTTGCCTTGCCTTGGAATCGGATGATCATATCAGAGCATTTTAAAGAGTAAGATACATTTCAACATCTGTTATCTGTACTGTTACTGAAACAGTCATTCACAAGGACAACAACAACAACAACAACAACAACAACAACATAAAGCATAATTTGCGCACTACATTCCACACAGTCTGAGCCATGCTTAGTTTTTTGCTGTTGTTTTCATGTGTGACAACAAATAAGAGCCGGCTAGGCTACTCAGTGCCAATCATTAAATCATATAAAAATGTATTGAAACAGGCTATACTTGAATCTTATTCCACAAGAAATTCCCACAGAAGCATTTCCTCATGCAACCTGTGATTTTAACTAATTTCTGGAGTAAATAATGAAAGATAAGCAAATGGCATTTAGGTAGGCTATGAAAAGAAATTGCAAAGACATTTTCAGTTTAATGGCAGATTCAGATTCTGAAAGTCAACTGTATTAACTAAGACTGTAGTCTATCTTTAGCAGTGGCATAAGGTAAGAACCTGTTTTTTGTCTTTCAAAAAAGGGTTTAAGGCTCCAAAAAAATTATTTGCTTTGACGTTTTCCAACCTTTTATTTATATATATATATATATATATATATATATATATATATAGGCTATATATATATATATATATATATATATATATATATATATATATATATATATATATATATATATATATATATATATTTCGTTGATTCTCTGCAGGATGGCATCGACACGGAGAGGTCAGTGAACCCTTAGCACTTTTTTCTCTCTTTGGGAAAGTGAAAGTGTATCGGCCTGTAAGGACCACCCATTGGCCCAACGACGGAAATCCAACGGCCTGGGCGAAGGGATACTGCGTGTTTGTCTTTTCAGTGCTCCAGTGAAGTTCACTTAATTTATTGGAATTTAGTTTCAATATTTCTTTAACTCTGCGCTTAATCTGACTCCAATTTCAAATGATAATCAAATTTAGATCGTGTTTCTTATTAGAAAATAGTCATAAATATTAATTATTAATTAATTTAGATCTTTGATTATTCTGAGTATCCCATACTTTCAATTATTAATTCACTAAGGGACCCGATGCCGCACAGAGTCACACGCCCCGGGTTTACGTGGATCTCACGGACACAGCCTCGCCAGTCTGATCTTGGTCAGAGGGTGCAGGGTTTGCTAATACCTCTTAAGTCGGTTGCCAACTGCTCACTCATACAAAAAAGTGTAGTTTATTTAGCCACTTCCGTACAACTTGCCATGTCAGTGATAGGCAGAAATCTAAAGGTCTTCAGATGACGTGCCTACTGCTCCGTTCATATGCGCCTTTAGTTTGACCTATCCTGGACACAGAGCTGCGGTAGCACCAGCCTCCTCATAATCTACTAAAATAATGGAAAACTTCAGAATAAATCAAAATGTAACATTTATTTGTCAGGTAAAAATGTACCATGCCAATTACAGAAATAAATGATTAAAAGCCAATTCAGAAATAATAAATACATAACATACTCAAAGATGACTCTAAAAGTAAGCAATGCATTCCTGACAGAGACACACAGTGGTGTGTGAGTGTTTTCCAATGGGAAAACACTGAAACAGCATTGTATGGGGTTGTTCCTGGTTACAGGTTCCCAAAGACTGCTCTGTCACCTAGCCTTAAATACCCAGACCAGAACAAAAGGGTTGTACCAATATTTTTGGGCCAATTCATGTACCCCAGGGGGGAGCACCTGGTTTCGGGAGATATCTTGAAGAGACATCACCCAGAGAGGAGAACAGGATTCTCCTAAGTTCTCAATCTTTCTCATTAAACCAGTGACTGCAATGAAATTAAGACCATTTTACCAATCGCACTGAGACACTTCAAATGATACCAAACATGAAAAGGAAAAACAATACATTCACAAGATACACCATATGTGATATATAGACATTCTTAG
The DNA here is from genome assembly GCF_949319135.1 of Squalius cephalus. NCBI lineage: Eukaryota > Metazoa > Chordata > Actinopteri > Cypriniformes > Leuciscidae > Squalius > Squalius cephalus. The sequence goes on along the minus strand of NC_137138.1, from coordinate 4,573,744 downwards.
AGAACTTTTGGTGACTTGACTCAGGGGGAAAGGAAGGGTGGAGGGAGAGGAGTGTGCAGAGATAAGGAAGGAGAAAAGTTTGGACAGGACCATGTCCTGTGCTCTGTCTTTGCTATCTTCTGTCCAGGGTGTGTTTTATGGCTTTATTGCAGGGTGAGTTTTGTCTTAGCAGGAAAATCAGTCCTTACAGGCCTATGTTTTTTTACAACTTTTCCCAATCCTTGACGTAGATCAGCGATCATTATGGCCTTTAGATACAGACTGATGCAAAACGTTAATTTTGAATTTGCTAAAACACATCATAACTCCCCAGAAAGTCTACCAACCTCAAATAATTATAAAACAAATGTATGACATCTCTAAAGCATCATATAATATGTTCCATATATTACATACGGTTCAGTAGCCTAAGGCTGATACATTTTCGCATGATCAGTTAAAAAAATAATTGAGCGAAATTTTATCTGCGTTATTTAATCATATTTAATTTATAGAGAACTAGAAGCTATAGAGAACATTTTGTATATGTAACTTTGTGATTTTGGAGTATACTTTGCAGTTTCATCACGCAGAAGCCAAGCTGTGTTGTTCAAAGATCGCCGCCTCCATCTCTGCAAAATAACTTCAGGTGAGATTGAACCGTGATTAAGATATGGCAGAGGTATAAGGGGTATTTCAATGATGGGTGTAGAGCACAAAATAGCATTGTATCCATTTGGTATTCTGTTGTTTTTATCATCAAAAACTATTCTCTATACCAACAATGCTGTCTTTATTTGATGAGTTTGGTACAAAATTAACTTTAGTAAATCGGAAGCCTTACCATTAGGCACTTTTAATACTGAATCTTTGATTAACTTCCCCTTTAAATGGTCTAAATCCAGATTTGTTTACCTTGGGATTAATGTGTCAACTGACCTGAATAAATTATGGAAACTTAATTGTGCCCCAATTATTCATACTGTAAAAAAAGATTTAAACCACTGGCAAGCTCTTCCTCTTTCGCTGCTCGGTAGGATAAGTTTAATCAAAATGAATATTTTTCCTCGATTATTGTACCCTCTTCAGATGCTGCCCTTATGGTTAAGCAGGAAAGTCTCTGCAGAGCTGGAAAGTGTTTTTTCTAGATTTGCATGGAATGGCAGGAAGCTTAGAGATTAAATCTGTGCTGTTGCCAGTAGAACTGGGTGGTTTAGCTATGCCTAATATTTTATATTACAATTGTACTTGCCATGCCAGACTCATTTGGGAGTGAAATAGGTCTTACTGTGAAATGTGTCCTAGTGTGGATTCCTGGGATTGTTTCACATTCTCTATTTGGAGCCTGTTTGCTTGCCCCAACAAGCATGTTGATATAGTGAGGAAAAATCTGATACTTTTCACTCTCAGAAAAAAAGGTACAAAAGCTGTCACTGTGGCAGTACCTTTTCAAAAGGCACACCTTTGTACCTAAAGAGTGCATATTAGTCCCTCAAAGGTACATATTGGTACCAAAAGTGTACAATCATCGTAGAATATCTGTATTTGGAGAGAGTTTGGTTTTTCAGAAAAGAGGGGGTGATCTCTAAAATAGTTACCATCACAGAAGTCTTTGTAAAACCTAGTTTTCTCACAAGGCTGCACAAAATGAATACAGATCTCTTGGTTGGTGAATATGAACTTCAAAGTTTGCAATAGAGGAATATAAACAAATTTGTCTGTTATGGGAACTTGATCCTATGTGCCAGTAGTTCGATTCCTTCTAGTGTCATACCTCACTCCTAGGGCTACCTCAACAGGTTCTACAATACCCCATTTCTCACTGAAATGTTTTTTCCTTTTTGCCTCAGTGTTCAGTTTGCTAAATGTATTTACAAGGTTGTCAAAATAATCGTCAAACTTTGTTCTGATCTCCTCATCGTTAGAGAGCAATTTTACAACATAATCTTTAACATTTGAATGCAATTCCTCTACAAGTTCCTCCATATTTTCAACAACATTCGTTATGACATTAGTAGCCACACCACAGCCTTGGAGATTTGCAATAAGGGATGCACACATTTCTTGGGTATGTTGCCTGGTCTCATTACAGCTTTGAGTATTCTCTGGTTGCTCTGGAATTAAATTAACTACGGGTTCATCAGATACGTCAACTATGACGGTTTCATTCTAAACCAGGGGTGCCCAATCCTACTCCTGCTGATCGACTGTCTGTCGAGGTGTGTTTGATTAGGGTTGGAGATGAACTGTGCAGGACAGTCGATCGGCAGGAGCAGGATTGGGCACCCCTGTTCTAAACTATGATGGGTTCGTTCTCAAATTGATCTAGACTTTTAGCGCTATGTTTGTTGTGGAGATGTTCTCTAAAGCCTGAAAAAGTCCAAAATCTCTGGTGGTATCCAGTCTGGTCACACATCAATTGAAACTTCTTACCAGGATAAAAGGCATAGAAAACTTTGAGACGACGGATCAACATTTAACGATAACAAAACTAGACTTGCAAACAAAGCATCTGAACATCATAACTCTTTAGTTGAGGAGCTTAGCTCTTAGGTCCTTGACTCTGGGGCCCGGTTTCACAGACAGGGCTTAGACTAAGCCAGGATTAGACCATAGATCAATTAGGACATTTAAGTAATTTTTATAAACATGCTTAGAAAAAAACATTACCGATGTGCATTTTAAAACTAAAAAGGCACTGATATATTTTTAAGATCAGTCAGTGCAAGTTTATTTCAGTGGAAACAGCTCAGACTTACATTTTAGTCTAGGACTAGTCTTAAGCCCTGTCTGTGAAACCAGGGGTCAGAGTTGTGAGAATGACCTACATCAATGTTGTAGATGGTGGTCTGCACAAATGTGTACATGCCATTTAAGGCCTGGTCATAGGAGATGCCGAAAACATAATGTGCTTTGAAAAGTTCATCAACGGCTGACAGGGAAGGAGATCACCATCCAATGCAATGTAGAACGGGTGGATGTGCTTTCTTGTCGTCCCAACTGCAGGGCTGCCTCCGCTGGTTTGGATCAGAGTGCTCCTGAAGGCTGCGACATGACTGTAAGATAACAATAAACTGAAATTCATCTACACTGAACATCGCATTTTGATAAGTCACACTCTGATAGAAACCTTTGATGGCACAGTTAGCTTTCCCATGCAGGATATATTTAGCATGTGATAAGGCAACCAAGGTTTTTGTACCAAGGTCACACAAACAGAGAGAATTAAACAGAGAGGTCATCAATGTTGGTTACCTTATCACATGTTCCTGCAAACGCCAATACGTTGGCAAGACAAACATACAACTAAAAATAAGAATGAGCGAGCACAAGACTGCAGTCAAAAGAGATGAACCCCACTCTCTATTCGCTATGCACTTCAAGGAGGCAAAACATAAATTATCAGACTTAAAATTGTGTGGAGGTGACATTGAAAAGAAACAGATCAATAATCTGGGGGGGTTACACAATTGCCTTTTGACAATGGCTATTGGAGATCAGGACACACTGACCGTATGAAATTTGACTACATGGTCCACAGCTTCCCGGGTACTGATCTTTACAGCTCCCTTCTTTCCACTCTGAGGTGGTGTCAGTAGGTAGACCAGCATTAGCAGTGAGGCCATGACACTATCCCAACCTGAGAAGGCAGGAGCACCTGCTTTAAGCATGATATACACCTGACCAAAACCTTTGATACTACATCAATATTAAAACTCAAAACTCTTTTCTATAACAATACTAGTTCTGCAACTAACAATTTTTCTGATAATCGATTAACCTGTCAATTATTAATCAATTGGTTGGATTAAAAGGCCAATTTTTTATTTTCTGTATTTTATCGGGGAAATTTTATTCTGCACAATGCTCTCCTTCAAACATTGTGCAAATTGAAGCCTATGAAAACGGTAGTAAATTAATCTATGTGGGCTATACTATACATTGTGAAAATATATATATATATATATTATGATAACGTTATAAACCACTATATTAAAAATGCTAGTGTAAAAACAAAAGCACAAACTAAGTGTAAACTGGTTAGAGGTTGAATGTTCTACAGTAACACACATTACATTTTCTGAACACAGTATTATTCAGTAAATGTAAACAGCTTAAACAGTAGAGCGTTGGCGCTTGCAACGCCAAGGTCATGGGTTCGATTCCCAGGGAAAGCAAGAACTGCTAAGAATGTAAATGTGGACCTTGAAATGCAATGTAAGTCGCTTTGGATAAAAGTGTCTGCCAAATGCATTAATGTAAATGTATATACAATTACATAATCTCATTACAGTTACTGCACTCATAAAAACACAATTACTTTTGTTTCATGTAGAGTTTAAAGCTAAATATAAAATCAAACAACATATTTGATAAAAATTTGTATTTTAGTCAAGGGTTATTATTGCGCTTCCATTCCGACCGCCGTTTGATTGATTCACGGACTTGAGCTCATTCAGTGAAGTTCACACGTTACATCACACACATTTGTCGCAGCATCTGACAAGACAGGCCACATTAATACAACTACAAGTCAGTTTGAAGAACTTAATATAAAACATTCTCATGGTTTGTACTGTGCAATTTTCCCACAGCATAGCAGCTGTTTTTCAGATGCGTTTTATGCATAGAAATGCGTTTTTCACCATTGTGAAGTGACATCACTGACTGGGATTTTCCACAGTGACCTCACAGACCCAACTAATCGATAATGAAATTCTTTCTTGATTTTTTCATTATCGATTTTATTGATTAGTTGTTGCAGCCCTAAAAAATATAAATAAAAAATATTAAAAATATATTATTTGTCTACACAACCATTTGTCATGGTAAATAAATTAAATAAGTCGACATTTGAAAGATACACACCAGATTCATGTCAATTATTTACCTGGGACCTCGTCATCCTCATCAGTGTTCTCCTCTGCAGACTGGATGGGGTGTCTTGCTGATGTCCTTGGCTTGCTCTATTACTTTGGCCTTCAGGAAATCCCATTTCTCAAGGAGTTTTGATGAAGTCTCAGCTCCAAACAACAGGTCAAAGTCTTGTGCCACCTAAAGGGGAGGAAGCAAGCATATGAGTATTTGATGATGGTGGTATAGTGGTAGGTGACCGTTTTCATCTTTGAACAGCTGTTCTTGACATTGCAAAAACATAATAAATGTGCTTACAAAAAAAAAAGAAAAAAAAAAAAAAAAAGAGAAAAACTTACCAGGCCTTTTGTGTCAAGAAACAGCATTGCTCAGGATCACAAATCAACTTTTGCCTGTGCTGGAAGGTTTCTCTCATTTTCATGAAGATCTGTTCGTTGTCTGTGCTGTGTTTCAGTAGAGATATGGCCTCACGACACTGGTCTCCCTCCAACTGCTGCACGTTAGTCACTTCTCTCTCTAAGTTTGGTCCGCTGCTGCCTGTAGTGTGAGAGCTCCTTCTCCTACCCCCATTGGTACCGTACCTCCATTGCTGAGTTCTCACTGTGTGTTTTTAATCTTCAAGGCAATACGTAGCCCTCATTGCTGTCTGTGTCAAAAAAGTGTTCCTAAAGACAGTATCAACAAAGATGGAAATGTATAAAAAAATATTTCCAGCATGAATCAATAGAGATCTTTAGAAAAGAAGTGTGAGACTTCTAAGATGCACCAGAACATTATTCATTTGTTTATTAAGATTAACCTTTCTTTATAATATGTACTCACATAGCCTTTTTTGCAGCAGGGATCTTTTAGAGAGGGGAACAGTGTTACTGTCCCCAATGCATACTGTGCTCTTTTATCCATAGTCTGTGGAATAAATGTTGTGTATTAAAACCAACACACCGGAAAACCTATGATCTGCGCAAGGCCACGGCTCATTGGCCACGGTTGTCATTTAATGATAATATTTGATTACAACTACCATATCTGCAATTGAATACTATGAATATACATTTACCAAATCATTCACCATAAAGCATTTACTTACCCATACTTTTCAAACATTTCAGCAACAGCAATGCTGACGAGATCACGGCATGCTCGGTCCTTCATCTCTCCTGTCATTGCATATTTTGCAAGGATTTTCTCCCCTCCAGGCTTTTGTTCCAGAATTCTTTCGACAAGCTTGCCAACAGGAAAAAAACGTTATGAAAATACAACATTTACAACATAAAGAGAAATGTTCTGAAAAAACATCACCTCTTTGGCTTGTGAAGAACTGTCATCAGTATGTAGACTTTTTGGGGACATCAGAGAAGCATCACTGTCCACGTGTGATGATAGTGACAAGGTGTCTGTGCACGAGGACTGGATGGGAGAGTCTGAAAAGGGCAAACAGATCATCATTTAAAAATATATATATTTCAGTCAATGTTTCCACAGGTTTAAGTGAGGAGAGGTTAAAAAAAGAGCATGGTGAGACTGCTTCCAGGAAACTGTTTTCTTTGCCATCTATAAATTACATGAGTTTTGGTAGTTAATGTGGCCAGACTTTAAGCAGTTTAGGCCATGATACATTAACTACAAGATGGCAAGACTGACTGTTTTTTGAGAAGTACTCTGGTCAACAGTCATAGCGGCTAATCCATTTTATCTCAAATGTAGATTTTCACATCCTAATGTGAACACTAAACAGATAAGAGATAAGGTTGGTAATCTGCAAAGTGGTCCCTTAACAGAGAAAGCGCAAATCGGAAGCTACTGTTTTGGTTTTGTGATAGCAAATAAATTACAATGCAAACACATTGTTATGTAACCCTGCAATGTACACTGTAATTGTACAACCATTTACCAGAAACCATTAATAATGGTCCACATGATGTCTGCTTTTTCCTCCAGGATGTCACCTCTTCGTCAACCTCTGTTCCACTGTCATCCAGCACATGCATGTTTGTCTCAGGGGGTATGCTGAACTTATCTTTAGTTTGAATACAGAAAAAACATAAGTTGTTGTGTTTAAAAATGCAACAAAGTGGGAGAACAATAATGTTTTTTAGCACTATTTCTATCTTAATGGACAAAGCTACAGTAGACTATCATGGTGCTAATACATCTAAACCAGTGGTTGCCAGTAAGACTTTCACATTGTCCTTCATTTTGATGGATATGGTCGTAAAATTTAAATTTTCATATTTTAATTATAAGACATTTAATAGCTTTCGTTTGAATTCATTTTCATTTTTAATCATGAACTTACAGGATATAGGAGAATATAGGCTAGATTTTGCATTTTTTAATATACGAAGAGTCACTTTTCATAGTCAGGGTTTGTACAGATTTTGAAGAGTTTAATTTAAGCACTTTTCAAGCATTTTTAAGGTCCCTAAATCCATTTTTCAAGCAGCAACAAAATGAAAGAATATAAATAGTATAAACAGCGCCCCTTTAGAAAACTACAAGCTAAAATATTAGAATCTTCAATATAATTACAACTTATGTATATTAAATCACTCTTTGGATACTTTTTAAAAATGTGGTTATATTTTTGTATATTTGTTGTTGTTACGTAAAGTAAAAAAAAAAAAAAAAGAAGGGTTGGAATTTGAGAATTGAACAGATACAATGGTGGTAGTAGTAGCCTTTATTGTCACTTAGTCACAAGTACCAGCCAAATTAGCCATCAACCTGTCCATACAAACATACATAAAGGCAAAAGGCAAAAGGGTATTTTGACTCATGCAGTTCTCTGAGTGTTTCAATTCTAGTAGTTGCCTTTAAAGAAGCAAAAGCAGGTAGACTGGATCCTGTTCAACAAGTGGGAGAGAAAGGGGCAGAGCAACAGAAACAGCAAAGAAAATCTGCCACAGAACATACAGCCCTTAATGTTGTATAAACTAGCAGCAGAAACAGGAAGGGGAAGATATGGCCTGCACAAGTCATTGCCCCCTCCCTACAGAATTTTGACTGATCAAAGTGTCCAGGCAGCTGCAACTGAGGAAGCAAAGGTCCCTTCTGCCCCATCCATGATGAGGAAAAGATTAAGCCTGATGACAATGACACGGTGACTGATGAGCCACTGGCATTGCTATGGAGGGAGGTAAACAAATTGTTTCAAATTGCAAGAGAAAATTCAAAGAGACTTTTATCAATTCCTTTCAGATAAAAAGGTGTCACAGTGAGGAACCTTGATGAGAAATATAACAAGATCCAAGGCCAAGACTAGAGAGTCAAGAAGCCCTCAACCTGCTAAAGCTTCAGTTTTCCTGGAGAAGGAGGGCCGATATGGGTGAAGCAACCTTGGAAATTAGAGGAACTCCGAAATGAGGCTGCTGCATTTCCAGACCCAGAAAAGGGGATGGAACGGTTTATCAGAGCAGTGGAGAACAATCGTTGCCACATACAAACCCACAGGATTAGACTGGGAAGCTATATCCAGCAACAAGCTCGTTTTGAAATGGACTGAGGTATGTGAAACTGGTGAAGATGTTTTTTATCAAGAACTATATAAGAATAAATGCTGATGCAGGGTGGCAGACTGCTTGGAGTGCCAGAATGAGGTCGATTGGGGAGCAATCACACACAAAGCAGCTATAGAGGAGGTCACAAACCATCAAGAAGACCACTAGAGTGTGCAGGAGGCTGTTAAGGGACATTATATCAGTGGAAAACCGCTGCAGATCCATGTCGCGTCTGTGATGAAAAAGATACTGGGCCAAGGATTGTCCAAGTGAGAGGAAACAACATCTCACAAAAGAACCATCTCCTCTTTCCCCCTAACAGCTGTTGGTTTCCATCAAATGTGAGAGACCATGAATAAGATAAAGGACTTAAATTACCTTTTTGGTGGACACAAACACTTATCATCCAAAGGTATGCCAGATAAACCATATTTTGTTTGTTTTCGAAGGAAACCTTTCTTTTGATCACTGCAGAGACTGCTCTAAAACAGACAAAATATGGTTTATCTGGCCTACCATTGGTTGATAAGTATTGAGGGTAACAAACAAGCTGAAACATGTGACAAATTCTTTCCTGGTTTCTTAATCATGCCCTGTAAATTTAATGGCTAGAGATGTATTGTCCAATTTGGAATTGATCATTTTTATTTCAAATGATGGTATGGAAGTGTTCAATTCCGGAGGTGCTTTTATGCAAATTACACCAAACTGGCATTATAGTTGGGCTTTAACTCTTTCCTTGATCCATCCTCTGCTTATCAACAAATGTTGCCAGATTTAGAAAAACCACCAAGGAAAAAATTGGATCTTGATTTTATTGGTAGCCCAGCAATACCTTGCATTCTCTGTTAAACTAACACCTGCTCAATCTGCTCTTTTTCATTAGACACCAGTCAAGCCCCACATCTCTGTGGGATAGAAAGAAGGTTCGTGGGCAAACGTGGGGGTTTTCTCACGACCCAGTTAAAAAAAAGAAAAAGAAAAGAAAAAACCTGGGAACTGGACTTGGGATAGTAGTAGGAAAAACTACATAAACCAATGCGTATCCCGTAAGGCAGGCAATCGAGGTTTACAGGCTGTGTAGCAAGGAGAGAACACAACCCAAATTTGATTTTAAAAGTGTTTCAGAGGAACTTTCCAAAAATCTAGAAAGCTTTCCTTCCCTAAATTAGTATGTAGATGATTTAATGCTGTGTTCTCTCTCAAAAAAAAATAAAAAAAAAATAAAATAAATCACCTGTTAAATCGATATGCGCGCATTACTGGATTTTAGCAGAAAATGGGCACAAAGTGTCAAAATCAAAACTACAGTTAATACCGCGGGAAGCTAGGTACCTTGGTCACCTCATTTCAGCAACTGGTCACATGCTAGGATTTGAACAAATTGAAGAAGTTCCGAAAATTTCAAAATCTGTCACAAAATCCCAAATGATGTTATTTCTGAGAGTTACGGGATACTGTAGGCCAGGGATCCAAGACAAAGCAGACATTTGAAATCCTTTACTAACAGCAGCTCATGAGCAGAAAGCTCTAACTGACAAATTGGTATGGACTGACAGGACTGGACTGAAAAGAAATGACAGGTTGCATTTAAAAAAATTCAATTGGCTTTCTCCAATGCACCATGTCTGACTATTCAACATTTTTAGCGCAATTTTCCACCGGACAAATTGCGATTGTTAACTCATGATTTCTGTTCTGTTCTGTCTGTGCGCACCAATCTTGCACTTCTATCTACTCCTCAACCAGACCACCTAGAGACTTCGGGTTTTCGGCATTATGTTAAGAAAGGGCTAATCTCGGGAACGCACAAAAAAAATCCAGGAAAAGATTTACTATCTCTTAGTGTTGTGATGAGGTGAGAAAATTGCGCTAAAACACTCACTGAGTTTTTATTACTTGTTTTAACTCTTTGTTAAAAAAAAACAAAAAAAAACGGGGTTCGTGTCGCGGTTCTAACACAACCCCACGCTGATCGCCGCCGACCAATCGCATATTACTCCAAATTATTAGACACTGTTGTACGTGGAATGCCACAGTGCCTTCATTCGGGAGCGGCCGCTGTTGAAGCTTTTTTAGCGTACTCGGTTTTGGTGGTATTCCACCTTTTAACTGTGTTTATTCCACATGCAGAAGTCAGATTAAGTAGGTTGTATTCGTATTAGGAATTTCCAGGACAACAGAACTCACTCTGGTAAAAGTGGTGGTCACTCTCGAAACTTTAGTCCTCCAAGCATCGTGAAAAACTAAACTTTTGATTGGCATACAATGCTGCAGAGTGCAGACGTTACAAATTTAAACTTTTGCTTTTGTAAATAGAAACCAGAGTGCTCACACAAACGTGCACGACGGAAAGAACACCCAGCCACCCAGTCACAACCACAAAACCAGTCACATGGGTAAATTTTATGAAATTGAGAAGCTTTCAATTGATGTGTGGTTTGTTAGAATATGACAATATTTAGATATATAGATACAACTATTAGAAAATCTGGAATCTGAATGTGCAAAAAAAATAAAAAAAAAATAAAAACATTGACAAAATCAAGTCAATGACAAGTCAAATCTAACAAGACATGTGGAAAACACCACAATAGCTAACAGGGAACGTTCCCATAACTTTCACTAATGTTATGTAAAAGTTATGTAAATTTTAGTAAAAAAAAAAAACTTTACTGAAATAATGTTTCTGGAACGTTCTTATAATGTTTAGAGTTAAAATACGTTGCATTCTCGTAACGTTGACTGATGTTCTCATAATGTTGAATGAAAACGTTCTTATACAACTTGTGATGTTATTTGTACTTGACTGATGTTCTCATACTATTGAGAACGTTCTTAGAACAACATCCTCAGATACAAAAATATGTTCTTAGAATGTTTTTCTAACATTCCCATTAAGTTACATTATCAAACGTTATCTCTGAATGTTTTCTGAATGTTCAAAACATTAGTTTTTTTTTTTTAAGTATTAAGAACGTTTTTTCTTTGTTTATGTGAATGTTAAAGGAACATTCAATTCTGTTATTCAATTCTGGAACATTCTGTCATTTTGGAAATGTTAGGAAAACGTTATTTCTGAATGTTTTCTTAACGTTCCTGTAAAATGATCCACTGGAGGCAAGTGTAAATGAGAACCCAAGTGCAGTTTATTATAAACAAAACCAAACATGAAACAAAAACATGCCTGACCATGACCATGACCATGACCATGACCATGACCATGACCATGACCATGACCATGACCATGACCATGACCCGTGGTTACAGGAAACAATACTTGACAAAGACATGGCAAACATGAGGGCTTAAATACACAGACTAAAGACAAGACAAGGGACACCTGTGAACAATGAACCAATGAACCAATGACAACATGCCACATAAGACAAGGGAACACATGGCAGGATCACATGACTTACAATGGATCACATGACAGACAAGGAAACATGACGTGAACAAACCCAAAAACAAAACCGTGACAGTTCCAAACATTCGTTTTTTTAAGTATTAAGAACGTTTTATCATTTTGGAAATGTTATGAAAACGTAATATTTTTAATGTTTTCTAAACGTTAAAAAAATCCAGTTTTTTTTTAAAGTATTAGAACGTTTTGTCTAAAGATTTATTCATAACTTTTAAAGAACGTTAGTGAACGTTATGGGAATGCTCTCTTAAGGTTATAAAAATAACTTGCAGGGAACGTTCTGGAAAGCTCTCTTAAAAATACACTGTAAAATAAAACCTAAAAATAACCTGCAGGGAAAGATCTTGAAAGTTCTCTTTAGGTTATAAAAAAAGAACCTACAGAGAACGTTCCTAGAACGTTCTTATTTGGTTCCAAAAACAATAACCAAATGGGAACATTAGGGGGAAAGTTCTGTGTTTGTTGGGTTCTGGGATTGAACCTAATGCATTACACTAATCAATCAGGACTTTGAATTTCCATTCGGTAACAGCATTTCATCTGATTCTGAACTAAATTCTCTCATTGTCTTTCTATCACTCACAACCTCATCCATTCCATGCCATCTTTACACCAAACATCTAGCGTCTCCAGGCAACCATTAGCCATTAAAGCTAGGGTAGGTAATCCTGTTCAGAAAAAAAAAACATTTCAAATTTGTTTAAACTGTCTTTATATACCAATACATAATTAAAATGTAAGTACTCTGAAAAAGAAAGTATAAAAATCGAGTGTCTGTAGACCTCTCACGACTGTTGTAAACACAGGTCATTATTTCCATTCACTCCACCCCCTCCCTTCTGGGCTCCTTCCAAAGCCACGCCCCCAAAACACATGAACGCGCGACGCCAAACGCTCAGGCTCAGCTGAAGACGCATTTATTATTTACCTGAGATGAGCGGAGAGGAAGGAGCGCAGTGCATGCAGTGACATCATGTCAGAATCACATGTAATAAAATACCTAACTTTATCACTATGAATATAAACAAATATGATGGCTTTTAGTACTCACTATCAAGCTAGCATATCGATACTGGTAAAGTTTAAAATATATTTTGTTTGATTCGGTAACGAGCTATATTTATAAGGCAAAGCTAGGTTGCATTGATACACGTTTTTCCATTACCATCAGTTAAACTGTGATGAAGGTGAATTTCGTGTAAGAGTCATAACATATACGGTGTTTTGCATGTAAGAGTTTCCATGATGAAAACATTGTTGACTCTGATGAGGACTAACGTTACACTCCGGTGACAAGTACCGCATCGTCGGTTCGAGGACAGGTCCACTCCGGGGTCGGGGACGAAGCAGAGGAGGTCGTTCAAGAGTGCGGGCAGGGTCCGAGGAAGTAGTTTAGCAAAGTAGCAAAGCTGGCATTGGTAGTTTTTGCTGCATTTTCTCAGCCATTGTGCCGCAAACTCCTGCTTACTCGGTGTAGTGAGCTGAATATTTCCGGGAACGGTGACATGTGATGATGAGTGCACGCAGGGCTGTGCACGCAGTGGTGCTCGGGCACGAGACATGAAGGCATCTGATTGGTTCTTTACATTCGCACCGAATGGCAGTGATTGGTCAGAGTTTTTACTGTCCTACAGCTGCTACAGAGGTCAGATTTTTTCCATTCCTTTTTCTGAACACATAATGTATTGACTACTATCAGAATGGAAGGACCATTTCACCCAGTATAAAAAAAAATGTTTCTGAACAGGATTACCTACCCTACCTTTAATCCAGCTAACAAAAATTAGTTGTCAGAACGTTTTGCTAACATTCCCATTAGGTTAGGAAAACGTTATTTCGGAATGTTTTTTAAACATTGAAAACGTCCAGTTTTTTTAATTGAGAACGTTCCCTGCAGTGCACGTTATAGTTTTTTATTACCAAAAGAGAGCGTTCCCATAACGTTCTTTAAAATGTATGTATAAATGTTTAGACAAAACGTTCTTAAAACACTGGATGTTTTGAACGTTTAGAAAACATTAAAAAAAATTATGTTTTCATAACATTTCCAAAATGAGAATACTTAAAAAAAATAAAAAAACGGTTGTTTGGAACATTCAGAAAACATTCAGAAATAACGTTTCCATAACTTAATGGGAATGTTAGAAAAACATTCTAAGAACATATTTTTGTATCTGAGAATGCTGTTCAATGAACGTATTCTCTCAATAGTATGAGAACATCAGTCAAGTATAAATAACATCACAAGCACGTTCTAAAAACTTTGTTCTAAGAATGTTTTTCTCTCAACGTTACGATAATGTATTTTAACTCTATAAACATTATAAGAACATTCCAGAAACATTATTTCAGGAAAGTTTTTTACTAACATTTTCATAACTTTAACATAACGTTATGGGAACGTTCCCTGTTAGCTGGGAAAAGTGTGACTAAAGTTAAATAGAACCTTTGTGAAAACCCCTTAGAATATATTAAGTGTTTCCGTGCAGGATATGAAAATGAATGTGCTGCCAGTGATAATAATTTCACTATTGTGATTGAATCCGCCACAGGTGGACTGACAAAATAATAGAGAACTGCTTAACAGTGGCTGTTTTTACATTGGGACACGCAAGTTGGAGCCGTTTGCAAGTTCATAATAATGAACTAACAGTTTGAAGCAGCCTATATAGAAAGACCAGATGTGGTGGTATTGGACCCCACATTGGTCTAAAACGAGGGACTGAAGGGGTGGAAGTGAGGTAAGAGAACTGAACACTTTTTACTGTGTATATACAAGTAAGTCAGTAGGCCTAAGTAAGGAAAGAAAGAAAGAAAATTGACAGTTGTCTGTAAAGCATTGCTTTGTTTGGATGCAGTAAAGTGGCCTATATAATGACATCTGTAAAAATAAATGAACAGAGCATTTAACTATGGTATTATCATGGTAGTTACAAGCAAAACCACATTTCTCATTATTAAATGGTTTATAAAAAAAGTTTAAAGAAATAAAATAAAATAAAAAAAACTATAAAAAAAAAAATTAAGTAAAAATAAAACAGTACAAGCCAAGGTAATTTTCTATATGGGTGGTGTGGTGTGTTGATTGAAAAGCTTTTAAGTCTATGATACAATAATTTCCAGTTCCCAGTTAGTGAACAGGATGTTATGGTTCAGCTTCAGGAAAGACCTTCTCATATTATATACCGTGTATAACAGAGAATTCTGTCGAATTCAGGGAAGGACGCCCATCAGGAGCAGGGGGATTTTTTACTGTGATCTATGACCAGTCCATCCCTGATCGTCACAAACAGTGGACCATCCATCACTACCAGCGATAAGAACAGTGAACTCCTGAACCTCGAGTTGATGATGGGAAGTTCGGATCATTTTACTGACTCGGTTTCTCATTCGTCAAAACGAACGAATCTTTTATTCCAAATAATTTCGTTCATTGCAGCAGAACATCATTAAACTGGTTAATAGCCAAATTCCCCAAACACAGAAAATGTTAACACATTCAGAATAAGGAAAAAAAAAAAATGCAATGCAAGGACGAGACCAAATTATGAGAAACAGAAACGATTAATTCATTGCTTATCTGGGTCTTCAGGCTGTGCAGTCTGTTAGTTCACCTCACGATCTAAGCCGTTCGTTCATCCCGAGTCTTCGGGGTCGAGCATCTACTGTAAAAAAGGGTTCGCGCACTGATCTTTATAGAGTCATTATATAGATCAGTGGGTTCGAGTCATTCGTTCATCACGTGACAGCTCGAGTCGCTCATTGATCATCGCACAGATCTGCTTCAGTAGAGCCTCTGACTGCACCGAGAGAGTTTGCAATTAACACACACATACATTTTTTGGTGAATCCTGGTGAGTCAGAAACAGCATTCCTTACTTTCACTTCATTTTTATTTTACAGAATAGAAAAATCTCCAAATGCCTATATCCATAAAGTTTACTTTTCTCGACGTCACATTTATGCTTTCTTCAAACGGGGGTTGTTACAGATTTTGCGCAAAACATCGCCGAGCCTCAGGAGAAAATGGGGGCAGCAAATGTAAGTCATATATATTTTTCATTTAAAAGTTTGACACAGCTAACATAATGCAGCTTATGAACTTCATAAGTATTTCACATTGTAATGCTGTTGTTTTGATATAGCCTATTAATTCTGCTTCTTTCAATTTGGTACTTTAAATATACATTTGTTCATTTAGCAGATGCACTATCGGTGTAAAAACAAAAAGTCAGAAATAAAAGAAATCAGAAATCACTGAAAAATTATTTAAATAAAACTGACATAATGAAAATGCATAGAGGCAAAACACGTTCACACAATAATTGGAGTGTTTCAGAACAGTTAAAACATGATTGCAAGAGGAACAGACTAAACCACAGACAAACAAACAAACAAATAAATAAATAAATAAAAGTGTCCTGTTAGCTCAACATTAAAATAGCAGTAATGTCACAGGTTCAGTAATGGCTAGTAGCCTACACACTGCAACTAAATTCACTAACAAACTAACTATTTTACCTGCATTTTTCGGGAGTTAATTCGGTTGTAGAATGCAGTTATTACTGTAAATTACTGAACAGAACGGCATTAATCACTAAAAACAAATTTAACTGCAGTGTGTAAGTGGCGGATGACTTTCTATTTCATCTTGCATTGGTTGAGGGAATTCTCTGGAATAAGATAAAATTAGGATGCCATGTTTGATTCTACTTGTTGATTAAGGTTTCAACATCGTTCAGATTTGCTTTCAGTTAATATGAAGGACTAAAGCATTATCCTGTCTTGATTGTTAATAGTTTGTTGGTTTTGTCAGCAAGCTCGTCAAATGTGTTTTGCAAATCTGCTTTCTAGGACTGGGAAATATGATGATGATACAGGCGTGGCGATGATATAAAGTGAGAATCGATTTAACCTTTTCTATACCCTTTATATCACGAAATGCAAATATATCTGTGAAGCTTTTGGTTTAGCAGGAATTATTGACTCGTTAGAGCAAAAAAGGAACATGCATGAATGAGTAATAAAGAGCAAGACGTGCTTGATGTTAAAATGAGTTATTGAAAGTGCAAAAAAGGAACTCAAATTCAGTATTCACACACTGACAGGCTGCTAATTAGCTCTTAGAGTGTGTCATTAATGTTAATCATACAACAAAGTACAAAGAGAAAAGCAGACTGAATAACTCTTGTAGCTTTAATAAGTATTTGTGTGTTTTTAATTTACAGAGTGAAGACTAGGCCTATATACTCTAAAAAAATAACGTTGGCTCAGAAAAAATAAAAATAAATTATGCAACAGTGTAAGGATCCGCTAGGCAAATAATAGAGAACCCATGTGCAGTTTATTAAAGACAAGATCAAACATGAAATAAAAACATAATGTGGCATGAAAACTCAGAACAGGAAAGACAGGAACATGAACAGATTTACAACCAGAGATCTACAGGCAGGCCCCGTCGCGACAAGGAAAGCAAACCAAGCAATTGCTTGGGGCCCCGAGCTGGCCTGGGGCCCCAAGACAACGACTGGTTAAGAATAAAATGCAACGACAAACTGTGTGAGCGCCCCTTTGATAGTCAATGCAGTAAAGTGCAATGACACTGTTATCGGGATTGCAGTTCCAATCTTGTTCCATATGAGGGCGCTCACATGACGAGTGCAGAATGAATGGAGGTCTATGGAGGTCTATATCATTTTTTGTCTAGTAATATGAATGTTGTTTTCGAAAGGGGATGCAAAGAAATTACACATTGCTTGGTGTTAGATTTTTTTAGAGTCACTTATTTGCTTTAAAAAGTCTTTCAAAATGTCAATGACGTCAGAATGCTGACGTCATTAGCAGAATGCTAGCGTGTTATGGGCAACAACAACTCAACCTGTAAGAAATCGAAAAGAAATAAGTACTTGTTCATTCAACTTTCGATCTATAACCCATGTTGAACTTGCAAAACCTACAATCAAATCTGAGATTTCTCAACGGCAATCGGGTGAGGGAGACAAATTTAGCCGTCTAGCCCCATTGACTCCCATTCATTTTGCACTCATGGGCGATCGCCCCCAGTGGAACTACAACCAATAGGACTTAATAGGGCGTTGGAGTGAACAGGCTTTCCGTAGACGGGCTTTGTCGGCAGTCATCAAGAAGCGGAATTATACTTCAGGAAGCCAGAAAAGAATGAAGAGAAAGGAAGAGGAGGATAAGAAAAAACAAGATAGTGGTAACAGGGCTGCCAACTTTTGAGTTTAGCTTGGAGTGAGATTTTTGGGGGGGGGGGGGGGGGGGTGTATGTAATTGTGATTGTCAAAACATTTTGTAGAATTTTATGAAGTTTAGTGACAACATGTTACAATGTTTACATTGTACAATGACTGGTAGGATACAGTTTTTATTATTGCTTGACAAAAAATTTCAAGATTTCAATTCCATTCTTGTGATTTGATTCCGATTTTGATTCAATATTGACTCATTTGGATACATGTTTATTTAAAATTTTATAAAAAAAAAAAATCTCACCTAATGCTGTAAACATAGAGGGCCCAATCTGCTGGTATTATTAAAGGTTAAAAATAACTAATTAAATTAAATATAATGCAGTTTTTGTTATAATAACAATTATTTAATGACATAAGTAAAAATATAATAAATATGTAATATAGTGCTCAGCAAAATCTCCTCTCTAGCTATTTTTTCTATTCAGTTAACATGGTCATTAAATGGCTCTCCTGAGGTAAATGTAACGTTATGTGACATAATTGTTCTCCTGCTGTTATATTGGCCTCTTTCCGTGGTTGAAAAACACTAATTGGTCGATATTATGTATACTTTCGGTAAGTTGTACTGCATCTTTAAATAAAAAAGTAACAGATGATCGGTTCACGTGCACTTGAACTGAGGCGCTCAGCGATCTGTCACGTCACATTTA
The DNA here is from genome assembly GCF_949319135.1 of Squalius cephalus. NCBI lineage: Eukaryota > Metazoa > Chordata > Actinopteri > Cypriniformes > Leuciscidae > Squalius > Squalius cephalus. The sequence continues at coordinate 4,555,041 of NC_137138.1, read as the reverse complement.
CAAGCGCCAAACGTATTTTTGTCTGAATTTCGTAATAAAATTGACGAAATCTAAGAGCTGAGAATTAGTTTAATATTAAAATTAGGTTACCTCTTTGCTCCGCAATTAGGGTTGGAGATAAACTGTGCAGGACAGATCGGCAGGAGCAGGGTTGGGCACCCCTGGTCTACACTATCACACTAAACTGCATTTGAGTGCATTGAAAGTTATAATGTTATTCTATGTGTTTGAAATGATTTAACCCTGGAGACAAGTTGAACCCAAAATCATCAACAAAACATGATCAAACATGAAACAGAGGCATGACCAGGCATGTAACTCGAAACTCAAAACAAGAACATCAACTAGAAACATTCAATACTTGACAAAGACACAGGGCAAACATGAGGGTTTAAATATACAAGACTAACGACTAGACAAGGGACACATGTGAACATTTAAAAGGAACACGCTGACTTTTTGGGACTTTAGCTTATTCACCGTATCCCCCAGAGTTAGATAAGTCCATACCCTTCTCATCTCCGTGCGTGCCGTAACTCTGTCTGACGCACCCACCGCTAGCCTAGCTTAGCACAAAGACTGGAGGTAAATGGCTCCAGCTAGCATACTGCTCCCAATAAGAGACAAAATAACGCCAACATTTTCCTATTTACATGTTGTGATTTGTATAGTCAAAGGGCAAACATGAGGGCTTAAATATACAAGACTATAGACAAGGGACACCTGTGAACATTTAAACAATCAACCAATGACAACATGACACAACAGACAAGGGAATACATGACAGGATCACATGACTAGAACAGGGGATCACGTGACAGAAAAGAACAAGAAACGAAAAACAAAACCCACAACGTGACAGTGTTAGTTTGCCTGTATGAGACTAGCAGTAAGCTCAACTTTACTCAAGTCAAGTCATCTTCATTTATATAGCGCTTTTAACAATGTAGATTGTTCCAAAGCGGCTTTACAGAGATACAAGGATAGTTTAAAGTAACAGAGATTGTTTTGGCTTTATAGCAGTTCTTGAATAAAGTTATTTTCCAGCTAAAGTTAATTTGATTGATTCACTTCCGTCGCAATGATCATTAGTTATTAACTTGGGGGCCGCTAACACGACACCGTTTTAACAGGAAACTCAACACAGACTTTAAACGCGAAACCTGTGAGAACGATAATGGCGTGCACATGCGTATTACGAGTTCAGTCTATTGGTATGCTCGTTTGAATATATGTGCGCAGGTTTGTAATTCCCTACAAACCAAGCCTTAAAAAACTACTTGTCTGGCCTAGAATTAGAATAACATACTGATCATATTCTAACATTTCATCATGTTGAGCTATATAACATTGATTTTCTAATAAAAAAACTTATATACAATCTTAATGTTACATCATGCAGTCAAGTGAGAGAGAGAATGAAAATCTTAAAAAAGCAGCGATGGAATTGGATAAAAGATCGAAGGAAATGGATAAAAGAGCGGAGCAACTGGACAAAAAGGAGAAGGAACTGGATAAAAGGGAGAAGGAACTGGATTTAAAAGTGAAAGAACTGAAGAAGGCTGGAGGAGCTGATCTTTTGAAACGCAACAGCGTAGAAACAGATGCACCTAACAGTAAGAATTATGGTTTTGATTCACATTTTGACTGATGCATATGATGATAGAGAGCAAAAGTCAGTCAAAATCTCAGTAAAATCAAAAACGCCAAAAATAATTCTTAAAAAAATAAGCAGAAAAAACAGAAGATGTGTCCTTTAATGCATGAAAATCATACAAACTGTAAGAAACTGATAAACGAGGTGACGGTAGAGCATGTGACCTGCATCATTATTTCATGGATAAAAAAAGAAAACTTACATTTCCCCTACTCATATTTATGTCAATTTTATTGTGCAATTCAAACAATGAGTGTTTGTTTGATGCTCTTTAATGACAGATTGCGGTTGCTGGTATAATCAAGTTGCAGAAGGAGAGGAACCAGTTTCCTTCTTCTGTCAGAACACAGGTTTGAACTTCCTTCTGCTTTCTTCTTGTTTTGTTTCTGTTTTTCACGTGCGTTCGCGCACATCAGGGGTGTATTTCCCGTACAACGACGTAACTCGCTGCTCAACTACCATAGTACGATGCATCGTTGAAGAAATCAACTAGCTAGTCACGACCCAGACAGCATGGTAACATTGATACAATGTTGAGTTTTGATCCAAACCATCATTTTGGTTGAGATTGACATTTCAGTGTTTAAAGTGTGTTGGATCAGCATTTAAATGTTGATGAAAGCCAACAGCACACATGCGTGGACAGTGACATTGAACTAACAGTGATTTGTAGTTTATGAGCACAAGATCATTCAGGCATGTATCTCTGCAGAACACTAGTGGGTGTTTCTCAATCAGTGGGGTGTTTTCAACCACTTTACCCGATTTGCTCTAATCCACTGGGGAATTGGTTTAAGGGTGGGCCTTCATGATTTTAGCAAGTCTGTTAAAAAATGGTTGAAAAATATTTATTGTAGTTTGAAATTGGCCACTGATTGGTAAACGCCCAATTTGGTTTTGCATGCGCACTTCTCAGTAGAGAGAAAGCATAGGTGCATCTTATACAGAAGTCTTGTTTGTTGAAGCACCTGACATACTTACATGACTTAAAGGATTAGTTCACTTTAAAAAAAAACTTTTGCTGATAATTCACTCACCCCCATGTCATCCAAGATGTCCATGTCTTTCTTTCTTCAGTCGAAAAGAAATGAAGGTTTTTGATGAAAACATTCCAGGATTTCCCCATAATGGACTTCAATGGGACCCAAACGGTTCAAGGTCCAAATGACAGTTTCAGTGCAGCTTCAAAGGGCTTTAAACGATACCAGACGATGAATAAGGGTCTTATCTAGCGAAACGAGTTTTATAAGCACAAATGCTCGCCCTGCTCTGTTCTGTGATGCGCGTTCGTGACGTCACGTAATACGCAATTACGTTGAAAAGGTCACGTTTGACGTGTTTACAAATGTGCGGAAGGAGGACCATATACACATTTTCAAATGTATTTGTGTCAGTTTATCGTTTAAAATGCCCATTTCGTGTGCGTATCCTGGGTGCTTTAATATTAAAAAGCCTAAAAGAAAATTTTCTTCAGGACAGAAATTTTTCAAGCGTGACCTTTTCAACGTAATTGCGTATTACATGACGTCATGAACGCGCATCACAGAACAGAGCAAGGCGAGCATTTGTGCTTATAAAACTTAAACTTTTTTATTTATTTTTTAAATGACCGATCGTTTCGCTAGATAAGACCCTTATTCATCGTCTGGTATCGTTTAAAGCCCTTTGAAGCTGCACTGAAACTGTCATTTGGACCTTGAACCGTTTGGGGCCCATTGAAGTCCATTATATGGGGGGAAATCCTGGAATGTTTTCATCAAAAACCTTAATTTCTTTTCGACTGAAGAAAGAAAGACATGGACATCTTGGATGACATGGGGGTGAGTGAATTATCAGCAAAAGTTTATTTTAAAGTGAACTAATCCCTTAAGCACAGTTTCAAACAATGGTGCATCTACATTCTTAAAAAATGCACATTATAGTAAAGTTTATTACGAATTTCCTGAATAAAGTTTTAACGTCATTTAACACATTTCTTGAAGTGCGGGAGACATGAACATGAGCAAGAAAGTTACACTGCAAACATAGCCCATGTCTTGCATCCGTCAGTGCTTGCATGCAGAGCACATTGCTCCTTTAGTAGGAATGAAGGCAGATGAAGATGGACAATAAAATAAAAAAAGAAGCACCCTCCTGATAATGCTGACATTGATTATACACCGAGTTGTTGTCGACAGCATAAACACCTGACCTGGGACTTGTCACTGCTTAATCAGGTAATCATTTATATTCCTGAATCTGTATTAAATTTGAGAAATGTAACTGATTTCCATTCAGTTTAGCTTGTTTCCACTGAAACACAATAACAAAAAACATCTTGTGTTTATTAAGAAAGTGACTGACATGGCTATTTTGTTATATTTAAAGAGATTAAGGTCTACGTAAGGTGAATCTGCTTTCTTTTTCTGAAGAAGATATTTTTTTTCTTCTGTTGAACACAAAAGAAGATAGAGTGAAGAATGTTGGCATCCAGACAGTTGATGGTAGCCATGCATAGACTTCCATGGTATTTATTTTCTACTATGGAAATCAACAGCCACCATCAACTTTCTGGTTACCAACATTCTTTAGAATATCTTCAACTGAAGAAATAAACTCATACAGGTTTTGGAACAACTTGAGGGTGTGTAAATGATGACAGAATTTTCATTTCGGGCTGAACCATCCCTTTAAAGAAATTTTCATTGGAATAACCTAAGCTCTTTTATTACAAGATGTTACTTGAATGCTATGTAGTTTCACAGAAAATGAACTGAGAGATAGTTAATGGCTATAACTCATAGGTGTTTGTTCCTCTTCATGAAGAGTTTAGCTCCAACACCTGCCTGGAAGTGTTAATTGATCCTAATGACCTTGATTAGCTTGATTAGCTTGATTAGCTGCCTCAGGTGTGTTTAATTAGGGCTGGAGAGAAAATCGGACACCCCTGCCATAGTGCTTTCTTTTGATATTGAAGCATTAATAGATTTTAGAAAAATAAATGAAATAAACAGAATTTAACAGTACTTTAATCGTAGTTAGAATATTTTGTGTTCAGCAACTTTTTTAAAAAGTGAATCATATTGTGTTTAGTATATTAACATTCTTGAATTTCTTGAATGTGGCAACTGGATTGACTTGTTCTTGAGTAACATCATTTTTGCTTTTTCAGATTTCAGAGAACACAAAGGGTTCTTTTGTCCTATTTCTCCCCCTTTATTTTTTTAAAGAATGATCTTTTAATATATTTTTGTCATTGTTTGATTGAATAAAATAAATTGACTCAACTGCTGGAAAGGTGTCATTTATATTTTAAAAGGTTTTTGCCAAATTTTTAAATGGTCAGGAATCTGACGCACCATTGAAGTGTAGTTGAAATATTAATGTTGTTTCAACATTTACTTGGTACATCAGATGGCAACATTGTTTGACGTTCCTTTTCAGTGTATTTTCAGTGTTTCAACAAAACATATAGAATCAACATCACATTGTAACATTGATCAAACCATATCACCAAAGATTATTTCTGTTAATTTCAGAGTTGATTCAACAGCAGTGATGTAGATTCAACATCATAGTGTAACGTTGATTCAACAATATTACCATTGATTATTCTTGTTAATTTCAGTATTGATTCAGCATTGGTGATGTAGAATCCATCATAGTGTAATGTTGATTCAGTAGCATTACTATTGATTTTTTGTTCAACAGTTTCAACATTAACTGAGGGTGCAAGAGTGATGCAAAAACATCACTTTGTAACGTTAATTCAATGTAATTAGTGTTAACGCATCAACACTGACTCAACATTGTCTCAATGATTACATGCTATCTGGGGACTGTTTCCCGAAACCATATTGTCGCAAAGTGGTCGTTCAACCACGTTGGTTTATGACGTCACGCACGTGGAGTTATTTTAATGAATCTGTTTGAGATTAAATTAAGGCTAGATGTTTTGCTATAAATTATAGACATGGCATCTGTGGACTGATTCTCATTTTTCTCAGTTATTTTGCTCTATTTCCAGATTCAATCGTAAGCTCGTTCTTATGTACTCGAGCACGTTCACACATGCGCAGTCTTCAAAAACGGTGCTTTAAATCTCTTGACAAACTTAAAGACGTAAATGACATTTGTATATATTCCAAATAAAATATATAGATTGTAGCCTACTGAATGTCAGCTAGCCTATTTTGCTCAAGATAAGGATTTATTAAAGGGGTCATGAACTGGCTTTTAAAAAAAAAAAAAAAAATTGTTGTCTGAGGTCAACTTATGACATTCGTTTGGTTTTTACATTCAAAAACATCAAAATGAATAAATAATAGGCTATTTTCTACCCTGGTTTTGAGCCTAGCTCCTGAAACGCTCGGTTTTATGGGCGTGCCGCATTGAAGACTTGGAGGTAAACGCCCACTGCTATGATTGGATAACAGTTTTGCATATTATAATGAGTTTCATGTAATGCGTGAATCGGTGGGCGGGGCTAAACAGGCAGTGCTGAAGTAGGTGATGATCTGCGGAGACGGGGTTTGATGCCCTTTGAGGTCATAGATTAGCCTGACTACGTCAGACTTCGTACTTCCGCTCAATTTCATTTCGCTTCTGTACTTAGTCTGAGACAGCTTCAGAGCTTTCTGTTTGCCACCGGTCTGGAAACAGCCGGGCCAATCAACGAACAGAGGGCGGGCTGAGAGCCGTGACGTACACGCTGATTGTACCGTGGATGCGTAGATTTACTTAACTTAACCTGCAAAAGTCGTTCACAGCCATGTTCACTCCGGTATTTCGCTCGATGGTTTTGTTTTCGCATCATACATGTGTTTACAGTGAAAGTTAAATGCGGCCGAGCATGCGCATAACACACGCCATAACCAAACGTTATGTGATTGGCTTACGGGTAACCAATGATTTTAAACTTCAGACAAGCGCCCCCTAGCAAGAGAGAAAACACTTCTCTGTTATGCCATTCCAGACTCTGTCTACGAAGCAAAGAGAAGTAGCAGAGTCTGGTATTACCAGGCTAGTCATAGATCCCCACTTTGAAAAACCTGTGGTTCGCTGTGCCTGGTGTCAGTAAAAGCTTTTATTGGACTAACAAGGAAGTTTTCAGTTCTGAAACTTACAGGATGTTCCTATATGACGACATCTTATATGTCAAAAGCTCAAGGAAAATGAGATTTCTCAGTTCATCACCCCTTTACATGTCAACCCTCCCGTTTTTCCCGGGATTCTTCTGTATTTTAACTTGCTATCCCGCTATCATCCCGTTTAAATATTTTCCCATATTTCTCCCGTATTTTTAATCTTTCTATAAAAATGTAAAAAATCCCACTGGGCGCAAACCAGTTAAGCAGAAATCCCGCCCTGCAGCTAATTTCATTAAAGGGGGGGGGGGGGGGGGCGCGAGAAGAAGAACAGCAGCATCCCGGGGATGGACGAACATGAGAGAGATGGCATTGGAGACTATGTATGTAATGTATTATGTATGTAATACAGAGATTATGTATTTATTTATGTTAATATCTGCACGATTAATGTGTATTTAGCCTGCTGATAATGACGGAGCTTGCAACCATAGTTGGCTAACGATGCTTTCGGGAAACACACCCCTGAGCTGCTGAGTCCATAGCTCATTTTCAAAGAAACGGCTGAAGACGCATCTTTTTCGGCAGCACTTGATCCAGTAATACTAACACTTTCTCTTCTATTGTATTTATAAAAAATAAAAAGCTTAACAATGCTTTCGGGAAACACAGTTTCAGTTTGTGTTTCAGCGCGTCCGCTTGTTTGTGCTCACCTGTCTCCCATTATTGCTTGATTTCTATGCCATATCTACGCTTCCTTCCTCTTTGTTCTCTGTCAGTGTGTTCTGTGCTTTTTGCTGTTCACCTGCCTGTTTTTTTTCTTGTCTAGTTTTCTGATATCTGACATGTTTTTTCTCTTCCCAGGTTGTGGGATTCCCCGTTCCTCGCCAGGACTTCTTGCTCTCTGTTGCTGTTGACCAGTTTTTACTATTACTGGTGCTGGAGTTTGGATTTCCCAGGTTTACCGATTCCCTCTCTCTCTGCATTGCTTTGTTGCTGTGAACACCTGCCTGTTTCCAATTGCGAGTTAGGATTAACTTGTTAGTTCATGTTTGCCCTTCGTCTGACCATCCTGACATTGATTCTCGTCTCACGATCCGGATTTGATTTCCCTGGACACTGCCTGATTTATGTACTGTCTTCATTATTATGCTTCAGTAAATTGTGTTTAATTATTCTTCTGCTTTTGGGTCCTTCCTTCCTGAGATCGTAACATCATCACTTAATTCACTTCACATCAATGTTACAATAACATTAGGTAAGGTATCTATTTCCAATACTGTAGCTTGTTAACTGGCTAGAAAAAATTATTGATTAGCTTAAAGGATTAGTTCACTTCAGAATTAAAATTTCTTGATAATTTACTCACCCCCACGTCATCTAAGATACTCAAATCTTTCTTTCTTCAGTAGAAAAGAAATGAAAGGTTTTGAGGAAAACATTCCAGGATTTTTCTCCATATAGTGACTTCAATGGGAACCAACGGGTTGAAGGTCCAAATTGCAGTTTCAAAGGGCTCTACACAATCCCAGCCGGGGAATAAGGGTCTTATCTAGCCAAACAATTGGTCATTTTCTAAAAAAAATTAAACATTTATATACTTTTTAACCAGAAGAAAGAAAGACATAAATATCTTGGATGACATGGGAGTGAGTAAATTATCAGGAAATTTTAATTCTGAAGTGAACTAATCCTTTAATGTTAAGTGCATTATTGAATATATAAGCCTACAATATATTGATTGAACAACTGATGACTTATTATAATATAATTCTGTCAGCTTCAGTCCAAGATGTTCCACTCAATGTTATGTGTGTAGCTAAACACTGACTACTGACTGTAGCCTGCATCCATACCAGATCATGAAGGAAGCATGCACCAGTTCGGCAAGCATGAAGCATGAATTGCTGCCAGCGCTCAACTGGACAACAGCCAAACATCTATGACATCACCTACACCTCACTCTTAAGAAAACTCTTGGTTCTACACAGTTCCGAATGAGGGTTCTTCGGCTTGTAACAACAGAACAGAACCCTTTTTTGTGCTAAATAGAACCCTTTTTCTAAGGTTCCATAAAGAACCATGCTTTGAAAGTGCTGTAGGACCTTAATGGTGTTATAAATAACCTTTTCAGCAATGTTTATTTTCATTAATATTAGTATATTAGTATCTTCTTCATATTAATAATACAACTATTACTAATATTATTTTTTTATATATTATTTTTTAATATTGTTTTTTAGTCCTCTATCTGCCTGGTCTTATTGTATCTTGTAACCATTTGGGTTTTAGATATTAAAAAAAAAAAGAAAAAAAAAGAAAAAAAAGCTTGCTGTGTCAATTAGGTACATTTATTTTTGATTGACAATGGCAGATTGTAGCAAAAATGACAGTGCTCTAACAACAGAGATTAGCTGATAACAATTGATATAGAACATGATATAGAGTGCAATGCATAAGTGAATACACCCATGCTAAAGTTGACTAAAAAGAGGAATAAAAAATCATATTTTGGAAATTGAACTTAATGCCTTAATTTAAAAAATTAGGAAAAATCCAACCTTTAAGGACACCAATTTTCTTTGTGAATGAATAATGCATCGTAAATAAATAAATGTTCTTCCTTAAAATACAGGGTGCATAAGTGAGTACACCCCTATGTTAAATTCCCATAGAGGCAGGCAGATTTTTATTTTTAAGTATTTAAAAAATTTTTTTTTTAGGATACTATGCATCCTGATAAAGTTCCCTTGGCCTTTGGAATTAAAATAGCCCCACATCATCACATAGCCATACCAAGAGATTGGCATGGAGTACTTTCCATAAGATCATCTCTCAATGCAAATCAATCTAGCTTTTAGGCTAACTGAAATAAAACCATGCCAATCTCTAGGTATGGTGAAGGCTATGTGATGATGTGGGGCTATTTTAATTCCAAAGGCCAAGGGAACTTTATCAGGATGCATAGTATCCTAAAAAAAAATACTCAAAAATACTTAAAAATAAAAATCTGCCTGCCTCTATGGGAATTTAACATAGGGGTGTACTCACTTATGCACCATGTATTTTAAGGAAGAACATTTATTTATTTACGATACATTATTCATTCACAAAGAAAATTGGTGTCCTTAAAGGTTGGATTTTTCCAAATTTTTTAAATGAAGGCATTAAGTTCAATTTCCAAAATATGATTTTTTATTCCTCTTTTTAGTCAACTTTAGCATGGGTGTATTCACTTATGCATAGCACTGTAGATGCAATGAAGACCAAGTTCCAGTGGAATATCTTCACGATCCCCTGTGATGTCTTTATGTCCTTCATTATGTGTGTATTCTGAGTGGCAGTTTCTCTCTGCAGATGATGAGGTTATGATACGTAACAGCATCTGTTAAAAAGAATACTGTAAGTGGTATAAAGTCATGGCGGGATAGCTTTAATGTTTCTTTTGGGACTAGGTATGTTTAGGGATAAAGTAATAATGTAAAAAAAATCTAACAATATGGACCATAAATTCCATATCTCTGTTACTTGCAATGTGGAGAAGAGAAGATTATCCTTATAGTCCAGTCATTTTAAGCCAAAATGGGGGTCAACCTTGAACAAATTGCAACAGAAGCAAACTCAACTGATTTTGTATCCTCAATATGTCCTGAGTAAGGAAAAAAAAGCCCAGAAGAATCCCATTAGGGGAAAGATTAGAAAAAGACCCAAATATAGCCTATTCATACGCCTATTCATTCTTTTTCTTACGTGAATAGGGTAAAATTTTTAACCTTTATATATCACCATGAAAATTACTGAGTTGATTACTTACATCAAGACAAACAAAAAATGCATTACAAGTTTTTTTTAAATGGTTCGTTAACATGGACAAACGGTGCATAATCTTATTACGTATGTGCTAATTTGCATAAATACCACAGCAGATCTAAACATTGTCTAGCCAGGTGAAAATGTCTTGTTGAATCTTGTTGACACAGAACAGTAAAATACTTGATGTTAAGGTATGAATGGAACCCATTTAGGATACCCATGAGCATTAATACATAGAGGCAGGAATAAGTACTTTAGAAACCAGCCTTTATTAATTTTTAAGAGATGGGGTTTTGGGCGGGGTTTGTGGGACTGTTTCTGGGGGACGAGTCTGAGGGAAGAACAGGAGACAAGGAGAATGCAGAAGACAAAAGGTAGGCAAAATAAAAAGTGAATTCCCAGAAACAGTCCCACAGACCCAGCCCCAAACCCCATCTCTGCAATAATAATTAATAAAGGCTGGTTTCTAAAATACTTAATCCTGCCTCTATGTATTAATGCTCATGGGTAGCCATAATGGGTTCATTCAGACCTTAATATTAAGTATTTTACTGTTATGTGTCAACAAGATTCAACAAGACATTTTCACCTGGCCATACCCAATGTTTAGATCTGCTGTGGTATTTTGTCACAGTGTTGGGTTTGTGTTCCCCGGGTGTCCAGTAGATGTCCTCCTTCCCCGGTGTCACTTACATCATGAACTACGTTTCCCATCATCCTGTCTGGCTATCACGATCATTGCACTCAGGTGTTCCCCGTCATCATTGCACTCAGCTGTTTCCCCTCACCTTGTTAGTGTCTGTGTATATATATCCTGTTTGTGTCAGTGTTTGTCACTGAGTTCTTGTATGTATCACACCATTTCCTTAGTCGGTTCTTGTCTGTGGCTTGTTTTGTTCTTTTGGATTGCTTCTTTGGATTTTGACCTCTGCATGGACTGGATATTGATGTAACGGTTTTCCCTTAATAAACACATATTGCATTTGGATCTAAATTACCTCTGTTCTTGTGTGGATCGTGACATTTATGCAAATTAGCACATACGTAATTAGATTATGCACCGTTTGTCCATGTTAACAAACCATTTAAAAAAACTTGTAATACATTTTTTGTTTGTCTTGATGTAAGTAATCAACTCAGTAATTTCCATGGAGATATCTAAAGGTTAAATTTTTTACCCAATTCATGTGAGAAAAAGAATGAATAGGCGTATGAATAGGCTATATTTGGGTCTTTTCGAAACTTTCCCCTAATGGGATTCTTCTGGCTTTTTTTCCTTAATCAGGACATATTGAGGATACAAAATCAGTTGAGTTTGCTTCTGTTGCAATTTGTTCAACCTTTTTTCATAAAATGACTGGACTATTAACTGAACAGAGATACTCACACTTGAACTAAAAAGAGAAAAAGACATGATTGGTAGGAAACCAGTTACAATTTTTAAAGTTATAATTTATAGACATTTTAAGAAAGAAATCATTTACCTGTTGAGAGTATGTTGACAGTCTGTGTGACTCATATATTTTAAACATATCTTTCCAATAATTTTTTTTTGTTTTGTTTAAATAGCCTACAATAAATGTTTTTTTTGATGGGCATGCTCAGTTTTATTGTAAAAAGTCAAAAGCGTAGTACAAATGTACATACAATAACAACTGTAAGTAATTGATTTTAGACTTTAAATTTAGACTACATGTTCATGAGGAAGGATAAAAGGGATGGTGGAGGGTGTGCAACCTTTCCGAGGGGTGATGAAGATCACAGAGTGATGAAGGTGTGAGAAACGCTCAGTACAACAACTGAATGTAAATGGGGGAAATGAGGAGAGAATTGTTGCTGATTTTAGCGCTATAATAATGTTAGAAAGTGGAATAAAGGAACTCAGCCTTATATAGACTGAATTCTCTCCTCACTCCAGCACAGTAGATGGCAGACTGTGTGGTTAGTTCACAACCCGCCATTAATCCCACAATAGAGGAAGACGAATGGTGTTTCCTCAGCCACAACAAAGAACTTATATTGGCTCTTTGACCACAAGTAAAACATCTTGGTGAAATCTTCAGCTGGCGTCTATAAAGTGAGTTTTTATGTTGTAACAATTCATACTCATTTATAATAAACTGTTGTGCGCTGCAGCCTGGAGAGAAGTTGGTGATGGGAGAAACGGAGGTTTTGTACACCGAATAAACTCGAAGTGAGTTTACTCTTTTTGAATGATTCACTCTTTGGAAGCGCCGAACGCTGGCGACACCTGCCGGTCAGAACGGTGTAACTGCATCAAGAACAGCCCGAATACCGTTTACAAACCAATCGCAAATGTTTTCATGAAACCGTTATCTATATAATCTACAAATCATTTAATATCTTAAATATGAAGCATATGTAGCTAGGATTTGTGTTCTCATCACTAGAGAGCGGAGAGTCACTACAGTTTAAACGATGCTGTTTCAGGGGAAAGTGTAAACAAGGCTTACGGCTAGGCTAATATGCTAAAAAGGTTAGCCTAAGCATCACACAGCTATTGACCTATTAAAATACTGTTGAACATGCATGTCTTCCCACAGGAGAAGAAGAAGCAAGCAGGAGGAATTACTCCAGGAGGAACTACTGACATACTATTGTAAAGATGGATTTTGAGGAAGAACCCTGCAGAATAAAAGATGAAGATACAGAGGAACAAATAGGTCCGTGTCCATTCTTGTTTATTTATTAACAACTACTGAAGAACATTAAGACTATAAACCCTCATTTACACAATTATATTAGCTGTAAAATAATATTAACTAGGAACAGATGTGAAAATACAAGATGAGTTTGGGAAAATGGATTTATTGGCACAACGTTGTATTGTAGATATGCGTTTTCCCAAACTCATCTTGTATTTTCATACCTGTTCCTAGTTAATGTTATTTTACAGCTCATATAATATCTTAAAGTTTGTGTAATTTTAAGATGAGTTAGGGAAAATGCACCTGTTACTTTTACTTTACTGTTACTTACTTTTATTTTAATCTTGAAATGTAATATGTTCGTTTTAGGTCTGATGGAACAAAGTGAATTGGAGGAGAAACTCCATCAGTTTCAGAAACCTCAACAAAACACTCAAAGAGGAGGAGAGAAATGTTCTTGCATCTGCTCTCAGTGTGGAAAGAGCTTCGAAACTAAATCAAGCTTAAAGAAACACATGAGAATCCACACTGGAGAGAAACCCTTCACATGCCATCAGTGTGGAAAGAGCTTCACAACTAAATCAAGCTTGAATATGCACATGAGAATCCACACCGGAGAGAAACCCTTCACGTGCCATCAGTGTGGAAAGAGCTTCTCATGGGAAAGTAGTCTCAAAACTCATCTGCTCTTTCACTCAGGAAAAAAAACATTCTGCTGTGATCAGTGTGAAAAGAAATTTATTTTGAAAGCGGAACTGAAAAGACACATGAAAATTCATGCAGATGTGGAGCCTCACCTGTGTTCTGATTGTGGAAAGAGTTTTTCACAACTCCAATATTTAAAAATTCACCAGAGTATTCATACTGGTGTGAGACCTTATGTGTGCTTGGACTGTGGGAAAAACTTCACTAGATCCGGTGACTTAAAATCACACCAGAGAATTCATACTGGAGAGAAACCGTACAAGTGTTCACACTGTGGACAGAGTTTCGCTCATTTATCATCCTTGAAAGATCATGAGAGAATTCATACTGGAGAGAAACCGCACCAGTGCTCTTTATGTGGGAAGAGTTTCAGCCAATTATCTGGTCAACGAACTCATATGAAAAAGCATTGCCCAAAGTTGTGTAAGTGAGCAAAGTTCACATTCAGATCCATCACTTTAAAGAAAATGATTTGATATTCAGATTTGGCTTCATTTAAAGGGGACCTGTTATGCAAAATTCACTTTTACATGGTGTTTGAACATAAATGTGTGTCAGCAGTGTGTGTACACAACCACCCTATAATGGTAAAAATCCACCCACTCCTTTTTTTAATCCCCATAAATCATAAGCAGTGTTTCAGTACAAGCCATTTGCAGATTCTAGCTGTTGTGATGCCACATTGCATTATTATAGGGTCTATTTACCATAGACCCTTCCCTCAGTGAGCTGAACACTGTCCTCCATGTTTTTCTCCTTGCCAGAGCATGTAACAGCAGGATTCAAGTAAGAAATGTATTCTTATTAAAGCTATTAATTTTTTTTTTCAATCAAAAGCAGTGAGTGATTTTCTGTTTTTCTTTTGTTGTTTGATTCATATTAACAGCAGATATTGCAGTAGGTACTGTATATTACTCTGCTTTCACTTTACTACACAGAGAATATACTCATGTGATTTCTTTCCCTGCTGTTTACACAGACATAACTGACTGTTTATGAGAACTTTGCTTTGCATGTTTTTGACATAACCTTGTGTGTATTTGACATTTTAACTGCAATAAGTCCTGAAAAAGAGCTTAGTTTAATACTCACGTCTGACATCCAGCTTTCTGTGCTCGTGCTTCAGATGTGTGTACTCAGAAAACCATATTTAAAAGTAAAAAATAATAATAAAATGTTAACACGTATCCACAATACTCACAGAGGGAAAATAACAGTTTGAATTGCATTGGCCTACCGATAGACCGTGAATGAATATTCAAACACTCTTTAATACATCCCCTATTGTCAACCATTTACAAAAACCAGGGGCATTACATTTCACAATGCTCAAGTACTACAAAAACTCGCACCCATAATCAACATCAAACATAAATAAACCCATAAAATGCATACCAACATCACGTAATATTCTTTTAAGACATAAATTAACATTAATGCAACGCTCCGGTGGCGCCATTATTGTGGAGATATGCTGATAAATAGCCCTTGCTACCGGTCTCTGCGGAACAAAAGTGTGTTTTAGTGTTTTAAAACTGGTGGGTGTTTATAATCATGCAATGAAAATGATGCCCTTCAGCCGTGTGACACCCCTACCCAAACTGTGACATGGGCAAATCAATTAGCGCAGTCGAAAACGCCCCTCGGTTTATGGCCTCTCCCACAGATCTGGTAACTCATTACTGTCCTGCAGAGACCTATACTTAATATCACACAACCAATCTACTAACTGGTAAACATATTTTAATGTATATGAATGCGTGTGTATGTGATGTGAGTTTATTGTAACGGGGCGATGACTATGAGTAAGTTGAGTTAAATTTAAAAGTGCTATGGGTCTCATGTGCACCTGGACCATAGCGGTAACAGAGGAGCAGCAAATCAAATGTGTTATTTAAATTAAATTAAATTCCCTTGTTATGTTTTTGTTATGAGATGCTTCACACTCCAGTCCAGTTGATGGCGGTAATACACCATAAGTTGGCTTGTCAACCGCCATTAAACCATACAAGAAGAAGAATCCAACAGTATGAAGACGAATAGTGTTCCCTCAGCCACAAGTAAAACATCTTGGTGAAATTTTCAGCTGGAGTCTAACGTGAGTTAGTTTTTATGTTGTAACAGTTCATACTCATTTATAATTTCCGTATGTGTGCCGTAGTTTGGAGAGAGATGGTGATGATGGGAGAAACGGAGCTTTTCTGGCTGTTAACAACATGTCGCTGTTAAAAGTGCGTGGAAAACGCCGGCTGGGCCGTTGAAACAAGTCTCAGCTCTCCGATTCTGTCAATTTTATTACTAAATTAAAACAATAAATACCGGTTTGGTTTCAATGTAACGCCTCAGTTCAAGCAGCACGTGAACCGATTATCTCTTACTCTTTACTACTAGTTAATAGAAAATAAACATGAATCAACAGTAGTTATGTTGAAGGATACAGTACAAACTTACCGAAATGTGCCTCATACATAATATTGATTAATCAGTGTTTTTCAACCTCGGAAAGAGGTAAATAAAACGAGAACAATGTCACATAACGTTACATTTAACTGTCCAGGAAAGCCATTTTATGACCGTCACCAGAGCACATAAAATTAGCTATAGAGAGGAGTATTTTGCTAAATATGTGCACTGTATTACATATTTATTATAGTTTTACTTAGGCTATATCATTAAAATATATTAACGTTGTTATTATAATTTAAAAAATCCGCATTTTTGTTGAAAAAATTTGAGGTTATATTTTTAACGTTTAATAATAACAATTTTTTTTTTCTTGAGAAAAATTTACATCTACTGTACCTTAATATTTATCCAAATTAATCGATATTGAATCAAGATCGGAATCAAATCACAAGAATGTAATTGAAGTCGTGAAATTTGTGTCAAGCATAATAAAAACAGTAGCCTACCATTGTACCATGTAAACATTTGCAACATTTTCACTTAACTTAATAAAATTATGTTTAGTTACCAAATGGTTTGGCAATCACAATACACTTAGCCTATTGTGATGCAAGTTTTTTTTTACAAACCTAAAATCAGCCACTGCACCATGTCTTAGCAAAAATAAGCTAACATGCCGCAGAAGGCTTATCAAATAAAGAGTTGCATGAGTTGCTTTAACCCTTTCATGCATGAATTAAAAATATTTTTTCTATGTGTTTTTATTGCTCTTAAGGCATGATTGATTTTTTTTTTTTTACACATTTTTCAAATAGATTTTCAGATGTTCAGATGAGCAGTGTTTGGGGAAAAGCATTACAAATAACATGCATAACTCAATTAAAATTACTTTTTGATGTAAGGAGTAAAGTAATGCATACAAGTAACATGCTTCACTTGAGTTAATTTGAAAGTGAAAGTAAAATGCTCACTGTTGCACAGGCATTGATCATTTTACTTTCGCTTTAAAATTAGCGCCAATTCGGGAGCGGCAATTCCTTGGTGGCTTCATTATTATTATTATTATTAATGAAAAACACAACAAATCTTGTCAGTCAAGAGTGAGGCGAAGTGAGGTGAAATCTGACTCCTGCTGCAGATCACTGCTGTGACTCTCGTTCAGCTCACGCTGAATTGAGCCAACACGTTCAGTTTTTAATTGTTGTGTCTGTTCTCTAACTGAACAAAATTATTATTATAATTATTAAAGTAATGCATTACAAGTAATGCATTATGTAATCGGAATGACTTTTTGATGTTACGAGTAAAGTTACAATCCGTCACAAGTAATGTGTTACATAATCAGATTACTTTTTGATGTTACGAGTAAAGTAATCCGTTACAAGTAGGGATGTGCACGAATATTCGAATTTTCGAATATTCGATCTGTAATTATTATTCGAAAAATAAAATACTATTAGAATTTTATCGAATTTATGAAGCCGTGTATGACTCGAGTGTATGTGTACGTTCTGTACGATAACTGTTACTGGCGCAATCTGCTAGGCTATATTAGGCGTTTTTTCCGTTCGCGCTACTTGAGCTTATATCCTTTTGTTCTTTATATATTTTTTTTTTACACATAGGCTACTGTTTAATGTTTTCAATTAAAAGAAATCTTTAACATATATTGTAAACTTGTTGTATATATTGCCTAATCGTAAGCTTCTTCAGAAATGGTGAAAAAAAAAAAAAAAAAAAAACTTAAAAAATAACATCTTTTTCGTTAAATGTCATTTAAATAAACAAATATTCGAATATTCGAATTTTATGAGCCCGAATATTCGAATGCAATATTTTTGAAAAATGCCCATCCCTAGTTACAAGTAGGCTAACGTGTTATATAATCAGATTACTTTTTGATGTTACGAGTAAAGTAATGCATTACAAGTAACGTGCATAGGATAGAAGGAATGGATGGATATTCCGGAGCAACTTGGCATTTCTGACTGGCCATCAGCCATCTTGGTTTGAAGGAAAATAAAATTCTTCATGCAATGACTTTCCACTTGATGGCAATGCATAGGATGATGCACTAGGGTCCACTGTAGAGGTTGATGTATAACTATGCGATCAAAACCCATGCAAGAAAATGCTTTTTGAATAGCTGTCCACTGTAGTGACCTCAATGCGGGAAAGGGTTAAAACTGGAATTTTTAAAATTGAACCTTTCTACTAACTTTTTTCATTTTTTCCCTTAACATGGTGGACATACTAAAGTTTACCACATTAACATTGGAAAAATAGACAATTAAAATAACGCAGTTTGTTTTTCCTCCAAAAAAGTGATGACTGCTTTATGATATGTCTTTTAATTAAAATTTTCCAACTTTCATTTAAAGGGAAAGTAATCAAAAATAACAGTGTGGACAATAAATTGAGGGACATGCAAAAAATCTTTATTATAATTGTTAAAATAAATGTAGTAATTGAAGAAAATATATACATTAGAGAGAATCATTACAGATATACCCCCAAAAATCATGTATTGTAAGTGTTGTATTAATCATGAAATTGGGATACACAGGCCTATGATCATCTGTTCGTCCATCTTGGCTGAGCTTTCAGTGTTACGGAAAGGGCTAAGCTCAGTCCTTGTCACATGACCTGCGATGACCTCTGATTAAAATACCGCAGTTACTGCAGGTATTCTGATTCTGATTTTTTCATCTCTCCGCGGTGTAGAAAAAACAAGCGTGTTGCGCGACGTGGCTGTTTGAGCGCACAAAACATGTGATGTGAATGGCCTCTAAGACAGCTTTAAAATTGATATTGTTCAACATTTTAAGGCAGTAAGATCATGATCTATACGAAGGACACAAAAGGCACAAAAGGAATCCCAGGAATGACACACTACACTATAGTTTAACTGTATGTTTTCTGTCAGCTGTATCAGGCGAAAGTGTAAACAAAGCTTATGGCTAGTCTAATATGCAAAAATGTTAAGCATCTGTTAAATGAACACACAGCTGTTGACGTTAAAAAACTGGGGAATATTCCCATCTTCCCACAGGAGAAGCAAGCAGGAGGAATTACTCCAGGAGAAACTACTGACATACTATTGTAAAGATGGAGTTTAAGGAAGAACCCTGCAGAATAAAAGATGAAGATATAGAGGAACAAATAGGTTGGTGTTCATTCTTGATACTTCATTATAACTGCTATTAAACTACGGATTACTTTATTTCAGTCTTGAATTGTCTAATGTAATATGCTCGTTTTTAGGTCTGATGGAACAACGTGAAGTGGTGGAGAAACTCCATCAGTTTCAGAAACCTCAACAAAACACTCAAAAGATGGAGTTTAAGGAAGAACCCTGCAGCATAAAATGTGACGATACAGAGGAACAAATAGGTTGGTATCCATTCTTGATACTTCATTAATAACGGCTATTGACCCTCTGGTGACAGCTGTTGCGCCGGTGCGACGAGCTCGCTTTTTTTCTTATCAGTGCAAAACAGACTCAAAATACTCTGTTGATTGTACATCATTCAATCCAGTTAAGTGTCTTTTTTTGTGTGTATACTCACAATAAAAATAAAATGTTGTGTTTTTTGCCAAATAAAGAACAATAAACAATAAAATGCGAGTTCTGCCGTCTCTCTGTCAGTGAAGTCCAATCTGAAACGCGTCCGAAAATGAACTGTAACTCCGTAAATACTCAGTCACATTTCTTTATAAAGCTTGAATTCTCTTCTTTTAAATGAATTAATTTATATAAAAAAAAAACATTCTCTGTTTATGTAATCTGTATGAAAAGAGAGAGATGTCAGTCGTTCTCATTTCAGCTCATTATCTGCTAATGTGAACACGCCTACGGAGAGTGCGCGCTATTCAAACGCAAATGATCTGAGGCAATCCATGCAAACCTGTCAACGCCCACAACAACTCGATAAAACACATCAAGTTTAATCAGATTTCTGTACTTTACGTCGTCTTGCTACGCTGTGAGGAATAATACTATCGTAATAATAATCCTGGGAAATTTTCCTCAGAAGTGCTGGTTTAGTTTCACTTCGAGGAGCAACGGATCCAGCTGAGGACTGTAAATAGTAAGTTCTTTATTCTTAAGTGCTTTGTTCTAATCGCGATATGGAATAGTGTCTGTAAACCGCAAAAAGACTTTTTAAATATGAATCGCGTGTCTGTGTGTGAATGACAGATATAGTAAACAACAGCGTGCATCTGTGCTGTTCATTCACACTCGCACTTACATTAGTAAACATGTTATTTTTACATGAACACATCTATTAGTTTAGCTTTTACCAAGCTATATTGCTATACTGAGATGAGTAAAAATCGACTGAAATATGTTGAAATAAAATTTGTATAAGCAACGTATTAAACTGCAAATTAACATTTATATGCTAATATATCATAAAAACGATTTGTTACAGACGAAATATGAATGTTTATACAAGATTTCGTTGATTAGTTTTGGATAGATTATAAAGTTTTTACTGTAAAAAAGACTACTGCCACATCAAATAAGCTTTTGTTCGCCAATTTCTGCTCATATGATAAATATATAGTTTGGGATGTTTGTAAAAAATAAAGTAGATATATTGAATTATCAAACTAAGATGTTATTATAGTGTTTGATCCAATATTCAAACTAATGAATCCTTAACTTTGAAATACGTATGACAAAATGTATACTTTTTACAAAGAAAGATTACACTTAAAATATTGTTAAAATTGTAATTGTTGTTGTAATTGTAACCTTTTTAATAAAATAGCAAAAAATATATTAACAAGGTGAATCTAAACAAAACAAAATCTAAATCGGTTAATATAAGCCTTCTCATTAAATTATTTTTATTGTGTTTTATTAGTGACAAATTTGGGGAGAGGATACATATACCAAAACTTTCTGAAAATACAGTATGAGAATTAACTGCACAATTACTAGAATTGTTTACCTTGGATATTATACAATTTGCATGCATAAATTTGTGGAAAAAGATTTTTTTTTTTTCAAGATGATTCCAACTCCAACTTTGAAGTAATTATGTAGACAATATATATATTCTTTCTTGTGGTGCCCTCTCAGTGACACACCTGAATGAAAGGCTCATTATGCAAGTCATTGTCTTCTCAGGTGTTAATCACAGCATTATTCATGATTATTCACGCCCCCACACATATTGCGTTTCCAAACAAAAAGTGTCTTACAAAATTTAAATCAATGTATTGTTTTATGTGAATGATTAGGCAGGATGATTTTCAGATCATTTTAAAGCAAAAACTCTAGGCGACAACATCCATTAGTCAAATTACTTTTATTTCAATCTCGAATTTGTCTAATGTAATATGTACGTTTTAGGTCTGATGGAACACAGTGAAGTTGAGGTGAAACACCATCAGTTTCAGAAACTGAAGAAGAGGAAGAAACTTCAAAGAGGGAAGAAATGTTCTTTCACCTGCTCTCAGTGTGGAAAGAGCTTCAAAACTAAACCAGGCTTGAAGATGCACATGAGAATCCACACCGGAGAGAAACCCTTCACATGCCATCAGTGTGGAAAGAGCTTCCCATGGGCATGTAATCTCAAAACTCACCTGCTGATTCACTCAGGAAAAAGATCATTCGGCTGTGATCAGTGTGACAAGACATTTATTTTGGCTGAGCACCTGAAAAGACACATGAAAATTCATGCAGATTTGGAGCCTCATGTATGTTCTGTGTGTGGAAAGAGTTTTTCACTGCTTGAATTTTTGAAACAGCATGAGATTATTCATTCTGGTGTGAAACCTTATGTGTGCTTGGACTGTGGGAAGAAGTTTACTAGATCCAATGACTTAAAAACACACCAGAGGATTCATACTGGAGAAAAACCGTACAAGTGCTCACACTGTGGACAGAGTTTCGCTCAGTCAGGTGACATGAAAGCTCATGAGAGAATTCATACTGGAGAGAAGCCGCACAAGTGCTCACACTGTGGAAAGAGTTTCACTCGGTCAGGAACCTTGAAAGATCATGAAAAAATTCATACTGGAGAGAAACCGTACAAGTGCTCACACTGTGGACAGAGTTTCACTCGGTCAGGAACCTTGAGAGATCATGAGAGAGTTCATACCGGAGAGAAACCGTACAAGTGCTCACACTGTGGACAGAGTTTCTCTATGTCAGGAACATTGAAAGATCATGAGAGAATTCATACTGGAGAGAGACCGTACAAGTGCGCTTCATGTGGGAAGAGTTTCACCACTTTATCTCATCAGCGGACTCATGAGAAAAAGCATTGTCCAAAGTTATCTAAGTGAGCAAAGTTCACACTCACAAGTAAATAATTTGATATTCATGTAACCCCCTAGACTTCTACACTGTTAAACATTACTTCATATAACTTGCATATGACATTGTAGTTTCCCTGTAGGGGTCGCTATGTGTTGTATCGGGTTGAGGTCAGGACTCTGTGCAGGCCAGTCAAGTTCCCCGACACCAAACTCGCTCATCCATGTCTTTATGGACCTTGCTTTGTGCACTGGTGTGAAGACATGTTGGAGCAGGAACATCCCCAAACTGTTCCCACAAAGTTGGGATCATGAAATTGTCCAAAATGTCTTGGTATGCTGAAGCATTAAGAGTTCCTTTCACTGGAACTAAGGGACCAAGCCCAACCCCTGAAAAACAACCCCACACCATAATCCCCCCTCCACAAAACTTTACACTTGGCACAAAGCAGTCAGGCAAGAACCATTCTCCTGGCAACCACCAAACCTAGATTCATCAATCCAGAGAACACATCTCCACTTCCCTAGAGTCCAGTGGCGGATGCAGCTGCTCGACCATAGAAACCTGTACCATGAAGCTCTCTACACACTGTTCTTGAGCTAATCTGAAGGCCATGTGAAGTTTGGAGGTCTGTAGCTATTGACTCTGCAGAAAGTTGGTGATATCTGCGCACTGTGCGCCTCTGCATGCGCTGACCACACTCTGTGATTTTACGTGGCCTACCACTTCGTGGCTGAGTTGCTGTTGTTCCCAATTGACCCTTCGCAGGGAGTTTGATTGACAGGCAAACTGACCAATCATAATCCGCCGAATCCGCCATTTTTGTCCGACAAAGCAGTCAGGAGTTAGTAGATTAACATTGGAGGATTTGAACTTGAAAAACTGACGCACTGACGTCTTTCCGTGGTTAAGAGGGTCATCGGATGCAAAATTCACTTTTATATGGTGTTTGCATATGTGTTCCTACAAGTACATTGGTATTTACATGGATAATAAGGACTCATGTATTTTCAGCGTAGACCAAACAATAATGTTTTATTTTATTAGGCAGTTATGGAAAGCATAATTAGAAATGGCATTACGGTATGGTTTGGTAATCTTCCGGTTCAAGCAAAGTCTTAGCTTGCACACCTGGTAAAATAACAAAGAAGACCATAGGGAAAAGGAAAAGTCATTATATGAACAGGGAAGAACATAACATTTTAGGTTACCCATCGCACATATTATGAATTGTTGCCCTCTGGAAGACTGTACAAACGCTCTAAAAATATTTTATACCCACCTTAATTAAAACGTGAAACAACAAATGAATGTTATTTAATTAATGCAAGGTCTAGGTATAGGGACTTGTGTTTTTAACCCATTTGTGCCCAAATTTTTCTGATTGTTTTCATGCTTATAGTTGTGTTAATAGTGTCCTCTGTGAAAATGTTATGCATTTATTTTCCCCAGGTTTTTTTTTTCTTTTCTTGAAAATCGTATTTGAATGTGCGATTCAAATATTTGTCCGGTGGGCAAATATGTTGTATGCACCCCTTCATTGTCAAATTTGAATACATTTGGCATCTAACTCAAAATAACTGCTTTCAACAGATCAATCTTTATTCATAAACACATTTATTATGTATAACAGTCAAAGAACATTCGATGCGAACCCAAAAAAAGATGCATCTAGCTTATAATCTCTTGTGTATGATAAACAAAACAAACAACAAATACATTTGTCTTAAAGGCCGTGTTGCAGGGTAAATTTTTCAACGAATTTGTACAATTTGCTTGTTGGTAATAAACATTTAAACTGTTATCCATTGTATTTTATGTTGTTGGGTATCACAAAACGGAATATAATACGAAAAAGTAGGTACTATCTTACAGCGGTTTGCAACGATTCTCCTTTCCCCCACAATGCATTGCATTACGTCACGTTGGGGAGAGAATTTACCAAAGCCCGCCTTGAGAGCATTGAGAGTGACTAGAGAGACGAGTAGTAGACGAGAGTATTCAGATAGCGCAGATTATAGATAAATAGATAAATACATAGATATAGATAGATAGATAGACTAGATATATAGATAGACAGACAGACAGACAGACAGATAGATAGATAGATAGATAGAT
This sequence comes from Squalius cephalus, assembly GCF_949319135.1. Lineage (NCBI taxonomy): Eukaryota > Metazoa > Chordata > Actinopteri > Cypriniformes > Leuciscidae > Squalius > Squalius cephalus. The sequence goes on along the minus strand of NC_137138.1, from coordinate 4,530,333 downwards.
ATAGATAGATAGGCTAGTATAGAGAGATAGGCAGACAGCCAGATAGCATAACGCTAGCATAGATAGCTAGCAGCTAGATAGATAAATAGATAGAAATATATAGTAGGTAGATTGACATCTGGTCGCGGGGTGAGCTCCTCGACCAGCGACCAAAACGCACTGGCTTCCCTACAGCACAAGCTTTCCAACGCAGTTTCCATGGGACGGCACCGCCCACACAAGCACCTGCTAAACACAGCGACAGACACACGGCGGCTACGTTTGCAACAACATTTTCACCGGAGGAAGAGATAAACGCTTAGAAACGCCCATATAGCTAGCATGATGCCTTCTATTTCTAGATGACAAAGACAAAGTTTACCAGTACTACGACACTATGACAAAGGTTAGCGGTACTTATCTGAACTAACGTCATGATCACTGCCACTAGATATAAAGAAGACGTTGATTTTTCACTCGGTGCTATTCAATGACAGTAAAAAAAAAAAAAAAGTGTCATTGTGCACTGCTGCTCGTAGACTAGCTCCAGTGCTCATTGCTGCGTTGCTAAATGATAGCAACTCACCAGGACACTTCACCAACTCTCCACTCATTCTCCATAGTTCTAATACAGGCTGAGGCTACCTTTCCTCCACTTCTCCCCAACGTGACGTCATCACCGAATTGCGTAAAAAAACCCTGTTAATACCAAAACCGTAAAAAACTGGTCTTTAAGACCATTTTTGAGACATTTTAAAAATGCTATACATATCTTGAGTGATTTATGTACCCATTAATCGACAGTGGTGGTTAACCTGCAACATGGGCTTTAAAGTGGTGGAACATAGTGCAGAACAAAGTGCAGCTATTAAGTTGCCCCAACAGGGCATTGTGTATAGAAAATCAAAAAAAAAAAATGAAAATAAATCAATAAAAATAAATAGAATGCAGAAAAAAAATACTTCTATACATATAACAAAAAAACAAAAGCCAATAACAAAATACCAAACAACAAAAATAACAGTGCATACAGACAATTTTTTTCAAAAGACATTCGAAATGAAGTTATGTCAAACGTGTCCTCCACGCTCCCCTTTTTCTATCTCTCTTCTCCCTCTGCTCCTCTCTCTCCTGGGTAGATTCTTAGTGGTTTGCATGGAATTTCTTGAAGCACTCAACATGCAAGGCAACACCGCATTTCTCACATGCAAAGGAAGTGCGGCCATCACATTTTCGACACCTCATGTACTTTCTCCCTGTGTTGTGGGGCCAGTGGTTCAAGTTGTCAAATCTGGCAGCCTCACATATTGCAGAAGCCAACACTGACCTTCTTCCATGCCCCTGTGGCCTCATCCCATGGCGCTGGAGGAGACTCTGGGCAACCAGTCTTTGGAAGGAGAGGAGATCTCTGTCTCCCTCTTTACATGACCTGTATGAATGGATGGATGAATGAATTTTCTATTGGTGGGTATTGAATGAAATAAATACTTAATGAATACTTGTTTTGTTTTTGTCATGCCACTTAGGATATAGACCCCCTCCTTCCACCCCGCAGCCTCACCTCCCACTTACCATTACACCGCCATGTACCTGTAATAACACCAGGTGTTGACCATAGCACTGTTGAGTGCCTAGCTGTAGCATGGCCACCACCACTTCTTTGATCAGATGCCAATCTGGTAACGGTTCACACGTTGGTCGTGCAGGTCAACACCTCCCATATGTGTGTTGTAGCTATTTATACAAGTAGGCTGTTTCACTTTATCCATTGCATGTTTCTGTTTGTTCCAACGTTGAGTGTCGACATCGGAGTACTCATTCTCCATATTGGTCACAACAGTGACCACGCTGTTGTCATTTCATCTCACAATCAGTTTTCCATCTTCAATAAGGAATTCGGCATTACCTCTTGAGGTCTTCCGGAAGCTCTTTGATGGTGTCAGTGGGATATCAAAGAGATGATTTTCCCGAAGTGTGCCACAGCTGCCGTAGCCCCTTTTGGTCATCTCATCAACCAGGGTGAGTGTTGTGAATAGGTTGTCATGATAGAACTTGCATCCAGGTGGCATTCCAGCTTTCTTTGCCAAGCCAAGAACCACACTTGAACCCTGACCCAGTCCAGTTTCAACGAGACGAGTGTGGCTACCTGCGTATGGCTCCATCTGGTAGACAAACCCAGATGAGTATGCAAGACTCCAGATCTTGAAACCAAAGCGAATGGGCTTCCCCCTGATAAATTGCTTGCATCCATGCCTACCAAAGTACTCAATCATCATCTCATCCACTGCCAGATATTCCTGAATAGCCATGGTTTTGTTGACTTTATTCAGCTCCTCAAACATGGGACGCACCTTGAAGAAAGGGTCATCTGTGATTTTCATGTTATCCACAACATGAATGGAAGCCATTATCTCATCAAATCTGTTCCTCCGCATGGCATCTTTAATGCTTTTGTTGTTGACATCATTGTCGTCTGACAAAAGAAGACGTCGTCTTGGGACTGACAATGTCTTGGCACCTTTCTGTGCTGCATATATATTCGACATTTCCAGGGTGATATCCCGTAGTGATTTGGGATAGAATGTGAGAAAGATGTCTGCTGGATCATTTGATGTGATGATGGGATTGGTTGGCTTGGGTTGATAGGGAGGGAGTTGATGACGCTTAGCCTATATTGGTTTTTTGGTATCTGCCTTAAATTTCTTGAACTTCCGCTCTTTGTTTTTTATTTTCTTAAGCATGGGTCCAGGGGTTGTTGGACTATTTTCCTTTTCCTCAACAGCATTGATGATGTTTGGCTCTGTAGATGCACTCACTAAGGCCGCAGGGCATTCAAGTACATCTGCCATGTCAAGGAGGGGTAGCTGAAAAGCATTATCAGAGTTTAAGCCCTCTCCTTTCAGCAACCTTGATGGTAGGCGCTTGTAATCGCATGCCACCTCATCATCAGATCCATCTGTGTCATGAGCTTTCTTCTCAGACTCTGGCATAACTGTTACATTACAAAAATTTGCAGGGAGATTATCTGCATCAAGAAAATCCAAAAGCTCTGCCAAGGTATACCTGAAAGAAAATTATGCATTTTTTTTAGGCCCATTGTATTAAAGGAGAACTCCGGTCAATTTTAACATTGAGCTCATTTTTTTGTAAATTTGGAGTGCTGTCAGTACAGAGAACAACGACAAAAATCGGTGTTGCCTACATCGTGTTATCCTCTTTTTAAAATTTGCACCCTGTTGACTTCAATGGGGCAAGTTTTAAACCTGTTTTTAGCCTCCTGTATTTACATCCTGTTTTCGGCTGAAGTCCACAGTAGTCGATTGTCGAGTTCGGGCGCATGATCGTACGTACTAAACCTATGCGCGTGAACTCGACAATCGACTACTGTGGACTTCAGCCGAAAACAGGATGTAAATACAGGTATGAGCGCTGGCTGAAATAACATCACTTTTATTCATATCTTTCACATCTACTGCAGTCAGATTCACCCGCGTTCACTCTGAAGGAATCACTCACATGGCTGGTGCACTTGTAATGACACATCAAGGATGTTAAGAGGCTAAAAGCAGGTTTAAAACTTGCCCCATTGAAGTCAACAGGGTGCAAATTTTAAAAAGAGGATAACACGATGTAGGCAACACCGATTTTTGTCGTTGTTCTCTGTACTGACAGCACTCAAAATTTACAAAAAATGAGCTCAATGTTAAAATTGACCGGAGTTCTCCTTTAAATGGCTGACTGTAGTATAGGTGATTTCATATGATAATGTAAAAGTAAACTCATTACTTGTCTGAATTTCAACATTATGATGGAATCATAAGCTACTAGTCATAAAAAGAATTAGGGTCCTTGACTTATTAGAATGAAACGCATCCAAACTGGATGAAGGGGCCTCAATATTTTGCCCCTTACAAGACATAATATCATAAAAGGGAGAAAAAGATCATCTGCAGCAATTAATCCCATGCTTTAACTCTTTCTCTTTCATTCTTCCTTTTGTGTGATTGACTGAAGTTTGGAAACTGCTGCTGTCACTTGAAAACTGGACAGCCCATCCCCCCATAGCAACAGCAGACACGGGGGTGGGGCAGTAGAGCTGTGGAAAGATTGCTCTCTCATCTCCTCCTTTTAACAGATTTATTCCCTATCAAATTAAGGTCTACTGGACAGTAGAGATGTTAGTTAAAGGGTTTTAGGTAGGATATTATGAAAGAAAAAAGGCACTAAACAAGACCAATAACCTTGATTTATTAACCTATTAACACAGTATACCTCATTTCTCCATGTTATATGTACTTACTAGGCATTTGCCCACCGGCAACTATAGTTGCTACTTGGACTTTTGACTAAGTATACAAAAAACTATAGATTTCTTGTCAGATTTGTTTTGTTTGGATGATTCTAGAGACCTTCATGATTATATATATATATATATATATATATATATATATATGTCAACCAAAAATACTTGTTAGTAAAATGAAAATTACCTTTCTTTGGGAGGGTTTGCCTTCGCCATGTTTCCTGGAAGAAGAGGTAAGAAGTTGACAGCCTCATGTGACAGGAAGGAAATAAATACCTTTTTTCTATCCTTTATTTGGTTGTTTGCTTGCATGCATGTCATTGAGAAATAAAACATGGATAACATCTAAAAAAAATAAAATGACAACTAAACACTGCAGCAACTATAGTTACTATAGTATATATTGTTTATGGATCAACATATTGTCAGTGTAAACATTGGGTTCCTGGCAAATTTCCTCTTGGGGATAATAAAGTGTTTTTTCATTTGTTCATTTCATTAAAATAAAATTTGTTTTACAGCTGCCATATTGTGGTTAAATCTGTAATAAACCATATCTCATGTAAGAGCAACACATAAATTAGCTACAATTGTGGTTATAAGTTTACATATCCTTTGCAGAATCTGCAAAATGTCAAAAACTTAAAAAAAGAGGGATCATTATTTTCATTTTGTTTTTTATTTAGTATTTTTCTGAAGAATAGTGGACAGTTAAACTGCTCAGGACAAACAAGCGCCTCATGAATAACTATCATAAAACATAAAAACAGTCGTTGATCCTCCAGGTAACGACACAATATGAAGATTCAAGTGAATGTGAACTCTTGAATTAGGTCATTTGTGTAAATTCAGTAATCTGTTATCGACTGTTTGATGAAAACACTGAAAACATGATAATTGATAGCAATTGAAAGTGTGATGATCATCTGCTAAATGAGCAACAACGACCACAATTCACTCCTTCAGTCAGTGAAGCTCCCACAGCCGTTCATGAGAGTTTAAATGCTGGGGAATATTCCCATCTTCCCACAGGAGAAGAAGAAGCAAGCAGGAGGAATTACTCCAGGAGAAACTACAGACATACTATTGTAAAGATGGAGATTAAGGAAGAACCCTGCAGAATAAAAGATGAAGATACAGAGGAACACATAGGTTGGTGTCCATTCTTGATACTTTATTAACATCAAGACTATTAACCCTCATTTACAAAATTATAGGAGCTGTAAAATAACTTTAACTGAAGTATAGGAACAGATATGAAAATGCATTTATAGTCACACAGAAATTGTATTGTAGATGCATTTCTTGTTTTTTTCATATCTTATAGTTTGTTATTTCAAGATGAGTTAGGGAAAATGCATTTGCGGTCACATAGTTGGCAAGACTTGATGACATATTATAATTGCAGAAGTACTTTTAGCACCTGATATCCAAAAATTAAATACCTGAGCCATGGTTGCTTTTTGTTATTAAACTAGGCATTACTATTATTTCAATCTTGAATTGTCTAAATTAAAATGTTTGTTTGAGGTCTGATGGAACAAAGTGAAGTGGAGGAGAAACGCCATCAGTTTCAGAAACCTCAACAAAACACTCAAAGAGGAGGAGAGAAATGCTCTTTCACCTGCTCTCAGTGTGGAAGGAGCTTCACAGCTAAACCAGGCTTGAAGAAACACATGAGAATCCACACCGGAGAGAAACCCTTCACATGCCATCATTGTGGAAAGAGCTTCCCATGGGCAAATAGTCTCAAAAATCATCTGCTGTTTCACTCAGGAAAAAGATCATTCGGCTGTGATCAGTGTGAAAAGACATTTGTTTTGGCAGCACACCTGAAAAGACACGTGAACATTCATGCAGATGTGAAGCCTCATGTGTGTTCTGTGTGTGGAAAGAGTTTTTCACTGCTCGCAATTTTAAAACAGCATGAGATTATTCATACTGGTGTGAGACCTTATATGTGCTTTGACTAGAAGTTTACTAGATACGGTGAATTAAAATCCCACCAGAGGATTCACACTGGAGAGAAACCGTACAAGTGCTCACACTGTGGAAAGAGTTTCTCTTGCTCAAAATACTTGAAAGATCATGAGAGAATTCACACTGGAGAGAAACCGCACCAGTGCTCTACATGTGGGAAGAGTTTCAGACAATTATCTAGTCGACTAACTCATGAGAAAAAGCATTGCCCAAAGTTGTCTAAGTGAGCAAAGTTCACAAGTCACAAATGTAATTTCTTTCAGCTTAGCGTATCATATCTAGAAACGTACATCTTGTTTATAATTTATAACCTTGTTCTTATTGAGTGACTTAATAAATTTATTTCAGTTCAAAGGGTTTCAACATAGTATTCATTGTTGAATCACTGCAGTGATAAATCAATATTTTAAAAAAAATTTGTTTTGACTGGATGTTTTTCCAATTTACTTTCTTTCAAAGTATGGCTTTTGACATAAATATCCACACCACTGAGATCTGAACACTGAACAGTGTCTGTGAATAAAATACCTGTTTTACAGCTGTCATCTAGTGGTTAAAATATGAACTAACACTAAAATAAATTTTAACGACATGAACTTTGATCAACAATATGGTAAAAGTCAAATGAAAATAAAGTCCTTAAACAGAATTCATATTTGGAAAGAATTTGTCTTCTTTGGAAACATGTCGTCATTGGTTTGGTAGTGACAAAAGGGAACACGTAATCCTTTATTTGGGGAAAATATAAACAAAATTTGAGTTATGCAAATCATTAGTATTTTAGTATGTTTTAGTAGTGTTTTAATTATGTGAGTTAAAATTACACTGTAGTGTAATGTGGCCGCTACCAAAACATCACTGTCACTACCGTAAATGTGCAGTCAACCGAAATGTTTTGTCAAAAAGTAAGTTTATTGAATTATCAACTAAGATGTTATTATAATGTTTGGTTCAATGTATATTTAAACTAATGAATCCTTAACTTTGAAATCAGTATGATAAACATTATGCCTTTTAAAAAGAAAGATTGGATTTAAAATAAAACAACTCAAATTACACTTAAAATATTGTTAAAATTGTTATTGATTTACCTGTGAAAACTTTTTAACAAAAAAATTATTTACAAGATAGATGTTAACAACATCTTAAAAGGTCAATATAAATTATTTATCACTGGGTTTCAGTAGTGTCAAATTTGGGGAGAGGAAAAATATTCCAAAACTTTCTGAAAATACAATATAAGAATTAACTGCACGATTACTAGAATTGTGTACCTTGGACATTATACAATTTGCATACATACAAAATTTGTGAAAAAAAGAAAGAAAAATTTCAAGATGTTTCCAACAGACTTTGAACAAAATCTGTAAAATGGCCCATAGACTGAATTCTCACTCTTCTCACTCCAGCACAGTAGATGGCAGAGTGTTTAATCATCACAACCTGCCATTAATCCCTCAATAGATGAAGATGAATAGTGTTCACTCGGCCACTTGAGATCTTGGTGAAATCTTCAGCTGGACTCTAAAGTGAGTTAGTTTTTGTGTTGTAACAATTCACACTTATTTATAACTATCGTGCAGTAGTATGGAGAAAAGAGGTGATGATGGGAGAAACGGAGCTTTTTGTACTCCGAATAAACTCGTTTTAAGATGGCGACACCTGCTGGCGAGAACAGCACGAACATGTGTAATAATACCGTTTACAAACCAATCGCAAATGTTTTGTATGTAACTTGTGTGTTCTCATCACTAGAGAGCGGAGAGTCATACAGTTTAAACGGTGCTGTATCAGGCGAAAGTGTAAACAAGGCTTACGGCTAGGCAAGTTTGCTAAAAAGGTTAAGCATGTTAAATGACCAGTTCACCAAACTTCAATGACCACATTCACACAAACCTGTTATAATACCTGTTAGATTATTTTATCTCTATTTTTTTTTTCTTCTGTGCCTCATTCTCAGAATTGTCCTTTTTCATCGTTGAATGACATGAGCTCATGGAAAGAGAATCATGAACATGAAGCCAATCCGTTCACAAAACCTCCTCAACTTTACTTGTGTACAATAGCTTTTATTCTTGGTTTAGGGGAGTGTAGCTGCCAGCAAAAGAGAATATACAATAGCTAGCCTACATAAAAATAAGTTTATTTATGGCAACTTTCCGACTAAAAGGCACCGCACATCCCAGAACAGCCTTTCGGGCACTTTCTCTTAGACAAAGAAAAAGGACCCATTACAGCTTATTTCTTGCAGCTTATCTTATATATATATATATATATATATATATATATATATATAAAATCACCTGCAGCCTTACAAACCAGAAAGAAAGAAAACAGGGAGACACAGAGACAGAAAAGTCAGAAAAGATTTATCTTTCAATACTGTTGAATATTCATGTCTGACTCTTCCCACAGGTGAAGAAACTTTTCCTAACAAGCAGGAGGAATTACCCCAGGAGAAACTATTGAGATGCAGTTTGAGAAAGAACGCCGCAGAATGAGAGATGAAGATACAGAGGAACAAACAGGTTGGTGTTTTCCTTCATTCTCTTTAATGACTGATGAGGAACATTAAGATGAAAACTGACCTTTAACAATACATCTAAAACTAGATACTAGTAAAGTCCAACCTGATCTCACGGCAATTCGTACAAATTTTTGCTAAATCGTACATATTTTACGAGTTGCCCAATTCCTACGAATGACGTTAACCTGACGCCCCTAAACCTACCCATCACGTGGGTTTAGACGAATCATACAAATCTGTAAGAGTGAAGTCGTACGAATTAGCCACCTTTTACTCACTCGTACGAAATGGTCGTGAGATAGCGTTGGTAGAGTAAATATTAAACTAAATTTTTTCTAAATTGAGGCTCAATATTTCTTTGGATCCCATTTTTCTTTCTTTAATTAAATTTTTGTTAAATCTTTCTGCTATTAGACTAGGGATTACTTTTATTTCAATCTTGATTTGTCTAATGTAATATGTTCGTTTTAGGTCTGATGGAACAAAGTGAAGTGGAGGAGAAACAACAGAAGTTTCAGAAACCTCAACAAAACACTCAAAGAGGAGGAGAGAAATGTTCTTTCACCTGCTCTCAGTGTGGAAGGAGCTTCACAGCTAAAGCAGGCTTGAAGAAACACATGAGAATCCACACCGGAGAGAAACCCTTCACATGCCATCAGTGTGGAAAGAGCTTCACATGGGCAACTAGTCTCCAAAATCATCTGCTGTTTCACTCAGGACAAAGATCATTCTGCTGTGATCAGTGTGACAAGACATTTATTTTGAAAGCGGAACTGAAAAGACACGTGAACATTCATGCAGATGTGAAGCCTCGTGTGTGTTCTGTTTGTGGAAAGAGTTTTTCACAACTGGGCAATTTAAAGGAGCACCTAAAAATACACAATGGTGTGAGACCTTATTTGTGCTTTGACTGTGGAAAGACCTTTATTACAGCCCACAAATTAAACCGACACCAGAGAGTTCACACTAGAGAGAAACTGTACAAGTGCTCACACTGTGAAAAGAGTTTCTCTCGGTCAGGAACCTTGAAAGTCCATGAGAGAGTTCACACTGGAAAGAAACCGTACAAGTGCTCACACTGTGAAAAGAGTTTCTCTCATTTATCATCCTTGAAAGCTCATGAGAGAGTTCATACTGGAGAGAAGCCGCACCAGTGCTCTTCATGTGGGAAGAGTTTCAGCCAATTATCTAGTCTACGGACTCATGAGAAAAAGCGTTGTCCAAAGTTGTCTAAGTGAGCAAAGTTCACATTCAGATCCATCACTTAAAATAGTCTGATATTCTGAAAAAACAAATGGTGTAATTTCTTGCAGCTTATCTTATATATTTGCCAGCAACTTACATATTGTTTATAATTCATGTTATAACCTTGTTTTTATCTTATTGTTCTTAATAAATTGATTTCAGTTCAAAGGGTTGTAGTTCAAACATTGTATTCATGGTTATTTAACCCTGCAGTGATAAATCAATATTTTAAAATAAAAATGTTTTGACTGGATGAATTTACTTTCTTTCAAAATATTGCTTTTGACATAAATATCCACACACACCACTGAGATCAGAACACTGAACAGTGTCTGTGAATAAAATACATGTTTTACAGCTGTCATCTAGTGGTTAAAATATGAACTAACACTAAAATAAATATTTAAACTAATGAATCCTTAACTTTGAAATCAGTATGATAAACATTATACCTTTTAAAAAGAAAGATTGGTTTCAAAATACAACAAATCTCATAATTTACACTTGAAATATTGTTAAAATTGCAATTGTTATTGATTTACCAGTGAAAACTTTTTTTTAATAAAATAGCAAAAATGTTCTTACAAGATAGATGTTAACTAAATCTTAATAGGTCAATTTAAGCCTTGTTATTACATTATTTATTGTTGGGTTTCGGTATTTGGGGAGAGGAAAATTATTCCAAAACTCCAAATCTGAAAATACAAAATGAGAATCAACTGCACAATTACTAGAAATATGTACCTTGGATATTATACAATTTGAACACAAAATTAATTCTCTTCTCACTCCAGCACAGTAGATGGCAGAGTGTTTAATCACAACCCGCCATTACGAATAGTGTTCACTCGGCTACTTGAGATCTTGGTGAAATCTTCAGCTGGAGTCTGAAGTGAGTTCGTTTTTATGTTGATACAATTCATACTTAGGCTATTTATAATTGTTGTGTGCAGTAGTCTGGAGAAAAGTGGTGATGTTGGGAAAAACGGAGCTTTTTGTACTCCGAATAAACTCGTTTTAAGCTGGCGACACCTGCTGGTCAGAACAGTGTAAATGCAGCGAGAACAGCCCGAACATGTGAAATGATACCGTTCACAAACCAATCGCAAATGTTTTGTATGTAACTAGGATGTGTGTTCCCATCACTAGAGAGCGGAGAGTCACTACAATTTAAACGGTAATGTATCAGGTGAAAGTGTAAATAAGGCTTACGGCTAGGCTAGTATGCTAAAAAGGTTCAAAGTTAATATAATAGCTACATAAAAATAAATGTATGGCCACTTTCCGACTGAAGGCACCGCACATGAAGGCAAGGCACATCCCAGTGGAAACAGATGCTTGACACTTTGGAAACAACAGAGTATAATTACATGCATTTTTGATGAATAACTGTTGCTATTAAAACTGTAACAGAAATGAATTATAAATACAAATTTTGTACTGTAATAAAATATATGTGCCTATATATTATTTATGAACTTATATGGGGTAGGCTAGGAGCAAATAATATGGGAGACCAGTGCAAATACAATTATTATATTATCTTCACCATGTTGAAAGAAATGGTGATAAATAAATAAATCAAAATAAACGTTACTATTTCACACCAAGTGCAAAGCCCGCGAAAGAACCAAAGAACCAGAGAACGTCACGTGACCATCGCGTGCAAAGCCGGACTCCCCTTTGGATTAGAGATCATAGCTGGACTGAGAGTTTTACTGAGGTAAATTATTTTTTGTATAGGCCTATATAAGTAGGCTATAAAATGGACGGACCACATCTAGATCTACTGTTCACATAAACAATGGCTTTCTGCCTTTTTTTTGTGGCTTTTTCCGTTATATCTGTCGTCATTCGCACTATGGGGCAGATTTGCTAGGATTGAGAAAACCTATTTCGTTTCAGATTCATGTTGGTAAAGGTAACCGTAGGTTTTTTTTATTAAAGTAATTTTACAATTATTAATACTATTTTACTCTGATGCAGCGTTGTCTATTTGGCTGCTTTAGAGCTCTCTCTCTCTCTCTCTCTCTCTCTCTCTCTCTCTCTCTCTCTCTCTCAAAATCTCGTGATCTCCCTCTCTATTTACATTGAGAGAGTGAGTGAGAGACAGAAATGACTCATTAGCAGTCTATGTAGCCTACCTATTATAATATTAACTAGATGTACCGCATCGCGGTACAAAATATGACCGCCGCTCAGGCCTGCACTGGCTTTCCACAAAAATAAATGACGTGGAGTAATTTGGCTGTATTGCGTGTTTATGTATATACCTAAAAAAAGTAGTAGTATGTGCATGTCTGTCTGTGTGTGTGTGTGTGTGTGTGTATGTGTGTGTGTTTGTGTATGTGTGTGTCTGTGTGTGTGTGTGTGTGTGTGTGTGTGTCTGTGCGTGTATGTATGTGTGCGTACATGTGTGCGCGTGTGTGTTTGTGTGTGTGTGTCTGTGCATGTGGATTTGTATGTGTGTGTATGGGTGTGTGTCTGTGCGTGTGGATGTCAGTGTGTGTGCATGCTTGCGTTTGTTTGTATTCCTGCATGTGTGTGTGTGACAGTATCATCCTAATCCAGCAACCCTTCGCTCAACAGCACCATCTACAGGCCGATGAGTGTACAGTCACTAAATGTGCACATAAATGAATTTATTTTATACCCCCCCCATGGATGAAATTCTACGAAACTTAGCAGAGGATACCCCCAGAGGATGTCAAGTTAATCATACACATGAAATATGGTGCAGTTCTGAACATCTCCACTGAAGATAGGGGCGATTAAAGCAGAATAATATTGCATTTTAATTTTTTATGGGAGGGGCGCAAATCACAAATGAGTGATTATGGGCTAGGTTGATGTGGGCCCTTAAGAGCAACATACCATAAAAATGTCTTCATCCTCGGTGCCACGGTTCAGGTAGTTATTTAGGAAAAACTGCATTTTTTTGGGTTTGGGGGGGCCCAGCGCGGGGGGGGGAGTGGCCCCCGGGGACCAAACGAAATTTTTCCGTAGAAGTCTAGTGGGGCTACATGCCCACCAAATTTCATGTTCCCCGGTGTTTCGGTGTCCCTGGTATCGTTGACGAAAAATTTACGGGGGCCCCAGCGCAGGGGGGAAGTGGCCCCCGGGGACCAAACGAAATTTTTCCGTAAAAGTCTAGTAGACCAACATACCATAAAAATTTCTTCATCCTCGGTGCCACGGTTCAGGTAGTTATTTAGGAAAAACTGCATTTTTTTGGGTTTGGGTGGGCCCAGCGCGGGGGGGGAGTGGCCCCCGGGGACCAAACGAAATTTTTCCGTAAAAGTCTAGTAGACCAACATACCATAAAAATTTCTTCATCCTCGGTGCCACGGTTCAGGTAGTTATTTAGGAAAAACTGCATTTTTTTGGGTTTGGGGGGGCCCAGCGCGGGGGGGGAGTGGCCCCCGGGGACCAAACGAAATTTTTCCTTAGAAGTCTAGTGGGGCTACATGCCCACCAAATTTCATGTTCCCCGGTGTTTCGGTGTCCCTGGTATCGTTGACGAAAAATTGACGGGGGCCCCAGAGCAGCTGGGGGAGTGGCCACCGGGGACCAAACGAAATGTTTCCGTAAAAGTCTAGTAGACCAACATACCATAAAAATTTCTTCATCCTCGGTGCCACGGTTAAGGTAGTTATTTAGGAAAAACTGCATTTTTTTGGGTTTGGGGGGCCCAGCGCGGGGGGGGGAGTGGCCCCCAGGGACCAAACGAAATTTTTCCTTAGAAGTCTAGTGGGGCTACATGCCCACCAAATTTCATGTTCCCCGGTGCTTCGGTGTCCCTGGTATCGTTGACGAAAAATTTACGGGGGCCCCAGCGCGGGGGGGGGGGGAGTGGCCCCCGGGGACCAAACGAAATTTTTCCGTAAAAGTCTAGTAGACCAACATACCATAAAAATTTCTTCATCCTCGGTGCCACGGTTCAGGTAGTTATTTAGGAAAAACTGAATTTTTTTGGGTTTGGGGGGGCCCAGCGCGGGGGGGGGAGTGGCCCCCGAGGACCAAACGAAATTTTTCCGTAGAAGTCTAGTGGGGCTACATGCCCACCAAATTTCATGTTCCCCGGTGTTTCGGTGTCCCTGGTATCGTTGACGAAAAATTTACCGGGGCCCCAGCGCGGGGGGGGGAAGTGGCCCCCGGGGACCAAACGAAATTTTTCCGTAAAAGTCTAGTAGACCAACATACCATAAAAATTTCTTCATCCTCGGTGCCACGGTTCAGGTAGTTATTTAGGAAAAACTGCATTTTTTTGGGTTTGGGGGGGCCCAGCGCGGGGGGGGAGTGGCCCCCGGGGACCAAACGAAATTTTTCCTTAGAAGTCTAGTGGGGCTACAATGCTACATGCCCACCAAATTTCATGTTCCCCGGTGCTTCGGTGCTTCGGACGAAAAATTCAGTAAGGTGACGGGAAAAAAAAAAAAAAAAACTTTGACAATCCCTATATGACCGCTTTCGCTAGCTACGCTAGCGGCGGTCATAATAATTGCACTTTTTATATAATAAAAAATACAGTAAAGGTAAAATATTTATACAACCAGGAAAAATTATTAATCATATTCAAGTAAAATTATAATTGTTTTCAATAATGAAAATACGTTGTATTGTGACTTAATATGCCTTCTATTTGTTAGAGGTTTTTTTTTTTGTACATTTTCAGATGTTTTTGTATATTCATAAATCACAGCTTTTATTGATTTTATGGTGTATAGCATGAAAATAATTATTTTCGAAGAAGAATGAAGGAAAAGGCTTAACGTGGTTTAATTGACCTAAACAATGATCAATGATTATCAAATTTCTCTCTCATATTGCTCCTCATAACCACTGAAAACTGTCGTCAAATCAAACCCAAAGTCCAAATATTATGGACGTTATCTGACATTAAGCGTTTCTGCTTCATTAGAGCCTATTGTAAGGAAAAAGCTTAACGTGGTTTAATGTACGTAAACAACGATCAGTGATCACCAAATTTCTCTCTCATATTGCTCTTGAGAGAGAAATTTGGTGATCATTGATCATTGTTTACGTACATTAAACCACGTTAAGCTTTTTCATGTTAAAGGAGAACTCCGGTCAATTTTAACATTGAGCTCATTTTTTTGTAAATTTGGAGTGCTGTCAGTACAGAGAACAACGACAAAAATCGGTGTTGCCTACATCGTGTTATCCTCTTTTTAAAATTTGCACCCTGTTGACTTCAATGGGGCAAGTTTTAAACCTGCTTTTAGCGTGATCATAGGTAACTAAACCTATGCTCGTGAACTCGACAATCGATTACTTTGGACTTCAACCGAAAACAGGATGTAAATACAGGTATTTGCGCTGGCTTAAATAACATCATTTTTTATCCATTTCTTGCACATCTACTGCAGTCAGATTCACTCGTGTTCACTCTGAAGGAATCACTCACATGACCTGTGCACTTGTAATGACACATCAAGGATGTTAAGAGGCTAAAAGCAGGTTTAAAACTTGCCCCATTGAAGTCAACAGGGTGCAAATTTTAAAAAGAGGATAACACGGTGTAGGCAACACCGATTTTTGTCGTTGTTCTCTGTATTGACAGCACTCCAAATTGACCAAAAAAGAGCTCAATGTTAAAATTGACCGGAGTTCTCCTTTAAGATATACCTGCTTACGTGCGACGTTACCCGGTGAAATAGGCTACTCTCTGATTATGTAATCCATATGAAATGTGCATTTCTCTCTGGCGTTCATGGCGAGTCCGCATCGTCAACTTCATCTTTGCAGTGACACAGAAAACACCAGTTTATTAAAAAAACATTAAATGTCTCCTTGCTATTTTAGACACATTCATAATCATTACTTTTACCGGTTCTTTGTGGCAAGCTTTATGCGTGCGGTCGTGCGCTTGAGTACGGCTATATTACGTAAACGCTCATTATCCTGTAGGCTATATAGCCTATTTAAGTAATTAAATGAATATAAAGGGGCGATTTGTCCACTAATGGCTTAAATGAACAACTACTAGTCGACTAGAAAAAAATTAGTCGGAGGCAGCCCTTATTCCACATATTTTCGAACCAGCAGGCCATTCTGGGTTGAGCAAGCGACCCTGAGCGGAATGAGCGAGCGGAGCGGAATATTCAGAAATGCGCTCTCCGCTCACATGCTCTGATCAGAACAAACCCGAACCTCACTGTCTGCTGAACTTGCGCAGAAACATCAAAATAGACATAACCAGCTTGTTTTTAAAACTAAACATTTAGACTATTTTAGCACAACTTATGAGCTTAGTGACAATTTTTTATAATTCTTGACAAAATTAGAATATATTGGAAGGTTTTTTTTTTTTTTAAGAAAAGTTTTGCCTGTTGAAAAGTGGGTTGGCCTAGGCCCGTCAGGCCCACCCATAATGCCGTGCCTGCCAACTAGTAGTCGCTGTGCGAGTAAACCTCACTCCTCTGATCTCAATAGGCGCTCTAGCGACAAACGCTAGAGGCTGCAGTCTTTAGCCTTATTTTGTTAGAGCGCCTGACACTCATGCCGGAGACCCGGGTTTGAGGCCCGCACAGAGCGGGGCGAGTAGGACTCGAGTGGAGAGGTTACATATATATATCTAACACCTGCAGCCTTACAGACCAGAACGAAAGAAAACAGGGAGACACGGCGACAGAAAAGTCAGGCTGATAAGATTTATCTTTCAATACTGTTGAATATTCATGTCTGACTCTTCCCACAGGTGAAGAAACTTTTCCTAACAAGCAGGAGGAATTACTCCAGGAGAAACTATTGAGATGCAGTTTGAGGAAGAATCCCGCAGAATGAGAGATGAAGATACAGAGGAACAAACAGGTTGGTGTTTTCCTTCATTCTCTTTAATGACTGATGAGGAACATTAAGATGAAAACTGACATATTAGACTATGGATTACTTTTATTTCAATCTTGAATTGCCTAATGTGAAATGTTCGTTTTAGGGCAGATGGAAAAAAGTGAAGTGGAGGAGAAACTCCATCAGTTTCAGAAACCTCAACAAAACACTCAAAGAGGAGGAGAGAAATGTTCTTTCATCTGCTCTCAGTGTGGAAGGAGCTTCACAGCTAAATCAAGCTTGAAAAAACACATGAGAATCCACACCGGAGAGAAACCCTTCACATGCCGTCAGTGTGGAAAGAGCTTCCCATGGGCAACTAGTCTCAAAAAACATCTGCTGTTTCACTCAGGAAAAAAATCATTCGGCTGTGATCAGTGTGACAAGACATTTGTTTTGGCAGAGCACCTGAAAAGACACGTGAACATTCATGCAGATGTGAAGCCTCATGTGTGTTCTGTTTGTGGAAAGAGTTTTTCACACCTGGACCATTTAAAGCAGCACCTAAAAATACACAATGGTGTGAGACCTTATTTGTGCTTTGACTGTGGGAAGACCTTTATTACAGCCCAGAAATTAAACCAACACCAGAGAGTTCACACCGGAGAGAAACCGTACAAGTGCTCACACTGTGAAAAGAGTTTCTCTCAGTCAGGAACCTTGAAAGATCATGAGAGAGTTCATACTGGAGAGAAACCGCACCAGTGCTCTTCATGTGGGAAGAGTTTCACCCGATCATCTAGTCTACGGACTCATGAGAAAAAGCATTGTCCAAAGTTGTCTAAGTGAGCAAAGTTCACATTCAGATCCATCACTTAAAATAGTCTGATATTATGAAAAATTAAATGGTGTAATTTCTTTCAGCTTATCTTATATATTTGCCAGCAACTTACATATTGTTTATAATTTATGTTATAACCTTGTTCTTATTGAGTGACTTAATACATTTATCTCAGTTCAAAGGGTTTCAACATTGTATTCATGGTTATTTAACCCTGCAGTGATAAATCAATATTTTAAAATAAAAATATTTTGACTTGATGTTTTTCCAATTTACTTTCTTTCAAAATATTGCTTTTGTCATAAATATCCTCACACACCACTGAGATCAGAACACTGAACAGTGTCTGTGAATAAAATACATGTTTTACAGCTGTCATATCTAGTGGTTAAAATATTATCTAAAACTAAAATAAATTAATCTTTTAACGACATGGACTTTGATCAACAATATGCTAAACGTCAAAATAAAAATTAAGTCCTTTCATAGAATTCATATTTGGAAAGAATTTGTGTGTAGTTTTGATCCTCAGAATCAAATGCGTGAGTGACGATAGTTTGGCAGCGCCACAGATCTTCCTCTAAAGCTCAAGCAAATACAGAGGTATTGGTAGGGGTGTTATTGGATATTGAGAAAGCATATGAAATGCTTTGGAAAGAGGGACTTTTAATAAAAATTAAATGTATGGGAATTGGAGTAAAGTTGTACAATGGGATTATGGACTTCCTTCTTGAAAGAATAAATTATATTTTTTTGCAATTTAAAAGGTGCAATTTTGCAATGTAAAACGTAGGAAGAGCAATATTTCATGTGTATCAAAGTATACAAAAAGCAGTAGATGAAGTGGAGGTATGTGCAAATAATTGGAGCTTTAGATTATCTGTGGCTAAAACTCAAGTTATATGTTTTACTAAAAGGAAAAAAGTTCCAGTGGTCAAGTTAAAGTTATATGAGCAGGATCTGGAGCAAGTTTCAGTAGTCAAATATCTCGGTGTATGGATTGAACCTAGGCTGACATTTGCAATACATGCTAAAAAACTGATCTAGAAGTAAATATTTTAAGATGTTTATCAGGGATTGAATGGGGAGCTTGAAGATTATCGCTGAAAAGATTATATAGTATATTAATCACATCAAGTTTGGATTATGGAAGTATAATTTACGGATTTGCAACCGAAACCATATACTCAGAAAGATTGAAGCAATACAAAATCAAGCTTTAAGAATATGCTGTGGTGCGTTCAGAACATCTCCCATTGCAGCTTTACAGGCAGAAGTTGGTGAAGCTCCTTTAAACCTTCGTATGCATAAAATTAGATTAAATTATTGGGTTAATATAAAAGGTCATAAAGAGAGTCATCCAGTAAAGGGAGTGATAGAAGAATGCTGGGAACATGGGAACAAAAACATTAAAAGCTTGGGATGGATTGTTCACAGGGAAGCACAAGAAGCTGGTATTGCAGACTGTGATGTTAGCCCAACTGTTATATTATCCAGTATACCACCGTGGATATTTCCCATGCCAATAATTGACTTACAAATTTAAATGAAAATTAAGAATGAGAGAGATACCCCAAAGAACATTATTGCACAGCAGTATTTAGATCAGACTTATTCGTCATGGTTGCATATATATATTGATGGTTCTAAGGATCCTATCTCTGGAGGAACAGCAGCTACTGTATATATTCCTAAGTTTCAAACAAGTATTAAGAAAAGGATAACTGATCATGTATCTGTGTTAGCAGCAGAATTAGTTGCCATGATGGTAGCACTCCAGTGGGTATAGGATGTAAAACGACACTCGGTTACTAACGTAACCTCGGTTCGCTAAGATTCCTACACCAATCTCCCAAGGGCAGTTTGCCCGGGGCTCATGTATAAGTGGAATAGACGCATAGCGGCAGAACGGGGCGGGACGACTCTGTATTATGAAAGATAGGTGCTTACACATATATACAGTTAAGACAATATATCAGGCTTGAAACTGCATAGGCCCACAGGACATTGCAATATATCAACATTCTAAGCGAACTGGGTTGGGTAGACGTAGTTAATATAGCATAATCAGACTGAGAACAGCCTAGCCTGTAGGGCAGGCACTTCTAGGTTGTAGAACCTTATAAATGTAGACAGGGAGGCCCAGCCTGTTGCCATACAAACATCTTGAAGTGAAACCCCGCTTGTCCAGGCCCACGACGAGGCCATGCCTCTAGTTGAGTGGGCTCTAACGACCAAGGGGCAATCCAGGCCCTTGGAGGCGTAAGCTGACGCAATAACGTCTACTATCCATCTGGACAGGGTCTGTTTCGAGGTGGCTAGCCCTTTAACGCGGCCACCGAAGGAAACGAACAGTTGCTCTGTCTGCCTGAAGGCAGCAGAATGTTCCACATAAATCCTCAAGGCCCTAACTGGGCAAAGGAAATTAACCCCATCCTCACTGTCGGGTGCAGGGAGGGCTGACAGGGAAATCGCAAGCACCTAACCATTTCTTGGTTTGAGGATGACCTTAGAGTCATTAGGCCCAAATTCCAGACACGTAGCACCCACTGAGAGTGCGTGTAGGTCGCCCACCCATTTTACTGAGGCCATTGCCAGCAGAAAAGCGGTTTTGAAGGAAAGGTATTTTAGCTCCACCGCATGTAAAGGTTCAAATGGGCCACCTTTCATGGCCTCTAGGACCGTAGAAAGGTCCCAAACTGGAACCGAGGGGCGTCGAGGAGGATTCAGCCTCCTAGCACCCCTGAGAAACGGATTATGAGGTCATACTTTCCCAGCGACTGGCCATTTACAGGTTTGGTAAATGCTGCTATGGCCACAACATACACCTTGAGCGTGGATGGGGTTCTCCTGCTGTCCAACAGCTCTTGCAAGAAAGAAAGCACCACCATTACCTCACAATGTAGCGGGTACAATTCATGAGCTGAACACCATTCAGCAAACACTGACCATTTAGACGCGTAGAGCCGTCTAGTAGACGGAGCTCTAGCCTGTGTGATCGTGTTCATCACTCCCTCTGGGAGGTGAAGTGGTAATAATTGATCGCCCACACATGTAGGGCCCACAGCTCGGGGTATGGGTGCCAAATTGCGCCCTCGGCCTGAGACAACATGTCCTTCCTCAGCGGAATCGGCCATGGAGCTATGTTCCCCAGTTCCATCAACTCTGGGAACCAAACTTGATTCTCCCAGAGCGGGGTTACCAAAACTATCGAGCATTTGCACTCGCTTGATTACCTGTGGTAACAAGGCGACTGGGGGAAATGCATAGAGAGGGCGTCTGGGCCAGTCTAGGGCCAGCGCGTCCCTTTCTTTTGAAAAGAACATTGGGCAATGAGCGTTGGCCTGTGACGCGAATAGGTCTACCTCCCCTCTGCCAAAGATGTCCCAGATGTTTTGTACCACCAGGTGATGCGGGGACCATTCCCCTGGGGGAAGCTTGGCCCTGGACAGCATGTCTGGGCCCACGTTCAGGACGCCCGGGACATGCGCTGCTCTCAGCGAGCACAGATTGTGCTGGGCCCATATAAGGAGGTATTTTGCTCTTGGAAAAAGGCTCCGGGACCTGAGGCCGCCCTGGCGGTTTATATAAGACACCACTGACATATTGTCTGTTCTGACTAGAACATGGTGATTCCTCAGCACAGGGAGGAAAAACTGCAGGGCATTCTCGACCGCTTTCATCTCTAGACAGTTTATGTGTAGACGCTTCTCTGCATCTGACCACAGGCCCATCGATGGCCTCCCTTCATAAAGGGCGCCCCAACCTGTGTTGGAGGCGTCTGTCGAGACTACTTGACTGCTAGGGGTAAGCCCAGGTTCACGCCGGACTGGTACCAGTCGGCCCTCGTCCACGGTTTCAATGCTGCCACGCATGTCTGATTCACCGTGAGACGCAGCAAGCCTGATGTCCATGCTCGCGCCAGAAAATGCCGCCTCAGCCATAGCTGAAAGGGGTGCATGTATAGCAGACCCAGCCGCAGCTCTGTCGAGGCTGAGGCCATAAGACCCATCATCCTCTGAAACACTCTGAGGGGGAGATTCCTCCCTACTAAGAATGTTGCTGCTAGGCACTGGATTACTGCCGCGCGTTCTCGCGTTAGGCGCTTTGTGTGCAGGCGAGCGAGTTGAGGAACTGGCTCGTTGACTGCTGAATACACTCTTTGAATCGCCTCTGTTGAGGGAACTGAGAGAGCGGGTCGTGCCGATTTCGATTTCGGTCTGGCCGCAGTGGGACTTAGCCATCCGTGCCTTCCTAGGGGGGCTAGGAAGACTTAGGAGGCTCAAAGTTCGGCACGATCTTGGGCCTGGGACCCCGGGCAGGAGGCGGTCTGCGTCGGCTAGTGGAGCGCGAGTGCTGACGTTCCTCCCGCGCCTGGCGATGCTGTGCGGCAGGCGGCGGTGTGGGCGCTGGTTTCCGAGCGGGCGGCTGCTTTTTAGCGTGACCCACTGTGGAACTGGAACACCGCGGCAGAAAATGTCTCATGGCCTGAGACGCCTTCTGTACCTCAGAGTAGTGTTCCGCGAAGCCCTTCACCGAGGGACCGAAGAGACCCGACGGTGACAAAGGAGCCTCCAGGAAAGTGGCGCGGGCAGAGTCAGACATGTCGGACATCGTTAATCACAGGTGACGCTCCGTAATGGTGAGGGAGGCCATATTACGTCCAGTGGCCTGGGCAGCGGCTTTGGTAGCTCTGAGAGCCAGATCCGTCGCACTCCTCAGGTCCGTCACACGCTCCGAAGTCGGGCCAGCCTCGTCCAGGGAACGGAGAAGGTTGGCCTGGTGTATTTGCAAAATCGCCATAGTGGCTTGACCGGCGGCAGCTTAAGCGCGGCCGATCAACGCCGTGGTGGTCCGGCAGACTTTAGTAGGTAGGCTAGACTTGGACCGCCATCCCGCAGAGGGCGGACACAAGTGAGTCGTTACCGCTTCCTCGACCGGAGGAACGGAGAGATATCCTCTTTCTTTGGCGCCGTCAACCACGGAGAGCGCCAAGGAAACAGAGGATCTCAGCCTAGCCGAATACGGAGCTCCCCACGACCTGGAGAGCTCATCATGCAGTTCAGGGAGGAAGGGAGCGGGCCTCAGAACAGGTGAAGAGCGGCGTCCTGGCAGAAAGCAGCCATACAGCCTGTTGGGCGCAGGCTCCTGGGGCGCGGTCCACTCGTCGAGCACCATCTTAGCGGGGCGCTGACCGTCGATGAAGGAGACTCCGAGAGAGAGGCTCTCTCGTCGAAGTTTCGGGTGGCCTCTGTGAACGGCGCTTTTTACGGCGCGGTCCAACAGGAGGCATCTGAGGGGCGGATTCAGCGGAAAACAAAGCCTGTCGAGCCCGCAGGGTCGAAAGAGGCAGTGCTTCGTACTCACGGCAGCAGCCGTTGGCGAGCGCGTGGTCCGCATGGTCCCGGCCCAGGCAGGAAGTGGCGGTCCCCGTCGCTGAGCGTGGCTCGACACGAGCCGCAGGACATGGTGGGCATTTAGAAATGCCTGCTCTTTCAGAAGTAAACGTGTGTGTCGCAGCGGCGAACACACATGGAGCGAGAAAAGGATATGGGCGCCGGATAGCGCAGCAGGCACGACGAGTGAAGGCGGCGATGGTCCTCTAACTCGAGCTCGTCCCGCTGAAAAGCTTTTCGACGGCGCAGCTTCTTCTTCTCAGGAAGATCCAGCGATGTGAATCACACGCTGAAAGGAGACGAAATCATAGTGCAAACTGAGCGATGGGTATTTATAGGCTTAAGGCCCGTTCACACCAAGGACGATAACTATAAAGATAACGATAAAGATATAATTCTAAAAATCGTTCTCCATATTAAAGAATAACAGAGTTCACACCACAACTATAACGATAAAAATATGAGGAACGATATCGTTGGGATCACTTTCAGAATGATTTTTTTCCAGCTGTCGAACGATAAAACACTGACAGCCAATCAGAATCCACTCTAATTTAAAGGTCTCGCGCATTTAAAATGGATCTGGATCATCCGGGCGCGCGCGTGCTTAGAATAAAAAGACCGTTATCGGTCGTTGATGTGGACGCATATATAGTTATCTTTATCGTTATCTTTATAGTTATTGTGCTTGGTGTGAACGGGCCTTTAGGCCACAAGCTGCCGCGCCTAGGTCTGCTGCTGTAGCAAATGCGTTTTAAATTATTCAAAATTAAGGATAATTTTCTGCTTCAGTATTCTCGAGAAAAAGGAGTTTTTCCCGTAGCATAAGCTAAACTTACGCAACACGAGAGTACTCTCGTAAGAGAACCAAGATTAGTAGTAATACAGTATGTTCTGATTCTTATGCAGCAATCACAAGCCTCGTAAGTAAGGGATAATGTAGCGCGAGGCAATAGCGAATACAACCCCGACAAGCTGATCAGAACCCCGACGCAAAGCGCTTATTACATGGCTACCTACCAAATAAATCAATAATTTGACACAATATATTGATTTAAAGGTGCATTAAGCAACTTTTCATGTTAAAAATACCTGTTTTTCTAACCCATACATGCTTAAACAATTGCCTGATGGGCTGAATGAGCCCTTCTCTGATCACTGCGATTGCCTCTATAATCCTGTACAGTAAAATAAATAAGAGGGATTCGGGCCGAATCTGAGACTGGGCGTGACGTCATGCGCGTTCAGTTGCAGTGTTGCAGTTTCATTTGTCGCCAGAGGGGGGCATAGTTCTGCAAAAACTCAGAGACTTGCTCTTTGCACCTTTAAAAAGGAGTTTATTTATTTAAAAACGATTGTATTGCTTCCGCTAAAGAAAATAGTCCGTTCCGTCTCTACGGTTAGAATCCTGCGTCCATAGCAACGCTCTGTTTTTCATGGCAACAGTGTGTTATACTTCGCAGCGGTCTGTTATCAAGAAATAATAAAAGACCTCATTCTACATTGGAATTCAACCAAGCCATGCAATAAGTGGAAATCATGGCAAGACATTATATATGAGATTCTTGCAAGTTTGTTAAGAATAAGCAGTGTAAGCTTAATGGTGTTCTTGTGGGTTCCTGCTGATGTGGGAGTGGAGGCTAATGAAGACGTTGATAAAATAAGTTAGCTAAGCAAGCTGTAAAACACACAGAGATAAAATATTCAAGTGACTCTGAGCAAAGAAGAGGCTAAAGGTAAAATTAAAGAATTCATAAACAACAAATGGCAAGAAGTATGGAACAGTGATAACAAGGGTAGACATACAGTATGTATAGTATACAGAAACAAGTAGGAAATGGAAGAAGTGTTTTTAGGAATAGAAAAGAAGATAAGTATTTCTCACATTCAAATAGGGCACTAGACTAAATCATTCTTTGTTAAGGAAAACATAAATGTAATTATTGTGATCAGGCAGAAACAATTGAACGTGTTTTAATAAAATGTATAAAATATGAAAAAGAAAGGTTAGAACATATGAAGGAAGTAAGAAACTTGGGTGTTGAATCATTTAATATGGAAAGCCTTTTGAAAGTGCATGCAGAAAAAGATAAAATAGGCTATATAGTGCTTATATGAAATAATATTAAAGCAATAGGAGTAGACTGGAGAATTTAAAGTAATTGGTTTAAAAAAATTGTATTATCTATATATATATATTTTTTTTCCTTCTCCCCAGTCTCTTGTTTGTTTATGTTATCAATTTCTACACGCTTATTAGTGCTTCACTCTCCAGTTCAGTTGGTGGCGGTAATGTACCGAAAGTTGGTTTGCCAAACGCTATAAAACTCCATTAGAAAAAGAAGATGTTCCTCTAGATGGCGACATTTGTTTTTATTTCAATCACGTGATCTTGTTGTTGAGTCCAGTCCATCTTGGTTCATTCATGAAGAGAAAGAGATTCTTATCTGTTATTTACCGGACTGTGAGTACATTTATTTGATTATTTATTGAGAGAAATCTAAATCTGTCAACTTATACATGTCAATGAGCTCGACTAGCGTCTGATTCCCGAGCGAATGACTCGTAAGAGCCGGTTCATTTGAGTGAATCAAAAACACTTATAAACGAGCCGTAGCGGTTATTGAAATAATCTAACTGATATTATTAAACCCTAAAACACTTAACTCTAAAATGAACCAATGTTGTACATTACACTGAAACTTAAGCTCGTTACTGACGTGACAACATGTAAAGATTGTTTGTTGTGTTATTTTATGTAATGGATAATTGAACATTGTAAACACAAGGTGTAACACAATATGAACAACAGAAGATTAGTTTATTTCAGACACGTTTAATCGATGTCTGATTACAGCAATAAACCCTCATCAATATTATTTTAATCTCTCTGAACTGAATTGAAGAATTGATGGTTTAACAGTGATGGAAATATAGAGCACATAGATAATAACACCACTTTTGAGTAGATAATGACTAAAATACTTAAAGAAATTAGAATTATTTACAGTAGACAAACACAACACTCGTTTGATGTTAGTCATTATAAGTCTGGATGATGTTCTGTTGCAAGAAAGTGTTTGAAAAGAAATCATCTCACAAAAAAAAAAAAAAAGATCAATCTAGGTTAACCATATCTCATGAAAGTGCAAAAATAAGCTTAATGATATAGAAGTTAAAGTAAAAAAAACTGAAATAATGCAATTGTTTTTAAATTACTATTTGAGCAAAATACTTGCACCTGGATAATTGAGAGTGATTGTAAGTGTGATGATCATCTGCTAAATGAGCAACAACAACCACAATTCACTCCTTCAGTCAGTGAAGCTCCCACAGCCGTTCATGAGAGTTTAAATGCTGGGAATATTCCCATCTTCCCACAGGAGAAGAAGAAGCAAGCAGGAGGAATTACTCCAGGAGAAACTACGGACATACTATTGTAAAGATGGAGATTAAGGAAGAACCCTGCAGAATAAAAGATGAAGATACAGAGGAACAAACAGGTTGGTGTTTTCCTTCATTCTCTTTAATCACTGATGAGGAACATTAAGATGAAAACTGACATATAAAACTAGATGCTAGTGGACTCGATTGTAAACTACAGGGTGGGCCATTTATATGGATACACCGTAATAACATGGGAATGGTTGGTGATATTAAAGTCCTGTTTGTGGACTTCTAAATGGTCACCACCCATCTTGAGGAGTTTGCCCCCTCACATATACTAATGTGCCACAAACAGGACTTTAATATCACCAACCATTCCCATGTTATTACGGTGTATCCATATAAATGGCCCACCCTGTAGATTTGTGCAAAATTGAGGCTCACTTACTGTATATTAATTTTGTTCTCATTTGTCTTTCTTTAATTGAATTGTGGGAATTTAATTTGTTGATTTTAGACCCAAAGGAAGTGAAAGAAGACAAACCTAGTTTTATAAATGAAAATAAAGTTGTTTCAAGGACTGAAAAGACTTTCAAACAAAAACGAGCTGGAAAAACTGAAGTCAAAGGATCTTTCACCTGCACTCAGTGTGGATATAGTTTCGTTCAGAAAGGAAGCTTGAAAGAGCACATGAGAATTCACACAGGAGAAAAACCGTTCACATGCTCTCAGTGTGGAAAGAGTTTCAATCGCAAGAGCTTTCTCAAAGAGCATCTGCGCTCTCACACTGGAGTGAAGTCGTTCAGCTGTGATCAGTGTGATAAAACATTTGTTTTTTCATCTAGCTTAAGAGAACACCTTAAAGTTCATGCTGGTGTGAAGCCTCAAAATTGTTCTTTTTGTGGAAAGAGTTTTTCACAACGTAAGTCTTTAAAAGAGCATGAACGTATTCATACTGGTGTGAGACCTTATTTGTGCTTTGACTGTGGGAAGACCTTCACTAGATCCAGCATCTTAAAGTCACACCAGAGAGTCCATACTGGAGAGAAACCGTACAAGTGTTCACACTGTGGAAAGTGTTTCTCTCACTTAAAATCCTTGAAAGCTCATGGGAGAATTCATACTGGAGAGTAACCATACAAGTGCTCACACTGTGGACAGAGTTTCTCTTAATCATCATTCTTGAAAGATCATGAAAGTTCACACTGGAGAGAAGCAGCATCAGTGCTCTTCATGTGGGAAAACTTCACCCAATAATCTAGTCTATGGAGTAAGAAAAAGCACTGTTTCAAGTAAATACTTTGATATTCAATAATTTGATATATGATAATTTGATATAGTGAAATCACTCAGAAACTGTACATTTTGAGACTTTGAGAAATAAAAAGGAACGACTTATGTGACTAATTTTCCTGAAATCAAGTGTGTAGTATATATTTTTTTAAATAAAACTTGAAAATGGAAGAGATGATGAAATAAAGTGCATATGGTCTGTGTATGTGGTAATGCAACAGGGAAACTTTGCATTCAATTTTCTCGGGGGAACACAAAACATTTGCGAGAGAGCGCAAAAGAATTGACTTATTATTTTCCCTCCCATCTCATATTTTCCCACCACCACTCTGTACTTTAGCACTGATAGCAGCTGTAAAACAGGTATTTTATTGCCACAGACACTGACCATATGTGTACTTCATTTAATCTTCTCTTAAATTTTAAAGTTTTTGTTTTATTTAGTCTATTCCCTTTAGTTTGTTTGTTTATTTGTCTGTTTATTTATTATTTTTCCTCCCATCATATTTTTTTCATCCCATGTCCCTTAAGGGGCTCCATAGTAAAGTGATGAACTTGTACTTTACATAGATTTTAGTCAATGATAAAAAAAAAAAAGAAATCTAGCTAAACAATTAACTTATTGCCTTGATTCTTGTTTAAGCAGATTCTTTGTAGTCTCATCATCAGAATAATTTTGTATGTAAATGAATAGTTTACCCCAAAAATGTCCTGATTGTCCAAGATGTATAGGTGTTTCTTTCTTCAGCTGAAGAGAAATTAAGGATTTGGAAGGAAAACATTCCAGGATTTCATCTGTGAAATTTCGTCTGTGTCACACTTGACCTTTCACACAAGACATTTTGAATTAAACCAAGCTGGACCAAGGTTTGTATTTGTAGTTAAAAATTATAAACATTTTTATTTATTTCTGAAAATGACCAATCATTTTACTAGACAAGACCCTTGTCAGCTAGGACATATACTTTGAAGCTGCCTAAATTTGGACCATCAAAAATGGTCTACGGTGAGCAGCGTTCACTTACAGTAGATGGAGAAAGATCCTAGAATGTTTTCCTCCAACACCTTAATTTCTTTTCGGCTGAATAAAGAAAGATTAATACATCTCGGATGGCCTGGGGGTGAGTAAATAATCAGTGGGTGAACTATTCCTTTAATGAAGTGAACATCAAACATCTGTGGTAACTCAGAATCAGCTAACAATCACGCTGAGACATGGGATCTTCTGCTATTGTTACTTGCACTGCTTGCCACATGTTTAGCGTTGGCTTCTCTGTCAGCGGTGGGGGTTTCACAGGCGATAAATAGTTCATATATTTCATGTGTGATAAATAGCAGGGAAATAGATAGGCTGACAGAAAAGATTTCAGAATTGGAGACATGCATCCAAACTGTAATCGAGGAGAGTAAGAATGCAAGGGCTTTAAATACGGCTTTGGATGTGACTAGCTTAGCTTAGTACATTGTTCGGTTCTGGATGCAGATCCCCTGCAGCAGTGTGACTGTGAGACGGCATAGTCATTAGGGCTGGGCAAAAAAAAAGTTGATTTTTCGATTAATCGTTTTTTTAAATGTGGTCGATTCAAAATCGATTCTCAAACGCCACGAATCAAATTTTTTTTCCATATTTATTTATCTATTACCCAAAAGCCAGTATTAGTTTTCCTCCACTGTTCATAGGCTTGCAAACTCCATTTTATAGTTAATGCTGTGAGATTTTATGTTTGTTTTATCTTAATCATAAAATAACCTCAACTAGTGCTGCACGATTAATCATATCGCAATCGTGATCCCGATGTCAAGCCTACGCAATTATATGACGCAAAATGCTGCGATTTTTATTTTTATGAAATAAACAAATTTGGGCTGTTAATGCAATTAATGCAGCATCTGTTAATTTTTGTCATCCTTTGGCTAGTGTTACATAATCCCGCTCTTATTCATGCAAATGTTTTTAAACCATTCATGCGCGACAAGACTAAAAAGAGCTCGCTGCCTGTGAATGTCCTGACTGTGACACACAGAAAGACTCGCGCTGATATCGTGCGTGCGTACAAGACAGCCCAGAATACAGTTCTCTTTCGCGCTTGAACGAACAATAACACACACAATTATGCCAAAATGTCTTTTTGTCGAGTATCTTCATAAGTCTTATGATGAACGTGAAGAGTTGTGACTTGTGAGAGAATGAGGCGCGTGTGAGATCTGCGTCTCGCGTTTCCATTACCCTTCAAATTGCGCAAATTGAAATTGCGAATTGAAAATGCGCACAATGGAAACACGTCAATTTCGCAAAAACTCCCGTTTATCGCAAAAAAGTTTTTACGCTCTCATGAGGTGGTTTTTCAGGCAATTCGAAAAAGGAATATTTCGCAAAACTGCAATGGAAACAGTTTTTGCGCATTTACAGTCACCTGACTTAGAAGACGCGGTGTGTTTGAGGTCCATGTATCTAGCAAATAATAATAATTTTATATTATTTTATTATAACATTTAATAGGCTATATTTAGAAGATGCTTTTATGCAAAAAAGGAACAAAGCTGAGCGTGGAGCGCGCACTGCATGACACGGAGGCGCGAGCGCGAACACTTGCATTTTCCTATCAACAGTGGAAACAACTTAAAATACTCTATCATTTCTGGTCATACAGAAAATAATAATACATTATTCTCAACTACTTTTATTTGTGTAAACTCACAATAACAAGAAAACGTTGTGCTTTTGTAAAATAAAAGAAAACAATCAGACGCACTTTCATTATCTCCGTAAACTGGAGCGCGAGAACTGAAACAAAATATAGCCTGTGTAGGCTAAAGCTTGAAATGTCCACTTTAAAACGAACAAATTAGAATCAAAGGGTAATACCTTCTGATTGTGTAATCCGTCTGCTTAGCAGCGGAGATGGAGATGTGATTTTAGCCAAAACAATAGTTTATTAATAATATTAATGGCTCTTCTCACTGCGGGAAAAACATTTTTCACTGCAGGAAAAACATCAATTCCAAGTTCTAATTTGGCCTTAGAAAACCAGTAAAATCGACATGTTTTCCATATTAATTTGTGAATATTTTAAATGTTTAATAAAGGGGCAAAAAATCATAAACAAAAATCTGAAAATTCGTCGATACTTACTTTTTTGCGCAGCAGTTGGTGTAGCCAGTTCAAATTAAAATTTTGGTGTTCAACTTTGCATTTTAAAAAGACAACAACCGTTTATTTTTCGTTTTTCAATTACGGGTTAAAAAAGGAAAAAACGAATGGATACAAAAGTAGCCTACATGGATCGTTTGGACAGAATACGAGACAGAGTTCTTTATTAAATTAATAAAAGAAACAATAAATAGCCTATAGGAATAATGGATTCTAAATCTCAAAGAAATGCCACAATCAAAACCTCGGAGCAGAAATGAGGGCAAAACACCCAGAAACTCCTTAGGCTTTATGTGTCGTTCGCAGTATAAGGGTCTTTCCCTGCCATTAATGCTTGGATAACACGCCACATTTCCTTCCATTAATAATAATAATGTCTAATGCGGTGGCTGTGATATTAAATAAACCAACATCCGTTGCCTTGATTTTTGGAATGACTTATCGCGAGAGAAAAAAGGACGTTTTAGTCGCATAACATCGGTTAATGGAAACGCCGTCATTTCGCAATAGTTCTTTATCGATATTTAGATAATAGCGCAAAACAGTTGCGCAAATCTGTAATGGAAACGCGGCTTCTGTCAACAGCGGCTGGTCTTAAAGGGACAGTACACAGTAGCCACTAATTATGTCTGTCGTTAAAGTTAATCAAAGAACAAAGGGAACAGAGAAAAACACACACTGCTCTTGACTAAAGAACTTTTGTATCTTTAATAAGGATTAGTCTATATATAATTTATAATTAATGCAGCGCAGACTGTTTGATAACTTTATTCAATTTCTGCATATGTCCTACCTGTTAGACAGGAAGGGCACAGGTAAATATGATTCTGTTTTAATGTACCTAAAATAAAAAGAGTTTAATATACAGGTTTGTAGCTCTTAATTTCTTTTTATTAATTGCCACTTGTAAACTTATGTTCACTTTTCTTTTTTTCTTTTTTTTTTAAATAAATATAGGATTTGTATTAAATATATTCATTGAGTCGAATCGAAATCGAATCGAGAATCGAAATCGAATCAAATTGAGAGCTTGCGAATCGAAATCAAATCGAATTGTAACATCTGAATCGATACCCAGCCCTAATAGTCATGGGATAAAAGCACGTCTATTCCTATTGAACCAATAAAAAGGTTTTCCCCACTCAGTGACACACCCACAGAAACCTGTTGAAAGTGCATTAGTTACTCGAAGTTCCCTTGTACGGTGGCTCACACCTCATTATATAGTGCCCGTTTCTCTTCAGTGTATTTAGGGACCAGTCCCGCCACCTCTGGTGCAATGGGGCGCAGCTGTTTTTCTAGTGAGTTTAGTCCAGTCTCCGCCCAGGAATGTTGCAGAACTGGGAGGCTCCCTCCCTCCGAGGACCGTATTAGAGAAGTATGTTCGGTTGTCCCCTGTTGGCGAGCCTTTCAGGGCACTGGTCATATTACTCAACCTACACGAGAGGTCAGCTTCGAAGGGCTGATATCGCTTTAGACTATTTGGCAGTGTGGCAATTTCTGCCAATTGTGTCTCTGTGGGTTTTGCAATTTAAGAGGGGCTGATGCCGAGGTGCTCACCTCCTTACTGTGCGTTCACACCAAACGCGAATAGCACGTCAAATTCACGTCAATGCACGTCCAGAGCGAAATTGACACACGTAAAAAGCAAAAGTTTGAAGCGAAATTGACGTGCGTCTGAGGCGAAATCCGCTTGTATGTTTGCAAGATGGCTGATGTTGATTGACCATTCATCGAGAGAGTTACCGCATCAGAGCGAGGATCACCCTTCAGGACACCAACTACAGGCACTCTATCCCAGCTGCAGACCGCCTGTCCATCTGTCTTCGGTTAGAAAATGTATATGAAATTTTAATTACAGTATATTAAATATTGAAAAACTATCAATGTTTTTCAAACTGTGGTACGGATACCACTGTTGGTGCTCTTTCTAGTGATACTCATTAGCATATACTCACTTTCTAGTGATACTCAGTTATATTATAACTGTTATATTGAATATTATATTCTGCTATATTGCTATAATCCATTTTGAATGAGTGACTCCGGGCGGGAGTTTATCCCGTCACTTCACCACGTGACAACAGCAAGCAGGCTCCTGATTGGTTAACGCAGAGCGAACAGACGCCAAAGTTCCGATTTCTCAACTCGGGCGTCAGACGCGAATTCACGTCAAATGTGTGAATGCACAAAAAGCACCAAATAAAATCATTCGTGGCAGACGCTCAATTCACGTCATTCGCGCGAATGAGACGAATTTGCGTCCACTGCGGTGCGCTAAACGCATCATTCGCGCCGCAGGACCTCCAGACGCTCGTAAACGCATCTTTACATTGACTTAACATTGAAATCACTCGCGCCAGACGCTCTATTCGTCTTTGGTGTGAACGCAGCATCATACAGTGCCCGTTTCTCCTCGGTGCCCTCAGGGGATCGTTCTGCCAACCCCTCCACTGTTGGTTTTCCATTAGGTTAACCTCTCGGTGTCTGCCCGGTGATGTTGCACTGGGAGGCTCGAATCTGTGGATATTACTAGAGGAGCCAGCCCGGTTGTTCCATGCCGGTTATCCACTTCAGGGTGCTGATGTGACTAGCAATACACCAGAGGCCAGTCTCGAGAGTAGATCCTCTGGCGTCATCGTTCCGAAATAAAGGATGAGGGTTGCGTCCGATCATAGATCTCCAAACTAAATCGTATGGTTAAAACTTTCAAATTCAAAATGCTAACATTGAAACAAATCATTACTTAAATCAGATCCGAGGACTGGCTTGTCAATATAGATCTCTAAGACACATACTTCCTCGTATCCTTCCTTCCACAACACAGAAAGTTTCTGACGTTTGCTTTCGGGATCGATGGAATGTGTGGATGCAGCTCTAGCTCCGCGGCGACTTCAGGGCATTCGCATATTAAACTATACATCAACAATTGATTGATATTAGCTCAATCAGAGCAGTTGGCGGTTTTGCATCGAGATGTTATCCTCATCCATATGAAAGAGTTGGCGTTAAGGCTGAATGCCAAGAAGTGTGTGCTTTCTCTGACACAGAGGACCACTTTTCAAGGCATGGTGTGGGATTTGCAGAGGTTTCAGGCACGTCTATCTCCTGCCCATATCGTTTTCGATCCTCGCATCCATAAACAAGATGAAGCTAGGCTAGTCACTCACTGTCAAACTGTTTCAGAGACTGAACAGTTTCTGATGGCAGCAGTGTCCAACGTGATCCCTTTTGGCCTGCTGTGTCTTCGTACCTTGGTGGTGTAGAAGAAACATTGGTTCTTGTCCCAGGGTCCATCCCTGCTGGGAGCTACTTGTCATCGGGTAATGCTTATGACAGATGCATCTCTCACAGGCTGGGGAGCGATCATCAGTGGTCGCTCAGCACGGGGTCTGTGGTGGGGGTCATCATCTTTCCTGGCATTGCCTGGTGATAATGACTGTCTTTCTAAAATACCTGTTTTATAGCTGCCATCTAGTGGCCTCTGTGATGAACCATATGTCATGTAAGAGCAACACAAAAATCAGCTACAGTTGTGGTCATAAGTTTACATATCCTTTGCAGAATCTGGCATAAATAGTAATTTTGTTTTGTATTTAGTATTTAACAGTGGGCAGTTTAACTGCTCAGGACAAACAAGGGCCTCATGAATAATTATCTCAAAACAAAAACAGTCGTTGATTCTCCAGGTAACGAACGACACAATATGAAGAATCAAGTGAATGCCAACTCTTGAATTTGGTCATTTTTTGTAAATTCAGTAATCAGGGAATTGTTTCTAAACAACTGTTTGATGAAAACATGATAACTGAAAGCAATTGTAAGTGTGATGATCATCTGCTAAATGAGCAACAACAACCACAATTCACTCCTTCAGTCAGTGAAGCTCCCACAGCCGTTCATGAGAGTTTAAATGCTGGGGAATATTCCCATCTTCCCTCAGGAGAAGAAGAAGCAAACAGGAGGAATTACTCCAGGAGAAACTACGGACATACTATTGTAAAGATGGAGAAGGAAGAACCCTGCAGAATAAAAGATGAAGATACAGAGGAACAAACAGGTTGGTGTTCATTCTTGACACTGGACATCAAGACTACAAGAATTATTAAGACTAACATTAAGACTAAAATAACATTAACTAGAAACAGATATGAAAATACAGAGATCAGTTTGGCTAAATGCATTTATAGTCACAGAAGATGTATTGTAGATGCATTTCTTGTATTTCCATGTCTTATAGTTTGTTATTTTAAGATGAGTTAGGGAAAATTTATCTTTCAGTGTTAAAGTAGTTGCCAAGATTTTATGACGTATTATAATTGCAGGAGTACTTTTAGCACCTGATAAATAACCTCAAATAAAATACCTGAGCATGGTTGCTTTCTTTTATTTCAATCTTGAATTGTCTAATTTAACATGTTTTAGGTCGGATGGAACAAAGTGAAGTGGAGGAGAAACACCATCAGTTTCAGAAACCTCAACAAAACACTCAAAGAGGAGGAGAGAAATGTTCTTTCACCTGCTCTCAGTGTGGAAGGAGCTTCACAGCTAAATCAAGCTTGAAGATGCACATGAGAATCCACACCGGAGAGAAACCCTTCACATGCCATCAGTGTGGAAAGAGCTTCCCATGGGCAACTAGTCTCCAAAATCATCTGCTGTTTCACTCAGGACAAAGATCATTCCGCTGTGATCAGTGTGACAAGACATTTGTTTTGGAAGTGCACCTGAAAAGACACATGAACATGCATGCAAATGTGAAGCCTCATGTGTGTTCTGTTTGTGGAAAGAGTTTTTCACTACGGGATCATTTAAAAAAGCATGAGCTTATTCATACTGGTGTTAAACCGTATACGTGCATTGACTGTGGAAAGTCCTTTACTGGATCCAGCGACTTAAAAACACACCAGAGAGTTCATACTGGAGAGAAACCATACAAGTGCTCACACTGTGAAAAGAGTTTCGCTCTGTCAGGATCCTTAAAAGATCATGAGAGAGTTCATACTGGAGAGAAGCCGTACAAGTGTTCACACTGTGGACAGAGTTTCACCCAATCATCTGGTCTATGGACTCATGAGAAAAAGCATTGTCTAAAGTTGTCTAAGTGAGCAAAGTTCATATTCAGGTTCATCACTTACAAGTAAATAGCAAGAGTGACTTCATTTAAGTGTGTCATTTGCTAAAATTAGAGGTGAAATTTGATCTGACAAAGGCCAAAGTAACTGCTCAGAAAACTAGTGTGTTGCTGTGAAATGCTAGTTTATGAAGGGAAATATTTTATGTTGAAGAGTTGCATTAATTACATTAATTGTGCATATGAGAATTTGTGAATCAATGGCAACATTTCATGAACAAATCAATATCATGATTTTTTTTTAGTACAGCTGTTTAGAGGCTGAAACATTGAGAACATATTGAAGAGACTTTGTTGCATTGAAATCACACAGAAACTCTGTACATTAAGAACAAAACTTACTTAATGAATGGACTTACCTGTTTACCTGAAATCAAGGGGTTAAACGTATCACTGATCAAGTTTTTATAAAAAAATTTTTTTTAAACCAAAACTACACCAGATGTTTTTCAATTTATATTTAAAGAGGTGTATACAATTAAGATAAAATAAAATATCCTCGGGCGACAAATACCTGTTTTACAGCTGCTATCAAGTGATAAACAAAATTGTACTTGACTTTTGGTCAATGATAAAATAAACATGAAATTAGTGATGGCAATTTCAAAACACTTCTTCATGAAGCTTCAAAACCTTTACAAATCTTTTGTTCCGAATCAATGGTTCGGATCATATATCAAACTATCAGAGTCATGTGATTTCAGTAAACGAGGCTTCATTACATCATAACTGCTTTGAAACACTTCAGAATTTCAATGGTTCATCGCTGATGATCTCCATCAACCCATGAATCATGAGGAGTCACTGAGAACCAATGAACAAGTGTCTGTGGGTTTTACCTGATATCTGATAAGTTTTATACATTTGTAGATGTTTTAATTAGACATTAGTATAAATAAAAGTAAATAATGATATTTAGTAGTCTCTTATTGGCCTGTTTAGCTGAGCCATTCATAAAGCAAACCACTAGACACTTGATAATCTTATCAAATGATTAGATAATTGCATTTTAAAGATTTTACTTTCAATAAAAAATTTGCAATCGATTTGTAAACAGTGTTTTTATGCATGTTTGGCCCGGGGTTCACTAGGGGACACCTGAATAATTGAGAGTGATTAGGCTTGTTTAATGCGCCTCGCCTCGCCTGAAATGTACGCGAGAGTAGGCGGCTGCAGTGAGAGGAGGAGTGAAAAAAGCGCAGGCAAGCCGGACAGTTCTCTCTTCTCGCAGTGGATCTGACACCTGAGATCAAAGATGGATATCGCAGGATAAACGGGATTCACGCTCGTGCACAGTTTTGCAAATAAACTGGATGGAATTTAAGTTCTGTTGTTTTAAATAAATATAATGAACAAGACACCCAAATAGCCTACTTATTTAATTCCATTCCAAATACATGTTTATCAATCTTTTTCTTTAATAGGCTACAGATATTTTTATTTATTTTTTTTATTTATTTTTTTTAAATTACATTGCATAACCCATAGAGATCGCACTGTTAGATAGTTTGGGAATATTCGCACATAACGTATACACAAAAAACATGATATCAGAGTTTTCAAATCAAACATTTTAAAAGAGAAAAATACATCACGGTTGTTTAAACCAATGAACATTAAGCTGTGTCGTCAGCAAGTCGTTTCCCATCATGCTTTTGATCAGCGCAGTCAGTGGAGAGCAACTGCGCTCGACTGCAGAATCCGACAGGTGCGCCTTGCGCTCGCGAGAGATTTTTGACACACAGATTTTTGAGATTGCATGACATCAGAGCAAGGCGGAACGCTCTCGGACACATTTCTAACCGGCATGCATCTCGCGCTGATCACCGGTGATCGGTACTGCGCAGATTTTGCTCATCTCAAACAAGCCTATTGTAAGTGTGATGATCATCTGCTAAATGAGCAACAACGAACACAATTCACTCCTTCAGTCAGTGAAGCTCTCATTAAGATGAAAACTGAAAAAATGACCTAGATAATTATTGTTGTTCTCTTT
Organism: Squalius cephalus; assembly: GCF_949319135.1. Classification (NCBI taxonomy): domain Eukaryota; kingdom Metazoa; phylum Chordata; class Actinopteri; order Cypriniformes; family Leuciscidae; genus Squalius; species Squalius cephalus. The sequence goes on along the minus strand of NC_137138.1, from coordinate 4,492,309 downwards.
TCTCCTGAAAATGTGATGTTTATTTTAGACCCAATGGAGCTGATGAAGACAAGCAACTTCAAAACCATTTTAAATTGGTTGATTTTAATAAGTTGGACTAAACCTAAATAGCTTTTATCGAGAAATTATATTATTTTGGTGGAACTGGACAGCCGTGGAGATTCATAAATTGTTCATAAGTTGGAATATTGGCAGAATCATCAAACTCAGGTACGTTGCAATTAAAACATTTTCCAAAAGGAAAAAAAAATTGTTGATGAGATTGTTGATGAAAGTTGGAAAAGGAGACCACCTATTTTATTAAAGATATAGGCTATTGTTTGGAATAAAGAACCATCATGATAATAGATTCAGACGAATCTGCTTTGGTGTTTTATTAATTTTTTAATTTGTGAAGTCAATTTTTCATATGAAGTCTAAAAATGGTTTATGTATGTGTAGCTTCGTCATTAACAAATAACGAGACATCAAGATAATCAAAGTGGGAGAGTCCATCATCCGCGACACACCGTAATAAGGAAAGATCTCTCTGACGCCAAGTAGCCTATAGAGAATGTTTTAGTTTTCAACATTTTGTCAGCAAAGTTCAAATGACGTCTTGCTTTTGGATTTCATTAAACATAAATTCATTTACCCGCAATGACGTAATCAACTAACGCCATGCGCGTGCACGCGGAAGGCAATCTGGCAGTTGTTGGATCCAGTGACGGGCGGAAGCCGTGCACCGAGAGAGACTGTGATAGGCATTGAAAACACACATAGGCTATATCTTACACTGTGTAATGTGTATAGCCTAGTTAACATAGGAAAAACATTACACAGTATCTGTCTGCTGCTCGGGGTCCCGGTGTCCGTCTGAACAGGCAAGAACAGCGTTTCCTTTACTTTAAGTGATGCTGCCGTTTGTTTCGGGTTTGTTATGGACGTGTAAGGCCATTATATCAATCGTTTTTCTAAATAGCCATTTTTGTTGATTCGTGTTCACAGTAAAATGATGCGAAGCGCAGTGTTGCCAGCAGTGGCGGAGCTAGACTTTTAAAACAGGGGTGGCAAAAGGGGTGGCAAGGTATTATTTTTGGGGGTCACAAGGAAAATTGCTTAAAGACGTCTAGACCATAGACTGTAAAAAAATAGGGTTTAGACATGTTATGTTAAGTGCTAATAAATTGTATGTCTACACAAACTTACTTCAGTACTTCAGTACATCTCTACAGTCACATCTAATATCAGGGATGCAAACACATAGGCCTATGGTCAAACAAGTAATAAAAACTCAGTGAGTGTTTTAGCGCAATTTTCTCACGTCATGGGATCACAACACTAAGAGATAGTAAATCTTTTCCTGGATTTTTTTTGTGCGTTCCCGAGATTAGACCTTCCTTAAAGGAGAAGTTCACTTTTAAAATGAAAATTCTGTCATCATACTCACCCTCATGTTGTTTCAAAGCTGTATGAATTTCTTTCTTCTGCTGAACAGAAAGGAAGATATTTAGAAGATTATCAGTAACCAGACAGTTTTTGGGTCCCAATGACTTCCATAGTAGGAAACAAATATACTATGGAAGTCAATGGGACCCAAAAACTGTCTGTTTACTGACATTCTTCTAAATATCTTCCTTTCTGTTCAGCAGAAGAAAGAAATTCATACAGCTTTGAAACAACATGAGGGTGAGTATATGATGACAGAATTTTCATTTTAAAAGTGAACTTCTCCTTTAACATAATGCCGAAAACCCGAAGTCTGAATACTGAATGGAGAATGATTAGGCTTGTTTGAGATGCGCCTTGCCTCGCCTGAAATGTACGCGAGAGTAGGCGGCTGCAGTGAGAGGAGGAGTGAAAAAAGCGCAGGCAAGACGGACAGTTCTCTCTTCTCGTAATGGATCTGACACCTGCCAGATCAAAGATGGATATCGCGGGATTCACCGGATTCACGCTCGTGCACAGTGTTGCTAATAAACTGGATGGAATTTAACTTCTGTTGCTTTTATATGAAAATAAATAAAATGATCAAGACACCCAAAGTAGCCTTAAATTCCATTCCAAATACATGTTTATCAGTCTTTTTTCTTTAATACAGAGTCTACAGATTTTTTTTCCTTTTTTTCTTTTTTTTTATAAAAATTACATTGCATATAACCCATAGAGATCGCACTGAGATAGTTTGGGAATATTACCACATAATGTATACACATAAAACATGATATCAGAGTTTTCAAATCAAACATTTTAAAAGAGAACAATACATCAGGGTTGTTTAAACCAATGAACATCAAGCTGTGTCGTCAGCAAGTCGTTTCCCATCATGCTTTTGATCAGCGCAGTCAGTGGAGAGCAACTGCGCTCGACTGCAGAATCCGATAGGTGCGCCTTGCGCTCGCGAGAGATTTTTGACATACGTCAGCATGACATCAGAGCAAGGCGGACTGCACTCGGACACATTTCTAACCGGCATGCATCTCGCGCTGATCACCGGTGATCGATTCTGCGCAGATTTTGCTCATCTCAAACAAGCCTAATGACAGCCGCAGAGGAGGGAAAACGAGTTTCCGTAAACTTTAATTTAATTATGTAAATAGACTTCTGTCCCTCACATTAAGCTATGGAATGGCTTCAGATGACTTTGTGAAATTATAATCAGACCCTCTCAGACCCAAGTCACCCAAACGACATGTTTTAAGCAGGCGTGACCCCTTTTGCGCCGACGTCACAGTTACGTCACGGCGCTAGCTGGAGGCAAAACAAACGGAAAACTGGAGGCGGCCAATACAAACCAGCACAGATTCGGCTACATAATAAGGAGCTTAAATTATTCTTTTTATTATTAAATGTCATCTTGTTGTGTTGTTGGGTGCGAGAATCGATGAAAAATTTGTATGCTGTATCTGGAATTTTTATTTCTAGAAAATATTCATATCATTAAAATTGCACCGTAGTGTCACTCTTTACATCGTCTTCTTGGCGCTGGCTAGGCAGAACTGCGGATCGTACACACAAATCTTTACATGACCATTCAGCACATAGTTATAGGCATCTAAATATATATATATATATATATATATATATATATATATATATATATATATATATGCCCTCAGTTTCTCTTTACCCTCGGTTTCTCTATCGGGCAGGTGTACGAACGCATCCATCAGGTGCTGCGACGCAAAAGCCTAAATAGCAGAGATGGGGGACTCGAGTCACATGACTTGACTCGAGTCAGACTCGAGTCGCAAATTTAAGGACTTGAGACTTGCTTGACTAAATTAAGAAAATGACTCGACTTGACTTTGACTTGAGATCCAATGACTCGAGACTTGACTTGACTTGAACTGTATGACTCGAGAATGACTTGATATACATTTTTATATAAATCATCGCAACATCAATTGATGAACAAAATGAAAGCAACGGAACCATTGACGCCAGTCATCAGATTCTGCGCGATTGCGTGACGCTGCACAAGCCCAGAAAAAACACATCGCGGTGAGCGCGCTAAATATAAAAACACGAGGCATCGTTGTCCCATGGCATCTCCCAGCATCGTTTATTTTTGGATATAAAGACTAAAATTGACCTTATTCATACAAGAAGATTTGCTGTATGCATAATAACTGGCAAGGGATATCGGACGACCATCACAACCTCGAACAGTCGAACTTCATTCACCACGTCTAAAAGTAAGCTATGGTTTGTTTAACCTGTTTGTTAATTTGACTTTCTTTAAAACTAAATATTTAAATCTAGAGAGATTATTGGTCAAAACAGCATGCCTCTTTATAAACAATTATGTTTTCAAATGTAGCTTAATGTTGTCAATATTCAAATGATAATTAATGATATGTTTTGTATAACATTTGCCACATTTCTTTCCAATCATGCTTTAAAGGCAAATATGTCGTTCTTTCCAATGACAAAAAACAACATAATTTTTTTTAAATGTTTTGTCGTGTTTTATGTTTCTCTTAAAGCAGGGTTAGATGTTATCAGGGTCGGGGGCAAAATGCCAGCAGAATTAATATGCACCCAAAATTCAAAATGTGGTGGAAAAATTGCCCTAGTATGAGTTATTTTTATAATTAGCCAAGACGGATTTAACTTCATATTTAAAAATATATAACTTATATAAAGGGGATGCCAGTTTGAAGAATACCATTTGGTGGCATAGGAACCATTATACTTTTTGTGAATTGTTTTAATACCTTTTAATGGTCTTCTGCAATGTTTGAGGCATATTTATTTTTTCATGATTTAATGTTGGCCTAATTTCAGTTACATTTACATTTTAGGCTATGTAGTTTGAAATTTTATATATTTTTTATTTTTTAGATTTTTATTGTAGTAACCTCTCAGCTGTATGTGGAAATGCATATTTAAAAAAAAAAATGTTGCAAATAAAACCATAGTCCACAACTTCTGTAGTTTTAACTTATTTTAATATATAAATTCAGTGAAATCATCAAACGTTTGTATGACTTGCCAATGACTTGTGACCCAAGCTACGACTTGACTTGACTTGCTTGACATAAAGCAGTGACTTGACTTGACTTGACTTGCTTTTCTCAAAATTGACTTGGACTTGCTTGAGACTTGAAGGTTGAAGACTTGAGACTTGCTTGTGACTTGCACATGTGTGACTTACTCCCACCTCTGCTAAATAGGCACGCAAAGAAGCACAGCTCGTAATGCAGTTGTGTGAGTTGTCGTCATCTATTTTGGATTGATTGCAATGTATTCTAAATATAAACTTGTACTGTAGATCAGCGTCATTTCTGGAAAAATCATTCACCGCTTTATTACGAGTTTAAAAGAGCGCGAGCGTCATTAACGTGCCCAGATGCGACGCTTTGAATTTGCGCGTACAATGAATAACATCGCGTCGGGAGCTAGTAAAAAAGCTACAAAAGTAAAAGACGACGTTTGTATTCAAAGTTAAAAAGCCAACACACTACAACATTTTTAAATGTTTCAAATAAAGGATCTCATATCTATGGGTCTATCTTCTAAATTCTGCTGATGATTATACCCTGACATCATAGCCTACTTACGCCAATAATATCAGTTTAGAATTTTTTTTCCTGCTCAGTAGCGATCGTGTCTTTCTCTTCCACTTGATTTGTGTATAGCATATTTAAGGTAATAATGCAATACATATTTATCATACTGATATTAATAATATGACAATATCTGCAGTCAATATTGATTAAATGGGAGGGAAAAATCCTGCCCATACCGCAGCTATGAAAAAAATGATAAAAGCACTTAGGCTATGTTCATCTACTGAAGTGGTATTTTGGAACTGTGAATAAATTGAATAAAACAGCAAAATAACAACACCAACAATAACATCTTCATTAAACAAAAAAGATTACTTTAGATAAAGTTTGATTAATATGTACATAGCCTACAGTACCGGTAAAAAGACCATTACTATTTTTAATGTTTTTGAAAGAAGTTTCTTATTATGCTCTACAAGCCTGCATTTATTTGATCAAAAATACAGAAAAAACAGGAATATTCAGCGAGGATGTGTTAAATATATAAAAAGTGATAGTGAAGACTTTTTAAAAACAACTTTTTAATAATCAAACAATCCTGAAAAAAAGGTATCACAGGTTATAAAATAAACATTAAGCACCATTTCTAACATTTGATAATAAATCAGAATATTATAAAGTTTTCTGAAGGATCACGTGACACTAAATTCAGCTTTGCATCACAGAAATACATTTTAAAGTATAGTAAAATAGAAAACCATTATTTTAAATTTTAATAACATTTCACTATATTATTTTTCTGTATTTTTGATCAAATAAATCCAGGCTTGATGAGAAGAGACTTCTTTCAAAAACATTAAAAATAGTAATGTGCCCAAACTTATATGTACTGTGCAAGTAAAAATATACTAAATTTAGCTATACTAAAAAAGGTTAGGAATCATATTTGTTTCAAGTGTTTTTTTTTTTAGTGGGGGCAAAAAAAACACCCCACGTCTCTACAACGTTCTCCATGGGATAAACTAGCGACGTCTTTTGAGGACGTGCCCACAACGTGTCTGGAACGTTAGCCAAGATTCTAAAAAATGGAACTTTACCACGACGTCCTCACAACCTTTAGCCTAGAAATCTAGACGCACCCTAGCGTCAGCAAAATTTATTTTGCAGCCAGTGTGGTCTAGCACAGGGGTTCCCAAACTTTTTCATTCTGGGACCCACCTAGACAAGTATAATCAATCTCAAGACCCACTTGCACTGGTGCTACCAACTTTCTCAGTTGGTCGCACCAGCATGATTTGGTCGCACCTTTTTTTTTTTTTTTGCTACATGCCATGGGATTAATCAATGCATGCTGATGGTCTTAATCTGCATACCCTAGTTTTGCACTGATGGAATAAGACTGACAGTGACACAAGACCTCATGTTAGCAAAATATTTTAAACTTTTAACTCTTAAAAAAAAATTAAAAAACATGAATGTTCTTTAATGTTTGATTATAATGTTACCGTCTACACATAGGGATGGGAAATGATAAGATTTTATCAATAATAATGCCACTGACGATTCTGATTATCGATCCAATTCTTTAACGATTCTCTTATCGATTCTTGATAGCACTGTGTGGAAAAATGTAGTCATATGCTTTTCAAAAAAAACAAGGAGTTTTATTTATTTTAAAGCTTATGCTTGAGTAAGCAAACTGTACTTTTTATGTAATTTATGTAATAAATAGAACCTTATTGTAAAGTGTTACTGATTATACACCGATTCAGAGTTCACTGTTGGAAAGATCAGTTGTTTTATCCGTTCATTAAAATGAATCGGTTCAAAGGAGTCATTAGTTCGCGAATTGGACGTGTCGTGCGCGTTGTGTGATTATCCCAGCAGTTAGGACATGGACATCCAAGATTTGTGTCAACACAGAAAACATTTCATCACTGGATAGTTTTATTCGTTTAATTAAAGTGTTGTTTTATGTCAGCTGAATGTCGGGGACGCCTTTCAGAGAAGATAAGGCAACAACTTATTTAGCACAATTCACCCAGCGGTAATTAAGGGAAAAAAATCTCTGAATGATCCACATGAAACTTTGTCTTTCGACATTTTACCCCCGTGTCGATTTATTTTGATTAATATGTGCGAGGGAGAGAAAGCAAGACAGCGCTTAGTTTGGAGACGGTGAAGACTTGTTTACTCGCCTGGCTCAGAAGAGAGAGAGAGAGACCGCGCGCGCGACCGAGTCTCTCTCTGTTTGTTCTTTCAGTTAAACATGCACTGTGACTGTCACAAGCGCAGCAGTTCATCTACATTAGGCTACTCACCAATCAAATAAGACTTTGGCGGGACAAAAATTAACTTTGGCGGGCGCTAAAACTCACTTAAGAGTTGTTTGGTCATTAATCGGACTGGTTTTGTTTCACTCATCATAACGTAAATTTAGCTGCAGCTAAGTGCCTTTGTGCGACCCACATTTTCTCACTGTGTGACCCACAAGTGGGTCGCGACCCACAGTTTGAAAACCACTGGTCTAGCAACTCTCTGTTGACTTTCGAGCTGGAAAAACCAAACTCAGGTCAGGCCAGTCACATCGTGTATAGAGTAGGCGGGGCGGGCTTAACATGACAACAGAGTTGCGACGGTTCCCTGCTACTTGAAAACAAAGAAACAGTGACAAATATTAAATATTAATATTATTTAAATATTAAATTCAATTCAATTATTTATGACTGTAATCATAAGTAAATAATACATATAAGCATTAAAGGCTACATGCTGTTTAAACGTAAATATTGCTTATAAAAAAATCCCATGGAGATGTAGCTAAATCTACTGTACAGTAGCCTAATATAATTATTTCTGTCAAATTCTTCAAGTTAAACCGAACTTTTATTTTGACGGGTTGCCGTGAAGACCTTTGAGTTTCTGTGTGTGTATGATATGATGATAGTTTTTTCTCCGGACTCCATCACTGCAGCAGCGTCTTGATGTGAGTGAGTATATATTTTTAGTCACAATTTATGTTCCTTCCTATTAGGCTAAAGTTAATCCTCTTGGGTCGACAAACGCGCCGGCGTGTTTTGCTGGATTTTTTCACATAGCCGCAAAATAGGCTTACAATACTCTGTCATTTATGGTCATACAGACTTAAGAAATATGAAAAAATAAACTGTTAAATGTCTATTTTTTATGTGTCCACTTACAATCGAAACAAAACATTGTGCTTTTGTAAAATAAAAAATAAAAACAGGGTGTGCTTTCTGCCTCTGCATCTCCGTGAACTTTTTTTCTGGAGCATGTCTCTAAACCTAAACAAAACTCAGCGAATACTAGTCACACAGGCATAAGTAATATCTTTATAAACATTTAAGTCTCTGCTATTAAATTATCTAATTCAAAACGAAAACAAATATCCTCTGTTTATGTAATCTGTATGAAAATATAGAGATGTCAGTCGTTCTCATATGGCAACTCATCTGCGCCTACAGAGAGCGCGCTATTGAAACGAGTTTCAGGTGCCCTCTGTTCGTCCCCTCTATCTCCCCTGGGCTCTGCCCACTTTTCCAGCATTTTTCAGATATCGCCAGTGGGTGGAGTCAGGCTCTGACCAGGGGTTGAGTTACCCTTTAAAAAAGTGCAGGGGCATATTGTTGCGATTGATTCTGCGAGAGTGAGGGCGGGGCTTTGATTTCGCGGCTTTACTTCCTGCTCACTACTGCTCAGACTCAGGTCCCGAGATCGCTACTGCGCAGACTCAGGTCCCGAGATGTCAGCGCCATATCGGGACACTGCCAGCTTCACTTCTCACCAATGGAAGAGAGCGAAGGGGTGTCGTCCATATTTTTTTACATTCTATGGGTGTAACACGTTCAAATCAGTTTTTTTTGTTGTTGCATTTTTCTATAGTTTAAAAAAACGCATACTCACTGAGAAGGTAGGCTACTTAATTTCAACAAGTACTTACTTGACGAGCGTTAAAAAACTAGGTAGGCCTACTTTATACCCTGATCAAGTTGGGTATCATGTGACCTACGACGTTATCACTAGTGCTTCAACTTAAAGATACGAGTGATTATGTTTAATTCATCTATCTATAAATATCTTGATTTTTTTCTTGATGAAATTTTCTCATTTTGTGGTCTTGTTGAAAAAAATGCCCATTTTTTGTGATTGTAGTATAACCTATACATTTAGAGTTGATTTAAGTTATTATATTTTTAACCATTCTAATGTGACCCACAGTTTTATCCTTAAAGATATAATTTTTTATTATGAAAAAACAAAAGCGTCATCTCAAGCGTATATGTTGTCAATTTATTTATTTTATATGCAAAAAATTTCACCCACAAGCAAAAGCCCTCTTGTGCCCCCATAAGTCCTTTATGTTTTCCTCTTTGTCACGGTATATATATTCGCTGTCTCCTCTCTCGTCTTGTTGTAGTGTGTGTGTGTATGGGCGGAGCCGCTGATCATTGCCGCTGATCAGCGCGCCAGCTGCAGCTGATTTACGCACCCTATTTAGTCTCTCTGTTGTCATCTTGTCTTTGTCATAGCATTGTTGGATGTTCTGTGTTATCCTGCCTGTTCCCCTTGTGATCCTGCCTGTCGTCAGAGCCTGTGTGTTTGTCATCGTCCTGCACTTCTGTCACCCGTGCTACTTCCTGGTTTCCGGTTTCAGTTCATCATCATCACCATCTCTCACCATCGGAATTCCGGGCTGTCCCCTATGCTGACAAGTGCAATTCATCCCTGGACATTATTTCTTTCACCACTCACACCATCTCTGACCTGTTCTCCTTAGTAAATATCTGTTTGTACTTGCAAATGAATCTTCTTCATCATTTCATCACACTCTTTTTCTTGTTGAATATAACTCTCGTTTCATCCCTTAGGCTTATAAATAACAAAAAAAAATATTTATTTTATGTATTATGATGAATTATTTAAAGATATTTAACCTTGTCATTGTGTTTTTTTCCTGTGTATATAATCTCATATTATTATAATGTACGCAAACCCATGATATTTGTTGTCTTTTTTTTTTTCTTTTTTTTTTCTTTGTGATTGGTCATTGTTAATGCAACAATATGAATTTTTTTGTTGTTGCTAGGGTCGCTAACCTCTTACAAAAACAAAGGTGTACGTTAATGACGCGTGATAAGCGGAATGATGGGACTTGCTGTCATGCTTATGGATATAATAATGTTTATGGATGAGTGAAAACATTCATGTTTTTAACATGACTGTGGTTTGAAGCAGGGTGCGATTGCTAATGAGAGACAGATATCAGTGCCACACGCAAGTCCCGCGGATATAAAGGAATAAGGACATTTGATGGAGAGTCTCGTAAGGGCAGGTGGAGTGATGGAGAGACTCATAAGGACAGGTGGAGTGATGGAGGGTCTCGTAAGGACAGGTGGAGTGATGGGGGTCTTGTAAGGACAGGTGGAGTGATGGGGGTCTCGTAAGGACAGGTGGAGTGATGGAGGGTCTCGTAAGGACAGGTGGAGTGATGGAGGGTCTCGTAAGGACAGGTGGAGTGATGGAGGGTCTCGTAAGGACAGGTGGAGTGATGGAGGGTCTCGTAAGGACAGGTGGAGTGATGGGGTCTCGTAAGGGCAGGTGGAGTGATGGGGGTCTCGTAAGGACAGGTGGAGTGATGGAGGGTCTCGTAAGCACAAGTGGAGTGATGGAGGGTCTCGTAAGGACAGGTGGAGTGATGGAGGGTCTCGTAAGGACAGGTGGAGTGATGGGGGTCTCGTAAGGACAGGTGGAGTGATGGAGGGTCTCGTAAGGACAGGTGGAGTGATGGAGGGTCTCGTAAGGACAGGTCTCGTAAGGACAGGTGGAGTGATGGAGGGTCTCGTAAGGACAGGTGGAGTGATGGAGGGTCTCGTAAGGACAGGTGGAGTGATGGGGTCTCGTAAGGACAGGTGGAGTAATGGAGGGTCTCGTAAGGACAGGTGGAGTGATGGGGGTCTCGTAAGGACAGGTGGAGTGATGGGGGTCTCATAAGGACAGGTGGAGTGATGGAGGGTCTCGTAAGGACAGGTGGAGTGATGGAGGGTCTCATAAGGGCAGGTGGAGTGATGGGGTCTCGTAAGGACAGGTGGAGTGATGGAGGGTCTCATAAGGACAGATGGAGTGATGGAGGGACTCATAAGGGCAGGTGGAGTGATGGAGAGTTTTGTAAGGACAGGTGGAGTGATGGAGAGTCTTGTAAGGGCAGGTGGAGTGATGGAGAGTCTTGTAAGGACAGGTGGAGTGATGGAGAGTCTTGTAAGGACAGGTGGAGTGATGGAGAGTCTTGTAAGGACAGGTGGAGTGATGGAGAGTCTCGTAAGGGCAGGTGGAGTGATGGAGAGTTTTGTAAGGACAGGTGGAGTGATGGAGGGTCTCGTAAGGGCAGGTGGAGTGATGGAGGGACTCATAAGGGCAGGTGGAGTGATGGAGAGTTTTGTAAAGGCAGGTGGAGTGATGGAGAGTCTCGTAAGGGCAGGTGGAGTGATGGAGGGACTCATAAGGACAGGTGGAGTGATGGAGAGTTTTGTAAGGGCAGGTGGAGTGATGGAGAGTTTTGTAAGGGCAGGTGGAGTGATGGAGGGTCTCATAAGGACAGGTGGAGTGATGGAGAGTTTTGTAAGGACAGGTGGAGTGATGGAGGGTCTCGTAAGGGCAGGTGGAGTGATGGAGGGACTCATAAGGGCAGGTGGAGTGATGGAGAGTTTTGTAAGGACAGGTGGAGTGATGGAGGGTCTCGTAAGGGCAGGTGGAGTGATGGAGGGACTCATAAGGGCAGGTGGAGTGATGGGGGTCTCGTAAGGGCAGGTGGAGTGATGGAGGGACTCATAAGGACAGGTGGAGTGATGGAGAGTTTTGTAAGGGCAGGTGGAGTGATGGAGAGTTTTGTAAGGGCAGGTGGAGTGATGGAGAGTCTTGTAAGGGCAGTGGAGTGATGGAGGGTCTTGTAAGGGCAGGTGGAGTGATGGAGAGTCTTGTAAGGGCAGGTGGAGTGATGGAGAGTCGTAAGGGCAGGTGGAGTGATGGAGAGTCTCGTAAGGGCAGGTGGAGTGATGGAGAGTCTTGTAAGGGCAGGTGGAGTGATGGGGGTCTCGTAAGGGCAGGTGGAGTGATGGAGAGTTTTTGTAAGGACAGGTGGAGTGATGGGGGTCTCGTAAGGGCAGGTGGAGTGATGGAGAGTTTTGTAAGGACAGGTGGAGTGATGGAGGGTCTCGTAAGGGCAGGTGGAGTGATGGAGGGTCTCATAAGGACAGGTGGAGTGATGGAGAGTTTTGTAAGGGCAGGTGGAGTGATGGAGAGTCTTGTAAGGGCAGGTGGAGTGATGGAGAGTCTCGTAAGGACAGGTGGAGTGATGGGGTCTCGTAAGGGCAGGTGGAGTGATGGAGAGTTTTGTAAGGACAGGTGGAGTGATGGAGGGTCTCGTAAGGGCAGGTGGAGTGATGGAGGGTCTCATAAGGACAGGTGGAGTGATGGAGAGTTTTGTAAGGGCAGGTGGAGTGATGGAGAGTTTTGTAAGGGCAGGTGGAGTGATGGAGGGTCTCATAAGGACAGGTGGAGTGATGGAGAGTTTTGTAAGGGCAGGTGGAGTGATGGAGAGTCTCGTAAGGGCAGGTGGAGTGATGGAGTCTTGTAAGGGCAGGTGGAGTGATGGAGAGTTTTGTAAGGACAGGTGGAGTGATGGAGAGTTTTGTAAGGGCAGGTGGAGTGATGGAGAGTCTCGTAAGGGCAGGTGGAGTGATGGAGAGTTTTGTAAGGGCAGGTGGAGTGATGGAGAGTTTTGTAAGGGCAGGTGGAGTGATGGAGAGTTTTGTAAGGGCAGGTGGAGTGATGGAGAGTCTCGTAAGGGCAGGTGGAGTGATGGAGTCTTGTAAGGGCAGGTGGAGTGATGGAGAGTTTTGTAAGGACAGGTGGAGTGATGGAGAGTTTTGTAAGGGCAGGTGGAGTGATGGAGAGTCTCGTAAGGGCAGGTGGAGTGATGGAGAGTTTTGTAAGGGCAGGTGGAGTGATGGAGAGTTTTGTAAGGGCAGGTGGAGTGATGGAGAGTCTCGTAAGGGCAGGTGGAGTGATGGAGTCTTGTAAGGGCAGGTGGAGTGATGGAGAGTTTTGTAAGGACAGGTGGAGTGATGGAGAGTCTCGTAAGGGCAGGTGGAGTGATGGAGAGTTTTGTAAGAGCAGGTGGAGTGATGGAGGGTCTCATCAATGGCACCATCTCCAGGATTCAGCTCTGGGCTCCTCATCCTTTTGAGACATTTCAGATCCTACAAAAATACACAAACATTATACAAAAGCAGTCATTTTAACAGCACAATGTAATTTGATTTCTGTATTAGAAGGAACAAAATGATCTTACTTTATATTTTAGCAAGATTTCGAAAATTCTTTTTTTTTTTTCAAATGCCGCCATCACCTTTCTTTGCATCCTCTGCTCCATCACAAAAGCTCTGCAGCAAATGCATAGAAATCAAGAATCAGAAAAGTGCTGTAATAACTCTGTTTGAAATTACAATAATTAAATAGTCACTCTCCACCGGATAAACACACGTGCTCATTTGTTCCTGTAACATCCAGACAAGATTCATGTTACCTCTGTGATTTATGAGCTCAATACTACATTTACATGTTGAGCTTGTTGCTGATGTGTTAACTCACCTTTTATCCAACATAAATGCAGTGGTGGAAAGAGTACTGAAAAAACATACTCAAGTAAAAGTACCATTACATTCCAAAAAAATGTAGTGTGAGTAGAGTAAAAAGTACTTGTCCAAAAAACTACTTGAGTAAGAGTAAAAAAGTAGCTTATTTAAAAGTACTCATGAGTAGTGAGTAGTGAGTACTGAGCTGCGGATTCTACCCCCTTATAATAAACACTGTGCACTACAATAAATAAATAAATAAAAAACATTGTACATACTGTAATTCACATTATATTTTGTTCTTTGTCATAAAGATTGAAGAATATCTATCATCCATCTTTTAAAAATGCATCAAATCAGTACACTCATCACCATTTAAATCATATTGTTTGAAAAAAAAAAAAGCATTTAAAATTAGGCGAAAGGCCACTGAGCCTGAGCATGCTATTGTTGCACATAAAATATCAATGTTCATAACTGTGCAAAGAATTCAAAAACCTTTAGAAACTCATATGATAATTCAGCATCACACACCATGAGATGGGTTAAATAGAGAGATTTAAAAATACCCAATTTCTCTCCAAAACGGTACCAATTTTAGTGTTTTGATAAATGAGAATCACTAATATTATCAGATTACGTCACCTAATGCACTGAAAAAGGCTAAGATAGTAGGCTAACACTAATTACACTGTAATTCCATGCTATTAAATATGTTACAATTTAAACGTAAATGCACATTGTTCTAGAAGTGGTGGCATCATCCCTTACATTTTACATGGCTACATTTACTCACATTGTAATGCTGATAATATAATTTGTAAGGAAAATTGTGCATTAAATAGGTTAGTTATATCCGGGAAACTTTTACAAAAGAAACAAACACACACACAAATGCATGTCTCTTTGTAGTCTTGGCGAAGCTGTTTTATCAGCAGCATCCACACACAAAAAAACGTACTTGGTTACTTATATAACCACAGTTCCCTTAGAGATAAGGGAACGAGTATTACGTTGCAAACGCTGTGGGAAAACTCCTTTTCTCGAGAATATTGAAGCCTTTATTTTAAAACGCATTGCAGCTGCACAGCGAGAGTATCATAGCTCGCGCGAGCGGGCTGATTGGCTGTGCTGCAGCAACTGTTCAAACCTATGGCGAGTGAGTAGGAGCGCGCGATCCAATGGGAGCGCTTGGCGCCCAGCCAGACTCGAGCACGCCAAATTGGACGCGGCAGGAGAGTATTAAAACTCGCTATATGACAGGTCTATATCGACTGAAGCGAAAAACCTGATATGAGCGAAATAGCACGGCAAGGCAACGCAGTACTCGTTCTCTTATCTCTAAGGGAACCGAGGTTATGTAAGTAACCAAGTACGTTCCCTTATGAGAACGTTCTCTCGTACTGCATTGCAAACGCTGTGGGAACCCAATTTAAAACGCTGTGCTATTCGCCTGGGACTACTCTGAGAATCCAGGGAGCCCCGGGACTATAACAGAGTATATCACAGACCAGAATGTCGGGTCTAAAATGATATGCAAGTATATAGTGAAGCACAAAGGCCACTCAGAAATATGTATAGGGCTGGGTCGAAAGAGCCAGGGACCTAGAATATTATTCCCACATAGAATTGTGAAGTGCTTGCTTACTTGCTTAGCGTCCTTTACACCCCTGCAGGGTTTGGACGACATCCTGTGTAATGCACCTCCATTGTACTCGGTCCATAGCCAAGGTTTGAATATGTCCTTGCCATTCTTTGTCATATTTCTTTCTACTCAATCCAAAGGGTACCATGATAAAGGATTCAGCAGCCTTGTGAAAGTATCTTTTCGTTGTCATACGAACGCCTCCTTTAGGGCGTTTCCAAAGGGGGCCAGGAATGGCCATACAAGTTTGTAATGGTATTTTGCATACGTAAGACATGTCCAATCCATTTCCAGCGGCGTTGCATAAGCACTGAAGACAGGGACTCCTTTAGGCCACAGCGTTCACGGACCTGTTCATTTGAGATGAAGTCAGACCAACGGATTTTGGCTATGCGTCTTAGGCAGCGGTGGTCGAATATTTCCATCCTTTTTTGTTGGTCAGCTTTTAGAGGCCACGTTTCAGAGGCATACAATAGTGTCGCCCGAACTATAGCACAATATACAGTATTCTTGTTTTTGTTTTGATTCGGATGTCACGTCTATTCCAGAAATATTTCAGTGCCGCAAAGATTGAGGAAGCTCTTTGTATTCTTATTTGAACTTCTTCATCCGAGCTTCCTATTAGGGCAATGTTGCTTCCTAGATATGTGAATGAGGTGACAAGTTCCATTGGTTCATTTTCGATGGTTAGGTTGTTATTGGGATTTATGGAGTCAGTGTTAGCAGTCATGTATTTAGATTTTTGGCAGTTTAATTTCAGACCAACAGAAGCTGCCATTTGGGTAATATGGTCAATCATTATTTGCATGGACTCCATTGACTCTGCAAGGACTGCTATATCATCTGCAAATGTAAGATCAGTAATTGGTCGTTCTGATGGGTAAATGGTTACTCCAATAGGGTTATCATCTAGCGCTTTTTTAAGCATATAGTCAATAACAATGTTAAAGAGGCAAGGTGAAAGTATGCCCCCTTGTCGCACCCCTGTTTTAGTGGCAAAAGCATGGCCATCTTCACCATAGGCTCTGACTCTGCAGTTTGTGTTTTCATACATTGATGCACAAAGATTAACCAGCTTATTGGGGATTCCTTCCATTTTGAGTAAAGACCAGATAGTTCCTCTATCGACACTATCGAAGGCTGCTGTGAAGTCCAGGAATGCGACTACAGTTGGTTGCCTAAATTCATGGCGTAGTTCTATTATTTGTCATAGGGAAAAGATTTGGTCGGTACAACTACGACCTGGTCGAAAACCAGCTTGGTTTTCTCTTGTATACCGTTCGCGAATAGGCAGGATCCGGTTTAAGAGAATTCGCTCCATGAGTTTATAGGCATTGGCTAGAAGGGAAATACCGCGGTAGTTCTTACAATTTCTCTTTTCACCTTTCTTGAAGATGGGTATTATAATAGCAGCTTGCCAATCTATAGGGATCTTTTCATCTGCCCATATTTTGGAATAAAGATCGTGCAGGTCCTGTATCAGGCTCGGGTTTTCAATTTTAAAGAGGTCAGAAGGTAGACCATCTACACCAGGGGCACGGCCGCTCTTAAGGCATTTAATAGCTTTTTGAATTTCGTTCAGAGAAGGTGGTTCTTCACTTATGCTGTGATTTAATGACGGATTGCATTTTGGTATGGCTTGGGTAACCTGTGGAGGATTTCGATTTAACAGTTCGGCAAAATATTCACACCATCTGTCATGTAGTTGTTCTTTACTTTTAATGACCTGGTCATGCTTGTCCAGTATGATTCCACTGATAGGTTTTGAATATTTTCGTGCCAGATTGTTGACCAATCGAAATAGTTTTTTGCAATCTCCTCGATTTTGGGCATTTTCCAATTCTATAGCTTGATTTGTCCAAAAGATTTCCCTGTCCTGCTTGGCAGAGCGTTTTATCTGCCTGGCTAATTCAGCTGTAAGGATATGATTGTTATTGTTTCGTGCAGTCTTCCTCTGATTGGATAGGGAAATGGTATTTGTGCTAATCCAGTCATCATTCTTCTTTTTTGTATGTCCTAGTACAGCTTTTGCAGAGGTGGTTAGGCTTTGTTTGATTTGTGTCCATATTCCATCGACTGAGTAGGAGATGAACTGTGGTTTTGAGTTGCTATACTTAGAGACAAACTCAGTTTTCTTGTCTGGGAGTTTTAGTTGTGTAATGTCGAACTTTTGGAGTGGCTTTTTTTGTTTTTCACATATGGGGCGCACTTTTATCTTGGCCAATACTAGAGCATGGTCTGTAACAATATTTATGCCCCAGTGGGAGCGAGCATCCAACAGGGTGTGACGCCAGTGTTTACGGATTAGTATAAAATCAATTTGATTGCGGGTCTTTGCATTTGGGCTAATCCAGGTTTGTAAATGGCGACGTTTATGGCTGAATAGAGTGTTGGCCACTATAAGATGATGGTTTGATGCTAGGAACAAGAGACGCTCTCCATTATCAGTCAGTGTTCCAAGAGAATTATGGCCAGTCTCTTGGCGATCATGAACTGGAGGTCCAAGCTGAGCATTAAAGTCTCCTGCCAATATGAGGTAGTCATTCTTTGGGGTATCTTCAATCGCGAGGTCAAGTGCCTCATAGAAAGTTTCCTTAATATTGTCTGAGGCTATATTTGTTGGAGCATACACTGCAATGATTGTAATATTGGCAGGTTTAGCCTTTAGGCGAAGTTTGGCAATACGATCTGTAATAGGATTCCATTCCATTAGGGCATCATTGATGGTTTTGGAAATTGCAATACCAACACCATTAAGGCCCTGTCGTTGGGCCACTTCTCCACTATAATACAAGGTGAAAAAGTCAATTTTGCCAGGTATTTTTATTTGACATGTGCCTGATTCTGGCATACGAAGTTCGGATAAGCAACAAATATCAATGTTCAAGTTGCTTAACGTAGTAGCTAATAGAGCCTGTTGACCAGTTTGTAACAAAGTTCTAACGTTTAAAGCGCTAATATTCAATGGTACATCTTTGAATAGATTTAAAGAAACATTTGCGTCGCCTCCCGGGTACGCCATAGCATTATGACTCATTGTTGTGCATTTCATAGGATTAATTAGCTAGATACCACGAGGGGGTGCCAACCCCAGGGGAAAAATGTTCTCCTCTTCGCCAGTCTGCATGTGTGACACTTCAGCATTGCCGTCGAGGTGTAGGTACAGGGAGGCGACAGATACTGCACAGTCCCTTCTGTATCCCATCCAGCATGACCAGATCTTTGACAATCCATGATCCCAAAGTTGCCCATGTTGGATTATGGGTGGGTTATTATACAGCGCCCTTACACGCTGTCGCCAGAGCCTCTTGGTTAAAGCAGCAGTACCGCGTGCAGGTGAGGTTGACATTTAGTTTTGAGAGGCTATATGTTGCGCATCAAAACCTATTGCTGCCACCTGTTTGCAATGCAGTACGAGAGAACGTTCTCATAAGGGAACGAATTGTGAAGTCACAACAGTGTGTCTGAGTTATCCACTGGCCTGGGTCCATAGAGCCAGGGCCTAGATGGAGAGAACTCGTGCCTGCAGAGCAGGGACCTCTAGGTTATAAAACCTTGCAAATGTGGACGGAGCAGACCAGCCGGCCGCCGCACAAATGTCTTCGATAGGGACTCCACTGGACCATGCCGAACGCTCCAAATATATTCTCAGAGCTCTGATGGGGCAGAGCGTGTGAGCATCACTATCTTTTCCCGAAACTGGGAGAGCTGATAGAGAGATAACCTGGGCTCTGAACGGTGTCGAGAGCACCTTTGGTACATATCCGTGTCTTGACTTAAGCAAGACTTTAGAGTCGTTAGGTCCAAACTCAAGACAGGAAGCGCTCGTGGAGAGCGCTTGTAAGTCGCCTACTCTTTTTACTGATGCCAGTGCCAACAGCAGAGCGGTTTTAAGAGAGAGGGATCTTAGATCAGCCGACTGAAGTGGCTCAAAGTGGGGTCCCTTAAGAGTCCGTAGAACCAGAGAAAGGTCCCAAGTCGGCACTGAAGGTGGTCGAGGCAGGTTAAGCCTTTTGGCTCCTTTAAGGAAGCAAACTATAAGGTCGCTTTTACCTAAAGAAGAGCCGTCCACTTGCACGTGTAAGGCTGTGATAGCTGCCACATACACTTTGAAATTGGAGGGGGAGCATCCCGCGTCCAGCAGCTCTTGGAGAAAGGAAAGTACCGTTGGTACTTCGCAAGTGTGTGGGTCGAGGTTCCAAGCTAGACACCAGCTGGAGAACACTGACCATTTAAGGTGGTAGAGGCACCTAGTAGACGGAGCTCTAGCCTCCATAATGGTATTCAGGGCACCTACTGGGAGGTCCTGGGGTACCCGTTGAGTGGCCATGCATGGAGGGCCCACAAGTCGGGACGGGGGTGCCAGATAGTTCTGTTTGCCTGCGCAAGGAGGTTGCTCCTCAGCGGGATTGGCCACGGAGCTATCACAGATATTAACATATGCAAATAAGAACCTACTATAGAGTTATTACATAGATGCCAATAAGGATCAGATCTGATCTTCATTTTATACAATAAACTTGTAGTAATGTACACCCTATTAATAAGTTTGTAGTGGATCATCTGATGTGCCAGGTTTTTAGATGCAGTGAAACATCTGGCCCATACCACATCCCAATCAGGCTTGATTGTTACTTATTTTTCCCAGGAGTAAATAGCTGGTAAATAGCTGGTATATACGAGTACTGTTGAAAGAGAATAGAGTTATAGACCTTAGAGACTAAGCCACTTGAGGGGGTGTTAATTATGTAACAAAAAAGCTTAAAATTACAAGAGCATCTGGAACATTAAAGGAACAAAAAGAATGTTCGAATGAACCGAATGAGAAGGCAGAAAGCAGAGAACAATAACAAAGTCTCCTGCCTGCCTATAATAACTTTGTCTGGACTTGTGGACAGTCGATCACTCGAGTCCAAGGACTGACTCGGCATACAGGTTCATCTTGAACGATACCAAGCTGTGCAGCGCTTCATTATCTGGATCTTTCAGCCGTTTATCTGGAGAGGATGGTAAAAGCTGTCGTTTAGCCATCACACACTAGTAAACGAACCTAGGGAACAGGTATTATTGATTTATACCTAAGCTTAACTTGAACGGATGATTTATCAGTGTCGAGAAGGGGAGCTCCAGACTCAAGCGACCATCTCTGTCACGTGATCTCTCGTCTCTCAGCATTTTGAAGAGAGCATCAGATGATATACAAGAGCTGTGACTGACTCAAACAAACATGCTAATACACATCATAACACACACGTTATTCAGTTTTATTATGATGATGCTAATGCAGGGGTACCCAACCACATTCCTGGAGGTAACAGAATGTAACAGACATACTCAAATAGTGCTCAATTGTTGAAGCTGGTGCACATTTGCTCATTTTATAAATTTTTATTACACGCACACACAACAAATATGTTAATAAGTCTGTGTTGAATAAAAAGCTTTCAAAATCCATTTTTGTCATAATCCTTATTTCATAATTTTACACCCCAGTGGATATTATAATGTTATTTCACCCCAGGGTATGTTACTACTAACCCGGACTAATGGGGTGAATTGTAACTTTTCACTCCTCGTGTTTGAAACTGAAAATGCCAGGCAAAAATCATTGTGACTTGACTGTATTTTTATTTACAGGTGAAAATGGGGGCAGCAGAGGTGAGTAATTATTATTATTTTTTAAGTATAATTTAAACGTTTGATGCAGTTTACCCAAATTCAGCTTTATGACCTTCATAAGTAATTCACATTCATAAATGATACAGTTGTTAATAACAATAAAAGTTGTGACACTTTTACATTTTTTTTTTCTTTTAGCAGATGCTTTGATCCATTGTGACTTACAAATGAGGAATATGTGTGAATATTTGATTAAACTTTTAAAGTTACTTATGTAGGGTGAATTCAGGAAAATTTTGACTTTTGACTTTTTGTGTCTTTTCAATGTCAAAAAATGTCAAAAGCTCAGTTTACCTGAATTCATCCTTCATTGCTGCTGAAATATTGGCACCTTTGAGGTTTGGGTTCATACTTAAAGGTGCATTGTGTAACATTTAGGAGGATCTGCAGGAATGCAATAACATATACATAACTATGTTTTCAGTGATGTTGATATGATTCCTGTCTTGTGTTCCCCTGGTCTTGTGTCGACTTGTCATTTCCTGTCCTGTGCCATGTTTTGCAGTCCTTTGTAGTTTTTCTTGTTTATTAGTGTCCCCAGGTGTTTCTAATTAGCCACGCCCCCTTGTTATCTTGTTTAGCTTGTTTGCCTGTGTATTTAAGCCCTGTGTCTAGTTTCAGTCTTTGTGAGTTCTTAATGTTGTATGTTGGTTGTTCTGTTTTTATATTTTCCTGTCAGCAACTGTCACCGCTGTTGGGTGCAATTCGCAACCTCACCACTAGATGTCGCAACAAATTACACATTGCACCTTTAATGAAGTTTGCAATACTCAAAAGATGAGCCTAACACCATGTGTACATCAGATGCAAACAGTGTGTCACATCCCATCAAAAGCAAATAGAACTTATTTTTCACAAAACATTTGTAGTGTTTCAGAGAAGCAAAAACATATTTTAAGAATCTAATGCTGAATGTGAGGAAAATAATAAACTGATAAAAATCGGCAAGAATTAGAAGACATAAAAATGAAGCTGTATGTTTTCAAAGCTAGAGAGATGACAGTATGACAATGAGGAGTGTCCCGTTAGCTCAACTTGAACATTACACCATAGAGACAAGTTCACAGGTTCAACTGCTGTGTTTCCACTGTCGGGCCAAAAGCGGGCGTGCCAGGGCCAGTCGCGTTTCCACTGTCCCTTACGGGGCTTCCTCTGGGCCAACGGCCAGGGGTTTTTGGCTGCTTGAATCTGGGGGGTGAATTGCTGTTTCATGCATACTGAGTTTTTTACACTGTTAAAGAGTTGGATTCCCATGCTAAACATGGACAAAGTTTCAAAAGTTAAGTTGTACGTTTGAAGGAGTATTTTTGTTCCAAAAATACTCCTTCCGGTTTGTCACAAGTTTCGGAAAGTTTTTTTCGAGTATGGCTCTGTCTTACGTAAGATAGAGCGGAATTTCCTTATATGGGTCCTAAGGGCACTTCTCCGCGGCCGCGCGCGCACTCGCAGACCAGAGAGAGAAGAGAGCGAAAGCAGTACGTTACCTCAAAGCGCTCTGCTCGGCTTTAGGGAAGTCAATGTCACCAAAGAAGTGGGTTTTTGGTTGGCAGGGCAAGACAACCCTGCACAGATTCCCAAAGAACCCAGCGTTAAGGGAATAGTGGATGGAGTTTGTTTTTTCGAAGCATCAACGGAGGTTGTGCACGACTCTTTGTTCCCTGCATTTCGACGATGCTTGTTTTATAAACAAAGCCCAGATCGACTTATTTGCAGATCGTCTAATGCTTAAGGATCGAGCAGTCACGGTGAGTAAACTACTTCAAATGTCTCTCTGTGTTGTTGTTAGATCAGTTAGCACAGCTATAGCACACCGCCCACACGGCCCGCCCCCAGCCGCTCGGTTTTTTCCGGAAAGACTCGGTACAGCCAATCTTTAACTTATAAATATAATAAAACTAAAGACGTTTTGGAGATATGAAGGATGCAATACTACTCTATAGGTACTCAAGATTAACAGGAGATTGAGTGAAAATGAGCATTTCACCCCCCCTTTAAGACTGCTGATCTTGAAGAATGATTATAATCGTGTATTTATTTGGTTTCATGTTTTATCTGTCTTTTCCCTCCTTGTGCCATTGTTGATTACGGACTAATGCATTAACATTAGCACAAAAGGGGAATGGCTCTGTCTTTCAGGAGAAGCTTTTGTGTGTATATAGCCTGCATTGTACTCTCTGAAGCTGTTTGCCATAAAATGTGCAGCGCACAGACAAACGTTGAGGTTATAATGTTCAGGAACAGTGTTCAAACTAAATGAACCGCTCAGTTTGTCAGCCGTAGGACAAACTTTTTTCTGGGGTAGAAAAAACAGCGAAAACACTCTTCATCTTCTCTAATGCAGCTCAACCAGGCCTCGCCAACTTTTTTGTGTATTCTGTGGGCGGTGGGAGGAATATTATGACTTCATAAGATCTGGAAAAAAATGCGCTGTAGTCCAAACGAGCCGTTCGTTGTAGTTGTTGAAAAGTGAATTCTGTTCAAATATCTCCCTTTGGAGTGGACTTTGATCTTTGTAAATTTGTAGATCTTTTTTATCTTCAAGCAGCAACATTACACATTAACTAAAGAAAAGTTGAAAAAGTGAAGAAGCATAATAAAATGTAACCAAATGTTTGCTTCTGTCATGCTCATTTTGCGATCTAGCTAGTCTTCAGTCAGCTGGTGAAATGGTGAGGTTGTGTGATGTTGTTTAACAGCAGTGCTGCGGGGCTACTGGCCCGACAGTGGACAGGTCTGACAGCTTAAGGTCCGAGGCTATGGAACAGCGGCGGTTTCTTCATTAGGGCGATCGGGCGACGCACCACCAAAGTGTGAAAGGGACTTTCAATCACTATCTCATTCAACCACAGAGTTACGCTAGCAGTCACTCACTGTTGTTCTGCCTCTGGATATAGTCCAATCAGCGCCGAGTCACGTTCTGTGGAGTACCGCCTCTTTTTGGGCGATTTCACTCCGGCTGAGAATCGCCCAAAGTCTTCCCATAGACTTACATTCAAAGATTTTTTTTTTCGAACTGCAGGCACTGCAATGCATTCTCTATGGGTTCCGGGAGGGCTCGCACTAACGTGCTTTCGTCATCATACGTAACCTTAACTTGTGCAGCGATTGGTGGAAACAAATGTACCTCTATTAGTATTTAGCCATAAGCTGAAGTGACATCCAATAATTTCCTCAGTGCATAACTTACATTTCACGGACATATTCTCCATCTGTAAATGTTAGAAAGTCCAGTTTGCTGTCATGAGTGGGCGAGCTTTCTGCAAGCTATACTTCCGTGAACGAGCGCCCCCGCGTGCATGCGCGCCGAACAGACGGAGCGCAATAGAATAGGAGCGCAATTATTCTGACTAAAATATACATTAGCACTAAATTATAAATATATTTAGCTAAAACATTTGTTGTTGAATATTTGTTGTTGTTGGTGAACATAAATGTGCTAGAGAATTTCAAACCTACATGTGTATTTTTATGATATTAGCTTTTTTTTTTTTTTTTTTTTTTTTTTGGTTTAGTAAATTTAACTACTTCTTTAAAAAACATTATTTTGTTTTTAGATTGTAATGTTGCAATGTTAGAATGTAATGTGATTTGACCCCTTTTTTGGATAGACTGCAGATAGACAGCAAGGTTACACTATGTTTGTTTTTATAACCTTCAATATAAACATTGTTTGTAGGACAATATCGATCAGGATATTAAATATAAAAAAAAAAAATTAAATACAGGTTTTTTTTATTCAAATAGAAAAATAATAATTAAATACTCAGATTATACTATACATCGCCATTTAGCCCAAAAATTCAGATTTATTTGGCAATTGGCTATTTCCCAACCCTACCGGCTGAAGTTTTAGCTAAACTTTAGGCTAATGATAGCTACATTATTATCATTGTTAAATTGTTATTTAACAATAAGCCTACATTCAGTCCTGAATTAAAAATTCAGTTTGTTGTGCCCCCCCAAAATTTTTTAGCACCAGCCGCCACTGCTATGGAAAAGCGGCTAGTGACATTGTCTGTTTCCAGGAAGATAAAAACAGATAAAAATATATACATTGAATTCACTGTAAGTCTCTTTGGATAAAAGCATGGTTTTTATTAAAAAATCATGATTATTAAATGTTAAAGAATCTGTGAGAAGCAAAAGAAAAGCTTGTAAAATACAATTGTAATGTTGCACCATACAGTCATCTCCAAGAATATTTGAAGAAAGAGAGAGAGAGCTGGAGAGAAGAGAAAAAGAACTGGAGAGAAGAGAGAGAGAACTGGATAGAAGTGAGAGAGAACTGTATAGAAACCTGGATAGAAGAGAGAGAGAACTGGATAAAAGAGAGAGAGACCTGGAGAGAAGACTGATGGAGTGGAATATAAAACCACGGTACTGGAAAACAGAAGATACAGAGAGCGAACTGGGTAGAATGGCTGAAGAAATGAAACCTAAGCGAAGTAACAGCAATGAATTAGAGCGTCCTAACGGTAAGAATTACAGTATTTATTTTGACTGATGCATGCGATGCTTGAGGATCATAAAATCATTATAATTTCATACAATTGTCAAGGTCTGCCTGTTTGTTTTTCGTTTTCATGAAGTTTTAGTTTGTCTTTCCTTGGTTACCTGTTTGCTACCTCCTCCATGGGCCCTTCCACCACCCACTCCCACAGGTTTTCTTCTGCCGTCCGCTCCTCCTTCTCTACTCCACCCTGTTTTCAGCTCCTCATCCATCTCCACTTAACATTGTGCAGTGTTTACCCAAAGACTATAGATATAGAAAGGGACTTTTTACCTCAGTAAAACTGACAGAATGAATCTCTGGTGTGAGTGGAGGCGCTGCTAATTTTTATATTCATGGCTCTGCGTATACTAAATTAAGCAAGGTTTAGAGTTACATTCAAGCTATTCAAATTCCTGTGAATTTTAAAAAAAAATTTTTTAAATGTCATATTTGTGAGCAAAGATAAGTTTTAAGGGATAAAATTGACTACAGTGGGACTTTAAACTTACACCATAATACCTAATAATTTTAACAAGTTTAACATTCGTTACATTAATTTATTTACTGATAATATCAATTGATCACCTTTCTCTTCCCCACAGCATTGTCACATGCAATGCATGCTTTGAGTCAAACAGGGAGGTTTTCCCTCTCTCTTGATCTGATTTTCTTTTCCACTAATAATGTTCTTAATAACATGACACTTAAATTGTCTGTCTATTTATTTCCATTAGTGTCTGAAAGTGAGAACAAACCTACAGCTACTCCCAGCAATGGACTCAAGTTGAAGGATTTTGCAAGTTTCCATTGAAGGTTGAATTGACTCATCAACTGACAGTTATTTGCATTTTAACCCTTTGAACATGAATACATAACTGTGTGTGTGTAAGTCACTTTGCATGAGATCATCTGCTACAGATGTGGCCTTTAAAAACGCACGTTTTCTCCCGCGGCATTCGGCAATTCGTCTCGCAGAATTCTGCAAGTGCTTTTGGGGGGCCTACTTAAAAATTCCCTCAATGTGTTTCGCTTCACAGAATATCCACCAGGTGGCGCATAAAAAACAACTTTACATTAGATTTTTTATTTTACTTCACATTACGTCATGATTGTGAGAAAACATCCACAATAAAATAAAAATTATAAATAGTAATAGACACAAATATTTACAGTACTGTATTATACAGACATTTGAAAATATTTGTAAATCCAAAAGGTTCATCAAAGTTGTCTTAAGACAAGAAGGGGTATTGGACAACGTTTACGAATTTTTATATATATGCTTTGTCATTGCTGTGGTTTCCAGGAGATGAGTGCATGCAGAATATTTAACATTGCGTTTATTAAAACAGCAAAGTGACGTTCTTGCCAGCGCATAACTTTTTTGTACAACTATTAAGATGATTGTGCATGCAATGCGCATTTATACTAAGTGCAACAGAGAATTTAGTGTGAGCATAATACACGTGACTCTGCCTGTAAAAACTCAGCAGTATTTTTATTTTATTTTATACACAAAATCATCCTAACATAATGAAAGGCTTAAATAATGCGACTTACCCAGATTCTTAATTCGTGCAGATATTTCTTGTGTGATTGTTCTTGTGCAGATATTTCTTGTGAGATAATGTTGCAGCACAACGCGTTGTATTTATATTTTGGGGCATCTGATTGCCATTACATTATTAATAAATATTTTAATTGAACTGTCTTAATGCATTAAGCATAAAGATTTTTCCACGTTAGTCTCAGAATGTCCGGGGTTGGCTTGAGGTCTTGCGACAGTTTGTAAATCTTTTAAATATTCAGATTCACAAAATCCATATAAAGGGTGATCAACAGTTATGACTTCTAAAATAAAATAAAAATGACCAGATAAGAGGTATCTGATTGACAGTTTGACAGATGTTGTTTTAAAAATTAATTACAACATTATGGGGAAGTGGTATTAAATATTTGGTAAAACATAATACAATTATTTTAATTACGCATTTTGTTCAGTTTTGCTTTTACAAAATAAGTATTGAACACGTCATCATTTTTCTCAGTAAATATATTTCCAAAGGTGCTATTGACATGAAATTTTCACCAGATGTTGGTAACAACCCAAGTAAGCCATACATACAAAGAAACAAACAAAAATAATTTCAGAAATTAAGTTATGTGTAATAATGTGAAATGACACAGGGAAAAAGTATTGAACACATGAAGAAAGGGAGGCGCAAAAAGGCAGGGAAAGACAAGACAACAGCTGAAAACTTACAGTAATTAAAAAGCAATCCAGCCCCCTGTCAGTGGAAATTAATAACAGCTGGTTCAGTCCCAACGGATGGCCTACAAAAAGGTCTCATTGCCAAGGTGTCACACAAGACACATCTCATGATGGGTAAAAGCGAAGAGCTGTCTCAAGACCTTCGCAACCTAATTGTTGCAACACATAATGATGGCATTGGTTATAGGCGCCATTCTAAGCCTCTGAATGGTCCAGTGAGCACTGTTGGGGCCATAATACGGAAGTGGAAAGACAATCATTTCACCATAAATTTGCCTCGACCAGTGCTCCTCGCAAGATTTCTGACAGAGGAGTGAAAAGAATAATCAGAAGAGTTGTCGAAGAGCCAAGGACCACTTGTGGAGAGCTTCAAAAAGACCTGCAGATAGCAGGTACTGTTGTCTCAAAGAAAACAGTAAGTAATGCACTCCACCGCCATGGCCTGTATGCACGCTCACCACGCAAGACTCCATTACTGAAGAAAAAGCATGTTGAAGCTCATTTAAAGTTTGCTGCACAACATTTGGAAAAGCCAGTGAAATACTGGGAGAATATAGTGTGGTCACATGAGAGCAAAATTGAACTGTTTGGATGCCATAATACACATCATATTTGGAGGAGAAATGGCACTGCACATTACCCTAAATCGCCATACACCTTGGTGTTGGCTCTTGGACAACTCTTCTGATTATTCTTTTCACTCCTCTGTCAGAAATCTTGCGAGGAGCACTGGTTGAGGAACTTATTTTTGTTTGTTTCTTTGTATGTATGGCTTACTTGGGTTGTTACCAACATCTGGTGAAAATTTCATGTCAATGAAAAGCCATTAAAGACAATAAAGAGAAAACAGGAATTGCAACTTTGCTGAGCAGAATCATTCGTGTGATATCATCATCTTAAGAATTCTGCGAGACTCTGCGAGACGAATTGCCGAATGCCGCGGGAGAAAACGTGCGTTTTTAAAGGCCACATCTGTAAGCAGCACGGGACAACGGTAATGCTCATTGTCTCCAAATTATGATCAGAAATGGATAAATATTAAGTCTGCTGTTTAATGAAACTGCAGGAACAGCAGGAAACCCTGCTTGCGACAGATAAACACGCACATCAATCCGATCGCATGTTTAGCGTTCATGTAAAGACTCAGATTCATCAATCGGAATGAATTCAGCCCAATTGAAACAAAAGTTGTGCATGTAAACATAGCCACTGTTAGCTCATCTAGACCGGCTTTCAGAGAATAAATACGCACTTGTTTTGTAATTTATTTATTTAGGTTATTTATTACATTTGAGAGAAAGAGTTTTCATTATGGTTTTGTTCTAATTAATTTTATTCTGCTGTTTAAATAGGACTGAATAGAAGTTGAAGTAGAAGTTTATATGAGCTTGAGTTTTCTATGGATGCTTTTCTCCTGTTCTGTTCCAGTGACTTGCTGTGACTCAACCTTGAAGGGAAAAGAAAATGTCTAAGTTTTGCCTTAATGTTTGTATTAAATTAATATTTAATTAATAGAATTAATATTCAATATTATTTATTTGACTCCACTGACAGTATTGGATGAGAACTGAACTGAGCTTGACAATGACATCACTGTTTTCTGCAGAACTGCTAGATGGAATGAACTAATTTAATACTTGATGATCTTTATAACACAACTTAATCAACACTGAAGTGACTTCAGCTGAACAATGACACTTTTTTTCTTTTAGAGCTGCAGTACAGATGAAATGAACTGTTTGCATAATTTAATAATTTTCTGTTATCACTGTAAAGCTGCTTTGAAACAATAGTTATTGTGTAAAGCACTATATATATATATAAAGGTGACTTGACTACTCTATAATGTGTGTTTGCAGGGATGGTTCAGAAAGCTGTTTTTCCACTGTCAAGCCGAACAGTTCTAACAGTAAGGAACTGTTCCAGTTATAGTTCCACTTGAGCTTGCTTCGGCACGCCACGTTTACTAACCGTTCTCGGCCCGGAATTCCCAAAACGGTTGTCTAACCGCGCTGAACCGGGCTGGAAGAAAACGTGTAGTGACGTCGCAGCTCAGGATTGGTCACTTATCTGTTGCCTGGCTGCCAGTTTCTCTGTAGTTGACGAATTGCACTATTTGAGCGACATAAACACAAATGAATAATTAAAAGAAATATCTGATCACCCTCCATAACAAGGTCGCTATTTACATCTTGCGTTACCAAGACTGATGCATTTGTATTACATTCCAAAGAGCTCCATTACCAGCCTCACATTAGAAAACAAAACCATATCTATATTGGCACGGAATGAGAACGGTTTGGCCCGACGGTGGAAAAGCGGTTTATGATAGTCATGTGACCATTCAAACGCCTAGAACGCCCTAAGATGTTTATAGGATAAAGTTCACAGGTTAAAGTTAATCTCCATAAGAATATGAAATGTACTTAATGAACTAAGACTAAGTAGCTGTAAAACTGCGTAAACACTAACGTATAGTTTTGTTTTGGGTTCATGTTTCCTGTCTTGTCATGTGATGTCCTTGCCCTCATGTGATCCTGCTATGTGCTTCCCTAGTCTCTTGTGTCATGTTGTCATTGGTTAATTGTCTTGATCATGTTCACAGGTTTGTCTAGTTTAGTCACTACAGAGATGGTCTTATATTAGGGAGATGAGAGGTCTGTATCTCTTACCATTGGAGAAAGCGTAACGCTACTTGGATCACATGAGGCACCTCAGCCTATCGTGGAATGACAGTGACGTGCATGCAGTTAAACATTTTCAGTGGATCATAAGTTTTATGTGGATTATTAGCGTGTTTGTCTTGTGAATAAATGTTCTATATTTGGTGTTATATCGCTAGTTAAGGTACAGTAGGACTGAATTGTTTGTGGAATGTGCTTTACTGCGGAAAAAACGTGAATATGTCTATTTGCTGCAAAGTACTAATCACTGCAGGGGGCAAAAAAAACTACATTTAAGATTACACTAAGATCTTAATTCTAATTGAATACAAATATCATTATCATTAGGCACAAAGTAGTTAAAGCTACAATACGTAAAAAATTAAATTGCCGCTAGGGGTCGCTAACCTCTTACAATAACAAAGGCGTAGGTTGATGACGCATAAGCGGAATAATGGAACTTGTCATTATGCTGATGGATCTAATAATGTTTTTGGATGAGTGAATAAAATTGATGTTTTTAACATGACTGTGGTATGAAGCAGGTCGCGACTGCTAATGAGAGACAGATATCAGCGCCACACGCGAGTCCTGCGGATGAGGACATTTCATTCTACCGAACTACCCGCAAGTGCTGAATAATACTCACTCAGGTCAGTTTATTAGACGAATTAAACTTGTGAGGTAACGCAGCGCTGTTTCACTTGGTGTACTTACTATCATACTAAACTGCATTTGAGTGTGTTGAAAGTTATAATGTTATTCTATGTATTAGTTTGCTGGCTGTATGAGACTAGCAGTGAGCTAGATCAACATTAGAAAAACATACTGATCATATTCTAACATTT
This sequence comes from Squalius cephalus, assembly GCF_949319135.1. Lineage (NCBI taxonomy): Eukaryota > Metazoa > Chordata > Actinopteri > Cypriniformes > Leuciscidae > Squalius > Squalius cephalus. Next base: position 4,461,065 of record NC_137138.1, on the reverse strand, counting down.
CATCATGTTGAGCTATATAACATTGATTAGTTTTATGTACATTAGCTCACCTCTACATTTGTCAAGTCGAAGTTTGTCACTGGCGTGGAGCTCTTGGCATTTCGAAAACGCCACGCCGATATTGATCCTCGTTTTAGTTCTCCTTTTGTCCCAAAGTCTGCTTGCCATGATCCATAATGTTTGAACGAAACAACAACAGTGTGAGCGTGCCGCGCACAGTTGTCCATGTCTTTCGCCATGGTTACTATGGCAGTACGAGCGGAAACCAGGGATAACGCGGATATTACGTCATTGACAGGCGACAATGATCAGGGACGAGGCATTATTTAAAATTGGAATTTCTTTGAAATTAAAAATCTTTGGGAACTTTTGGGATATTTTAACTACACAACTGCAGGAAATATATCACACTGTGCAAGTGATTTTTGGATATTTTATTACAAAAATCTTACATTTTGTACCTTTAACACAACACTTCATGTTTTATTTTAATTAAACATCATACAATATAACAAAATATTTATAATTAAATGAATAATTTTGTCTTTATTCATTAAAGTGCATAATATCAGTGTCATATCATATGCATACATGCAGTTATAATAGTCATTATAATTCAAGTCTTATCATAACTGGTAAACATCAGTATTTTTTACTTTCTTTAGACAATACAATATCACTGAATATTACTATTAAATACTTTGGTAATGCTGTAAATGAGTCCTGCCTGTCACGACGTTACCTTCTGTGCCTTCCCTTATAAAATAACCTTTTTATCATAGTAAAATCTACATATCGTTCCTAACAAAAGTATTGTTTAGCGTAAAACATGTTGAAGATTAGCGAACAGGCTGTACATTACTTAAATTATATGGTGTTTCCTCACAAAAGCGGTTTATTCAGTGTAGTGAAGCCTCTTCTCCATAGACATCCATTCATAAAAAACAGCCTCTGCTCTCCTTCCCTGCGTCCCGGCGTTAGCATTAGCCGTTACACTTTTTTTGGCTAAAGGTTGCAGGCTTGTCATCTAATGGCTTTGGTCACTAGTCTTTGTGTATTTAAGCCCTCATGCGTCTTTGTCTAGTATTGTCCCTGTAACTGCTGTGTGGTGAGTTGTTTATACATTTATGCTAATGATCATACCGAGTCAAGTCTTTGTTTTTATATTTTGCTCATGTTTGGATATAAATGAACTGCTTTACTGCACTGGACTCCACTACAAACACTACTGCTTTTTTCCTATTCATAGGATTGTATTATCAGCCATAGTCAGTAAACTGACCTGCACTGTAAGACATTTTAGTTACAAGAGTTAACACAAGTGTGTTTTTTTAAGTCTGAAATAAATATTGTAATATTTGTTGCAAGGCTAATGTTTTCTATGTTGTATTGGACTTTTTTTCTTGGCAAAAGCTGTAAGATAATAAAATCACTTAAACTCAGAGCAATATCGTCATGTCTGTTTTTATTTCTATGTAATAACTTTGAGACAAACCAACTAATAGCACAAACATCACATACATCAAGAAGTCCATTACTAATAGGCCTATAACTGAAGTCTGAGATGCTGTTTTTCCATCAAATTGATGTCGCTTCCTGGAGGATGATCTTATTACAGAATTGCCATTTGTTAGTTAAAAAGATACTTCACCCAAAAATAACAATTCTAATTTATCTATCATTCATTCGCCCTTATGAATGGACAGACCTCAGTTTGAAGATTGTACTAATTTCTAGTGAAGCTTTATATCATTTCATCAGCTGTTGAAAATGGAAGAGGCCAAATATCCAAAACATTCTTTAAAGGAACACGCCGACTTTTTGGGACTTTAGCTTATTCACCGTTTACCCCAGAGTTAGATAAGTCCATACATACCCTTCTCATCTCTGTGTGTGCCGTAACTCTGTCTGACGCACCCACCGCTAGCCTAGCTTAGCACAAAGACTGGAGGTAAACGTCCCAAAAAGTCGGCGTGTTCCTTTAAAAGTGAATCCTCTTTTGCAAGAATGTCTGCTTCTGTGGCTGTTTCAGTTGTATCCTTATAATGAGTTTAAGGACTTCACTGTTCTTATCATAACACACAAAATGGCACTGATACAACTACGGTAGCTTTCTATATCACACAATAGTCAATATTATTAATGATTTAAGGTTTATGGTTATAATGCTTTGCATGTTGTTTTTTAAATGACATTCCTGTAAATGAGTTTCTGTTACTGTGCAGCTCAGTTCAAGCATGGATGTTCTTGTGATGTTGTATGTGGTCGACCATTTTGGCATGAGTAACAAATCTAAAGTAGAAACGGACCTGGATAGAAGAGAAATGAATTGGAAGCCAAAGAAAGAGAGACGGCCGAGAGAGACACTCATCTCTGTGGATCAGAAAGCAACATTTGTCCTGGTGGTGAGTATTTTTACCATTCATAATGTGATATTTCTCACCAGAGAAGAACTGAAATTACTGTACATATCAAATGTTTGTGTCATGGATGATTGCTGTGGAATCTCTAGATGAAAGAGGAGAGAGCAGAGAGGAAGATTCAAAGCCAGAGGATCACGAGTCTGAATCTGGAGGCATCAAACCTGTTAGACGATACAGCAAAGAGCTTGACCCACCTGGCAGAGTTCATCAGCAAACACATACTGTGATGAATATAATTATCACAGTAGCTCAGGGATGGGCAACATCAGTCCTCATTCACTATTCCCTACATTACTCCACTATTCACCTTATTTTTAACGGAAATACGGACGCAGCCAGTTGGCGGTATTTTGTGCGAGACTTCCGGTCAGGCACTTCCCGGTCACTGCCCTGCTAACTCACTTTTCACCATAGTGGTTAATCAAACAAGTGTTTGTAACAACTAACTCATCATTATGGCTTCGGGGAAGACCGGGATTGTTTGTGCAGTTAGAGGTTGTCATAAACTGGTTCAAAAGAAAGATTTACTTGGAGCAGGAGTGTTTTAATCATCGAAATCATTGACATTTTAATAATCAGGCGCCCTACGACCAGCGACACACTGGCTGCGTGGCGTTTTCTGTCTTTGCACACCAGAAACGTGTCTGACGCGGCACTGCTAGGTGACATATGATAAGCCTCATTCATTGGTGATTATATTCGACATAATGGGGAGAGAGTTGTGGAAGGCCTATAGGCTACTTAATGTTAAACATAAATATATTATAACAGCAAAGACAACGTCGGCAGTATTGACGGCAAAATAGGCTACAGAATATTTCGTTCTGTATTGACAGTTGCAATATTAGAAAATCAATTTTTTTTTTCATTGCATTTATATCTGCATTTGTCAAAACCTAAACTTTCAAACATCAAAATGTCATTTATTAATATGTATTCATGTCAAAATGACATACAAACATCTTTTCCTATTCTATTTAGCCTGGAAACGCTTCCAAAACGCTTGCGTGTCACGTGAAAAATAGGCGTCGATTCTATTTATAGCATGCACGCGTTTTCCGCGCTTGTGAGACGCGCCTGTCACGCAGGCAGTGTGCACGATCTAACCTGTTAACATGGGAGCCGAAATAAAAACGGACACGCACGCAGCAGTGTGTCGCTGGCCTGAGGAATCCCTTCGCCTGTGGTTAAAAGCTTTACATTTGAAGAAACCATCGAAACGACCGTATGTTTGTTCTTTTCATTTCGTGAACACAAAACCTACAGAAGACCACACCCGATACCAGAAAAGTGGCTGGGCTATGAAGTCTCAATAAAAACCATGATAAAAACTTCAAGGAGAAACAAAATCATTATAGTAGCATGGCATAATGGCATGATCATGGCATTTATTTTGTATGATTTACAATTATTTATAGCCATCTACTTATTGCTATCCTATGCTTTGGTTGCATTCTGATGGAATTATTAATACATTTGACATGACAAAATACCTCCATAGATATATTAGTCCAGCGTTTGCTCGACTGTGTTTAGGGCAGCGCTGAAGGCGCCGGCGAAATTTTGGCACTCTGCCAGCTAGATGCATGAGTGTTTTCAACCAGGTCCGGGACCGGTACCCTAACTGAGTGAGGCGGGGCTTTAGTTCTTTGTAGTATTCATCTGCTACGGCATGTGTAACATTTTTTTGTCAACTCTGCATAATCCTTCGCGGTCGATATTGTTATTTAGCACAGGGAAGCGACTAAACGGAAGTGCCGCACAAAAACCGGATATTGGACCCATGTTTACTTCCGCGTTCGAAAATAAGGTGAATATAGTCCCCTGAATGGAATGAATGAAAAGTGAGTTCAGATACTGAGTTGCCGGAAGGGCTGACACACTTGCATAGTTTGTACTTTCTGTTTAATAATCATTTGAAACTTAGCAAACTATAGCAGCTCCAGTATTATAGTATATTAAAGATGACAATAATTATATAGTAAGCGTTTCTAATTGATCTCTGATCTCATGCAGTGTTTAATTCCATATCAAATGTGTGTAATATTATTAATACACATTTTAGATTACCGCCATGTGAAAGTACAGCAAGAAATCCAGCAGCAATCAGTTATGAACGAGAATACTTTTTGTGCGCAAAACCCCCCAAAAATGACGACTTTACTCAGGCCCACACAGAAGAAAATGAATAGTTGAATAAAGTCGTTATTTTTGTTTGTTTTTGCACATTAAAAGTATTCTCGTCGCTTGATAAACTTAAAGTTGAGCCACTGGAGTCACTTGGACTATTTTAACGATGTCTTTACTAACTTTTCTGGGCCGGCAAGTTTCGATCCCATAGTAGCTTATGGAGGAGTGAGCCAGCTCTCAGATTTCATCAAAATATCTTAATTTGTGTTCCGAAGATGAACGAAAGTCTTATGGAGTTGGAACAACATGAGGGAGAGTGATTACTGACAGAATTTTCATTTTTGGCTGAAACTATCTCTTTAAGTAAGTTCAGTGATGGTTAATTTTTGTTGTAAAAATGTTATTAATTTAGTTAGTTAGGAGAAAACTGTGATGTCATTGTTAAGCTCAGTTCAGTTCTCATATAATGGTGTCAATGCAGGCACTCAGGCAGATCAATGATGTTGTTAAATATTAAGTGTCCCCAACAAAGCAAGCCAAAAGACAAAGGCGACAGTGGCAAGGAACCCAAACTCCATCAGGTGACAGAATAGAGAAAAAAAACCTTGGGAGAAACCAGGCTCAGTCACTCAGTTCTCCTCTGGCCAACGAATTGTTTGATTATGATTCAGGCAGCATTACAGGTCAGAAGTCAGATTGTATCAGAACATTCAGAATATTTATTCACAATCTGATCTGGATACGGCCCGGGTCCGGCTGACTTCAGTAAACCTCGGAATAAACAGAACGACTAACATTAGAGTAGATGCCATTCTTCTTATGGTGAAACGAGTACATCAGGTGTTATATGAAGTGTCCCCGGTTCCAACTGACCTAATCTATGCAGCCTAATAATCATTTAACTGATTTGAATAATATAAATGTATAATGTTAGGTTCAGAAAGGAGAGAGGGGACTCATGTGCAGAGAAATGAAAGGGCTTTATTTAAAAACACGGCAAAAACACAGTGGGTGGTGAGGCAAGTCAGGCAAACCAGGCAAGACGACACGACACAAGACGACAGATACCTATACAGGAAAACATCCACAGCAAACTGGCACAGGACAGAGAACACAGGGAGAGAAAATGGGGAAGTAAATGAGGGTAACGAGGGAGAGGAGCTGGGGCAAATTAAACAATAAGCAGATAACGATTATAAGATAAGAAGATAAGATAAGAAGGTGAGACGAGATACATGACAGAGGAGCACATGAAACATGTGCAAAGACAAACAAACTTTCATCCGCCATGCTCAAACAGAAAACACAAGACTGACGCATAAGGCTCGTGGATGTCAGGACTCCGACACTGAAAATGAACCAAGACTAGACAGAAGTGTCAGGATCCAGACACCAGGCCCCGAACCCACAAAACAAAAGAGACCTTCACACCTGGTGGTTATAGGAACTAACTTTTAGGAACTAGCCACCTGGGCAGGCCCCCGAGAACTAAATGTTCCCCATAGGGCCATTTTCCTACTTGCATTCGCACCACCAGTAGGAACTTTGAAGTGAAGTGATGCATGCCGTCACTTACGTCCTGCTGCTTTGATTGTTGTGATTTGTTCCAATCAAGTGGATTTGCTAATTAGCACAGTTTTTCAGCCAGGAGATCGAACGAATTAGTGAAATCAGCTGCTGAGTTCATGGGTGGAATAAACATATGGCAGGACTTTTACTTTCTGACCCCTGGACTTTACACCTCTGTACGTTATTAGATAGAACTGTTATCCATAGAGTAAACGGTATACAAAAAGTATTATATTGTTCGCCATGTGGTTGATGCCCAATATCGCTAGCTGGGCAGAAATACATAATCATGCTTCTCTTCAAAGTCACGTTGGATTTCCTCAGCATAAAGGTTGAGAACACAGCAACTTCACCGGTGTTAAATGTGCACTGTTAGTTTTGTATATATAAGTCTCATCCACAGGTGTTTAAAACTAACACTGAAGTAGTGAAACTGATGATAAGTAAGAGGTCTTGATAAAGCATTCTGTCAGTGAGCAACAATTCAAAGTTATTGTGACATTTGAGGATAATTTCCACCTGATCTCGATTACTAATGTGATAGAAGAGGAAGTTAGAACAGTCAAGTTGGCTAAATATTTAAATAACAAACGAATCTTGATTCATGCCATCAACATAGCACAACAAGAGAAGATTCTAAAGATGTAGGCACACATTCCTGGAGCAGCAGCAAGGCTAATAGGAGTGATATATCGGGTGTTCCCCTAGGATTTTTTAGCTATCCAGTAAAGGAATATGTTTCTCCAGTGATAAGATGGTTTAAATGCCAACGTTTGGGACACATTGCCAACCAATGTAAGGGTAAAGAAAGGTGTGCAATGTGTGGAGGACAGCATGAATATGGGAAGCATCCCAGTTAAATGCTGTAACTGCGGAGAACAACACAGTGCAGCATACAAAGGATGTGTGAAACAAAAACAGGCCAAAGAACCCAAGAAAGTCAAAATTATGTATAAAATCACATTTGCAGAAGCTTTAAAGAAAGTGTCAGAAGTAAACAGAATCTTGGAAATAAACCAGTAAAAGCAGGGAAAGGAAACAGGAGGTCAAAGTTTGTGTGTGTGTGTGTGTGTGTGTGTGTGTGTGTGTGTGTGTGTGTTTTTTTAGAGAACCCTCTCATCAATGCAAAATAAAAAAAGAGACAGAACAAAGTTTATAGCATTCATATGTAAAGTAGCATACGTAGGAACTGAGCAAAATGATAGATAGAAAGAAAGAATTGACACAATATTAGAAGCAGCAAAGAAGTATGTAATTCTAGTTCAGAAACCAAGCCTTTTTTGAAATGATGAATCCAACTATGAATCAAATAGTAGTATAAGAATGGCGCTGACTATTTTGCAATGGAACTCAAGGAGTCTAATTGCATGCGGTCAGGAAAAAGCTTTTAAATAATCTAAAAAGAAAACCAGATGTAATGTGTATCCAAGAGACTTGGTTAAAGACACATTTAAATTTGGTTATATTGGACAAGACAGTGTATATAAAATAGGAGGAGAATTGGAAAATGGAAAGAATTTAAGCAACAATGCAAGAGGGAAGCTCAACATATGCAAATGAATAGAAATGTGGATGTAATTTGCTTATAAAGTCAGTTCAATGATCATTAATGCAGCTGAAGAAAACAAAGTTATAAGTCAAAACAAGAAGTTCCTCAATGGATATTGGATTTGGATATACCCAAAACTTATGGTTAACTTAGATAGAATTAAAAGGAAAAATGAATGGTTAGAGAATGGAAAGGGTAATATTTATATTTTAGTACAAGCATATATAAACAACAAATATTTGGGGTATTTAGAAATGTATACTGATGGATCTAAAGATTCAAGAATTGGACTAAAGACTCAGGAATTGGACATGTTGAAGTGGGCATTGTTATTCGGGAATTTAAAATAAATATTAGTAAAATTATTTCCAATAATGTAGCTGTATACACAGCAGAACTAGTTGCAATATATTTAGGTTTACAGTGGGTGTAGGAAATCAAAACAGACAGAGTGGTGATTTTATCAGACTCAACAGCAGCATTACAGAGTATTAATACTGGTAAAACACCAACCCATCTAGAGAAGACATTTTAATTTAAATATACATAACACTGCTAAATTTTGCCTGATTTTATTTTGTTGGATTCCAGCACATGATACACTGACCATTTTGCAGGTTTTCCTACTTACAAAGCATGTAGAGGTCTGTAATGTTTATCATAGGTACACTTCAACTGTGAGAGACGGAATCTAAAACAAAAATCCAGAAAATCACATTGTATGATTTTTAAATAATTCATTTGCATTTTATTGCATGACATAAGTATTTGATCACCTACAAATTCCGGCTCTCACAGACCTGTTAGTTTTTCTTTAAGAAGCCCTCCTGTTTCCCACTCATTACCTGTATTAACTGCACCTGTTTGAACTCGTTACCTGTATAAAAGACACCTGTCCACACACTCAATCAAACAGACTCCAACCTCTCCACAATGGCCCACTGTAGGTGTTCAAGGAAATGAAATAGCTGATATATTAGCAAAAAAAAGCATTAAATCATGAAGATATCATAGAAATTTCCCTAAGAAAGAATGAAGGTAAATCATTAATTACGGGCAACATTAATAAACACTGGCTATTGGCCACTAAATATATGGGATTCAGATAATAAAGGAAGGGAGTATTACAAGATACAAAAATCAATTAAGGTTAGAGCATATAAAAGTAGAAATAGAAGAGAAAAAATAATTTATACAAGACTACGGTAAGCACATACAAGACTTAATAATACATTATTTTTAATGAATAAAGTAAACACAGGTAAATGTCAGACGTGAAAATGCAAATAAATGTAGAATATGTTTTAATAAACTGTAAGAAATTTAGGGAAGAAAGGAAGAATCTTAAAGAAAACTAGTGAACTAGGAAGGAAATTGAATATTAATGGTGTATTGGTCATAGATAATTCTAAGATAGTTGTCATGGCTTTAATGAGGTTTTTGCAGGAAACTGGTCTTAGTAGAAGTATTTAAGGAAGAATCAATGAACCCATGATTTTGCACTCTCCAATATGGTAGGCGGCGATATGAACATTTTACGCTAGTCTGTAATCCGCCATAAAACTAAAAGAAGAAGACTTCAAACCTCATAATACAGATTTCAACAGTGGTGGTACTCAAACATGTATGAATCAGCATATCCATGAGTTTGACACTATACCGGTACCCATCATGCACTGCGGCATGCATCTTTTACTTTGTTGATTGTCACCATTGCTGAGTTTGGTAGGTTGAGTTTTGATGTTTGCATTTGACAGTCAAAGACTGTCGCTCTCCCTCAGCACTTCTCCCCTGCGGCCATCCGGTAACGATGTAAGGGCAAATTTCCACTTCTAATTAAGCAAATTTATAAAACATTTGGTTCAAAATGTTGAGCTACGAGTGTGGCTCATGCAGGGGTGTCCTCGGTGAGTGCGTCGCTTGCCTGGGTGCAAGGCCCAGAATGGTTCACCTGCGTCCTCACAAATACCATTGAAGAGCTTGCTTACCCAGTGGTGCATGGCCCAGAATGGATAGCGAGCTCACCCACATCCTCACAAAGGCAGTTGAAGAGCTCGGCTTGGAGTGGTCGGCCCCAGAAGAGCCCGCCCACAGCCGCCTGGATGAATGGTTCCTGCCAGGGTGCCACCAAAAAGCCCCCCATCAGAGAACCGCACCATTCTTTCCAGAAGTTCACTATGAGCTCACCAAAAAACTCGGCCCACGTCCACTCTTCTGCCTCCACTGCCCTCACTGCTGTTGATGGTGCAGAGCAAAAGGGGTGTGAGAAGCTCTCCCTTCTCGAAGAGGTGCCTCTGCCCTCCTACAGTTCTGGGATGGAAAGCCAAGGCTGTCCATCCATCCAAGCCCTGCAGAACCACCTCATCCCGAGCGGGTAGGGCCTACTCACAGGCAGAACAGAAGCCGTCGAGATCTGTCAGGAGAGAAGAGGAGAGGGCTAAGTCCCGCTGAGGCCAGACCTCCCTCGAAGAAGTCTCGCGTTTGCCTTCCAACCCCCCATTTAGCTCTGGGCATTGGAAGCTTTGTTCACACTGTCAACACTGTCAACACCAACATTGCACGCGCCCAAGCAAACTACCGCTGTGAAAGCGGACCCACTAGCTATAAAGAGCACGTCTCATCTTTGTGGACAATGTGGTCGTCAATGTGGTTGCCCCTGTGCAGCAAACTGCAACCTGAAAGACTCAGACCCCTTGCCGTCCGGCTTCAGGCGTGGGAAGCCATCCCGGGCGTGTCAGACTGGGTTTTTCAGACTATAAACTGAGGCAACTCGCTTCAATTCGCTCGCAGGCCTCCCCGCGTCAGGGGTGTGGTTCAAACTTCAGGACAACGGCACTCATGTTCTACGCTCCGAAGTGCAGTGTCTGCTGGTGAAGGGCGCCATCAAGATGATCCCACCAGAGAGTAGCGAGTCAGGCTTTTACAGCCGCTATTTCCTCGTTCCAAAGAAAGATGGTAGGCTCAGGCCCATCCTCGACCTCAGGCTCCTGAATTGCACTTTAATGAAGAGGCCATTCAGGATGTTGACTTTGAAGCAGATCCTTGTGCAAATTTGTCCAGGGGACTGGTTCTTATCGGTGGATCTGAAAGATGCTTACTTTCATATCCAAATAGCCTCTCATCACAAAACGTTCTTGAGATTCATGTTCTAGGGGTGGCTTATCACTATACAGTCCTCCCATTCTGACGGTCTCTGGCTCCATGCACTCTTACCAAGTGCATGGGCACGGCTCTCTCCCCTCTGAGACAGACAGGAATCCGTGTCATGAACTACCAAATGATATCTTCCAAGAGTAGCATGTGCAGGGTGAAAAGCAATGGTCCTAGTATTGAGCCTTGCGGTATTCCAGACTGAAATTGTGATCGAAATGACATCTCTTTATTTACTGCTACAAACTGATAACGGTCAGACAAGTATGATTTGAACCCTGCCAAAGCAATTCCACTAATGCAAACATAATTTTTGAGTCTATTCAAAAGAATGTGTTGTCGATGGTATCAAATGCAGCACTAAGATCCAGTAACACTAATAGAGAGATACAACCACCATCGGATGATAAGAGCAACTCATTTGTAACTCTAATGAGAGCTGTCTCAGCGCTATGATACGTCTTAAATCCTGACCGGAAGTCCTTGCAGATACCATTTCCTTCTAAAGAGGAGCATAGTTGTAAGGATACTGCCTTTTCTAGTATCTTTGACAGAAAGGGTAGATTCGAGATCGGCCTGTAATTGACTAATTCTGTAGGATCAAGTTGCAAGTTTTTAATAAGAGGTTTAAAAATAGCCAGCTTAAAAGTTTTCTGTACGTATCCTAATGATAAAGATGAATTAATGATATTAAGAAGAGGATCTATGACTTCTGGAATAATCTCTTTCAATAGCTTAGTCATATAGGGTCTAACATGTTGTTGATTGTGGCAAGCAAGGTGGGGCTGAGGGCTGTTAGAGAACGGTGTGAGGCCAGTGGCATGATTTATGAGCGCCACCTGTGTGCTGCACCAGTGTCATATCTCTCACGGAGGAGCCTCGGAAGCATAAAAAGCGGAGCGACGACAGTGAAAGACGAGAGAGGACCAGGCCTGGACTATTTATGTTATGTTTTGTTTACGTGTATGCGGAAGTCGTCCGTGAGGGGCTCCGGGCCTTGACTTTCGTTTTATGTTTATTTATTCTGGAATTAAAGTTTCCCACAACAACTAACTTTGTTACATTGATTTTGATAATAACGAGTTTAGACAATTCTTCCAATACATGAAAGAATGAATGAATGAATGAGTGAATGAATGAATTTTTCCTCAGGGACACTACAATGCACTGATGCGATACTGTAGTGGACGGTTGCATGGTTATAATGTATAATCTCTCTAATATGATCAATCTAGCAAGTAAAGAAGTTCGTAAAGTCATTACTGCTGTGCTGTTTGGAAACGTTTTTAGTCAAAGCTTTATTTTTCGGTAATTTAGTCACTGTATCAAATAAATACCAAGGTTTGTGTTTGTTTTCTTCTAAGAGAGTCGAAAAATGAGCAGATATAGCAGTTTTAAAGCCTTTCTGTATGTAATAAGGCTTTCTTTCCACGAAATGTGAAAAACTTCTAGTTTTTTTTCTTCCAGTTGCACTCCATTTTTCTGGCTGCACTCTTAAGGGCCTGAGTTTGCTCGTTGTACCACGACGTTGGACTATTTTCCTTAAACTTCTTTAAAGGAACAACTGTGTCTAAAGTGCTGTAAAAAAGAGAGTCAATAGTTTCTTTTGCAACATCAAGTTCTTCTAAGCTACCTGGTATGCCGAAGAGTAGAAACTGATCAGGAAGATTATTATAAAGCAATCTTTAGTGGTATAAGTGATAGTTCTACCCTATTTGTAATAGGAAATCGGCTTTGCGGCCTTGGCTAAATGGAGTATACATGAGACTAGATAATGATCTGAGATGCCATTGCTCTGCTTCAGAATTTCAAAGCCATCAACATTGATTCCATGTGACAATATTAGATCTAAATGATTAGGACAAAGAGTGGGTCATGACACGTTTTGTCTTACTCCAGTAGAGTTTATAATGTCTGTTAATGCCAATCCCAATGTGTCTATTTCATTATCTACATGGATATTAAAATCACCAAATATTAGAATTAGAAAATCAGCTAATTCTTTTTATAAAGTCTGTATGGTGCCCTGGTGGCCTGTATACAGTAGCCAGCACAAATGTAAAGCGAGATTTATCACTTACACTAGATAGCGTTACATAAAGAACCATCACTTCTAAAGTATTATTTGGATCTAGACTTGAGTAATAGTGAAACAACACCTCCCACTTTGCCTTTCAGATCAGGCTCATGTTTATAACGGTAATCTTGGGGGGTGGACTAATTTAAAATAATGTAAATGTTTGGTTTTAGCCAGGTTTCTGTCGGTTATGATCTGTAATCATATAATTTACAATAAGTGCTTTTGAAGAAAGGGATCTGATATTCAGCAACCCAAGCTTTATCATTTGTTCATCTGTATTACATATATGTTTTTTAATTTGTTGAACATCAATACAATTTTTACCCTTAAATGGTTTTGAGAATTTTTTTATTTAGTAATTTGGGGAACAGACACAGTCTCTATATGATGATATTTGGGTGAAAGAGTCTCTATGTGTTGGGATTTATCTGACTTCTGTGACACGAGACAGCTAGCAGACGGTCGGTTAATAATACCATCTCTTTTTAACAAGTCAGGTCTGAAGTCAGCTTCACATTCTCTATATCTACCGCCTCGGTGGCAGGCAAGTATTTCAATTCAGTAGAAAAATCCCTCCTATTCATAACATAAGGATCACGTCCAACATATGCTGTGATTTTCTGTTAATACAGTTCTAAACCAGCACAGTACAGACTTTCCTCGTCCATTTTCCATCTCGTCCATTTTTTCACTTCCTGCCCTCCATCTGAATTTCGCGCGTCATCAGAATCACGTGACTCCAAACAAGCTATTAAATACACTTCCTTCCTTTTTTATTTCATCTGAATTCAGTTATAAGGTTTTAATAATATTCAATAATTTATAAGTTATTAAGTAATTAATAATTCACCCCATGAGAAACAGAATGTTGTGAGTTTAATAAAGCAATGAGAAAATAATGACAATTTTACATTCTTGATTTTGTACATTACAGAAAAATTATAAAACAAAATTGAAATCATGAAAGCGGTTCATATCAAACGAAAGTAGCAGACTGTTTTAAAAGGCCGGAACCTACATTAACACAATATGATAAAATAATACAAATAAAAGCACAAGCCAGGATGAACCCTATTTCTCACAAATCCCTTTTCTGCTGTCGGTGCATGGGAGATCATTCCAGTTCTGGAGAGGAACTGATGGCAACAGTTCAACACAATCCTCTTTTCCACCAACATCATTCGGCTCACCGGAGTACCAAAACCTAAATAACATGTATCATTTTTTGTTAATTACTCAGAACCCCAAAATTCACAAATCAATTATAATCAAAGTAGCAAAATAAGCCGGAGTAGAAGTAAAAGTGCAGAAAAGTAAAATAGAGAAGAATAGAATTTATTTATAGGAAGTTGATTTGCTTGTGATTGTTGAGGTTGTGGAAGAGGTGTGTTTTCAGACACTTACTGGTGGTTGTGATGGATTTTTAAAACAAGAATAAAAATACTAAACTAATAAATACTCAGTGCTTTTTAGCACTTACCTTTGATTAAGTGCTGAATTATCCACCCATATCATACTGCCCTCCTGCTGTATGTCATTCAAACCAATCCACACTCTCTCCACGAGCAATGAAGTTATGGTCCTCTGTATGTGAATAAAAACAGGAATAAGTGTGATTCCTCTCATTCATTAACAAACACTCACACAAACTCACCTGCTTCACTTCAGTGTTGAGAATGATCAGATCACCACCACGATCCTTGCAGTACTGCCTGCTGTCAGACCAGCTCAACTGAGGGGTTATGAAAAACCAACCACACTGATTTCCTAACAGAAACACACTTTTTAAAAACGGTATACATAAAAGAAGAAGGGAAGTAAGTACTTGCACAAAAACAGACCTGTACTAACCTTTTACATAAGCTTTCTTTAGTTCATCACTCAAAGATGTGACTTTGCTTTCTAACTCCAGGTTCTTCTGTCTCGAAGAGTTCAAACTGTTCTGTAACTGGCTTTTCTCCGCAGTGAGGTTATTGACTCTGGTCTCCAGCTCTAGTTTAGTCTGATTCAAAGAGTCAACACTTCTCTGTAACTGGCTTTTCTCAGCAGTGAGGTTATTGACTCTGGTCTCCAGCTGCAGGTTCTTCTGTCTCGAAGAGTTCAAACTGTTCTGTAACTGGCTTTTCTCAGCAGTGAGGTTATTGACTCTGGTCTCCAGCTCCAGTTTCTTCTGACTCAAAGAGCTGAAGTTGTTCTGCAGTTGGGCTTTTTCAATCATTAGATCAGTGTTATTGTCCTGTAAGCTGTTGATAGTCTGATTGAACTCTTCAACTGTGTTCTTGTAACTTATGATGGTGATATGCTGCAGTATGTTGAAGACCAGTAGAAGAGCACAAATGAGCCCTAGACACACTGTCATCAACACCAAACACCTACATCCTCCTGACAAAACACACAAAACACACAAATATCAATAAAAAACAATTCACTCCATATTATAAAATATAACACCTAAAATCACCTTCTTAAGTACTGAAATGGCTTTTTATAGAGGGTTCTTTTGAATGCTCTTTTATAATGACGATCATCTAAAATTAATATATGGTAAATATGCAAAAAAGAAAATTAGCTGAAAAGGTAAAGAGAAAAAATAATTATTTGCTAATACATTTTATATTTAAAAATTGACATGTTGTTCTTAGATCAATGATTGAAATTTTATGCAACATTTCTCAGTTCCTCAAACATTAATGACACTATCTCTGCTTCAGAATAAACTTTACTTACTGCACTTTTGTGTTTTTCCTTCATCCTGGTGGTGACTTGTTGTTTGAGGTTCTGGTGTGCCCTTAATATCGCTGTTTTCAAATTTTACAAAATAGATGTTGGATTCCATGTTTTGCACTTACTTACAGTTACAGTGTGTGTTCACAGATGAGCTGTGGTCTTTAGAATGAGCACCGTTCATTTATATAGTGCTGACCTGCCCATTTTTGCAGAACCTGTGCAAAAGATTTAAATGAAACAACGCCTTTAGACCTTGATTACTTGGAACCTTGATTACTTGATGCTGTTTAATTATAAAAAAAATCACTGTTCACTGTTCTATAGCTATACTTGTTGGAGGAAATATGAAAAAATATTACACAAACAAAAGTTAAGCAAAAAATAAGTCATGGTAAGTTAGCTACAAGTACAATATGATCAGTTAAATTAAATAAATAATATATCATACACTACAGTTGTGTGTTGTGTTAGTAAATTAAGTACAATGTGCTGCAACGTTATGTTGCATTTTTAGAGCTGGAGCGGACTGAACCTGAACCTCAAACAGCAAGTCACCTCCAGGATGAAGGAAAAACACGAAAGTGCAGTAAGTAAAGTTTATTCTGAAGCAGATATGCTTTCCTGTAGCTCAAACAGTAGAGCGTTGGCGCTTGCAACGCTGAGGTCATGGGTTTGATGACCTTTCCCAGGGAAAGCAAGAATTGTTAAGAATGTGAATGTGTGAACCTTGAAATGCAATGTAAGTCACTTTGGATAAAAGCGTCTGCCAAATGCATAAATGTAACTGTAATGACTGAATTGTACGGCCCTGTCACAAATGGAACCCTTAAGCCCTCATGGTCTTCTTCCGAGTTCACACTTTCGTGACGTAATGCCGCTTTGACTGTCTGCTCGTGGGCTCTGTGAAAATGTGCATCGAGGTCGTTTGCCAGCAATCTTCTGAAACCTAGAATGAAAAATCGACACCCAGCAGTCTTTATATGGGCGGACCCTCGACTCCCTGATTTTGATCAAGGGAGCAAGTCTGCCCATATGTAGACCATGTCCCAAATGGTACACTTCATGTGCTCTTGTGGTCTTGTGGACTTACAATGTTCGTTAAGTCCACAAGACCACAAGTGCACATGAAGTGTACCATTTGGGACATGGTCTACATATGGGCAGACTTGCTCCCTTGATCAAAATCAGGGAGTCGAGGGTCTGCCCATATAAATTTTGGCAATAGCAATGGGGATTCTCCCGAGGGGAAGTGTTTATAGGGAAGTTTGTGTGTGTACATTTAAAGTGAAGCGTAAAGTGGCCCTAGACTTCCTAGACTCATGTAGATTTTACCATGATTGTGATGATAAATAGAATGGCAAAAAAAAAAAAAAAAAAAAGATCTGTCATGACCAAAATGGACACAAACAGCCTAAAATAGGCCTGACTGGACCTTTGAATCGATTACAATTAACTGGAAAGGGGTGAATAATGATTTGCATTTGTGGCGTTCAGGGACAGGGAGGATGACAGAAACAGAGACTGTGGGATGATGCCTTCATGATTTGAGCTATTAAACACATGCTTAAGAACAAATAGGTAACAACAGGATATTAATATAGCCATTTTCTCAGTGTCAGAGGGATGAAAAAAACAGCATGATCGGTTTAAATCGTTCTTATTTTGTTAAAATATCTTATTTTTGCATTTATTGACCTTTACACCTACATAAGATATTTGCATATAAGTACAACTTGCACCAATCATCCTGTTCAAAAGTCCCCGTCTCTAAATGCATCATGTGTTGTCATCTTGAGCCTATAGTGAATGTTTGCAGCTTTTGTAATAGTTGTGTATGAGTCCCTCAATTGTCCTCAGTGTGAAAAGATGTATCACAGGGTTTGTAGAGCAGTATTTAATGACCTTTAGCAGCACAGACAATGAGCAACTGAAAATGCTTTTCGGCAAACTGTACGGTTCGTCTTATAAAAATCATCAGTTAGAGTTACTATTGCGTATCGGTAAGCCCCTCCCATCGAACGCAGATGAGCCAATGGCAGTCACTCGGACATATTTAGGTTTCAGCGCCATAGAGAAACATTGGAAGATCCGAAGCTCTCTTCGGTTTGATGGTGTTTATGCTACAAAAATGGTAAAAGATGTGCCTTGGGTACTTGTAACACTGATTCCTGGTATCCTGAGAGGATGGGCAATGGAATTTATTTTATTCCATTTCCTAAACACAAACAAGACAGAACAAAATGTCTGCTTTGGATTGAACTGTGTATTAATCCAATGATGTGGGTGCAGTAACCTGGTCCTTAAGGACTCAACCCCAATCCCAATGAATGACGATGAAAACGTTCATTTCCTGTTTGTCGTTACAATTAAAGTAAGTGAGTCCATGCTAACGTACAAACCTAAATAGCTAACTGTTCTCACGTCATGTACGAAGGTCTACATTTCACTGCCTCTCCATATTAAACTGGTTAAATGTAAATTAATTTAATCTTACCCTGCGGTACATGAACAGTGTTGATCCTGGATGTTGTTCATCTGTGATTGTGGCGACCGTAACACAAGGCTTCTCCCGCTTGCATTGTGATCCGTAAACGTCTCGGTTACGTATGTAACCCTCGTTCCCTGAGTAGGGAACGGAGACGTTACGTCGGATGACGACGAATGGGGTTTCGCTTAGAAAGCCTCTCACCTTCGAGGATATAAAACGAGCCAATGGCAATGAAATGCCATGGGTCTGCGGAATTTGCATAGCGTATCTCCGCCCCACGCAGGGGGTA
The DNA here is from genome assembly GCF_949319135.1 of Squalius cephalus. NCBI lineage: Eukaryota > Metazoa > Chordata > Actinopteri > Cypriniformes > Leuciscidae > Squalius > Squalius cephalus. The sequence goes on along the minus strand of NC_137138.1, from coordinate 4,442,660 downwards.
TATAAGGAAGTACGCTGGCAACATGCAGATATGTCTTCGCTGAGGAGCCGAGACTGAACTCAGGCGTTCCCAGCGGTACAGCGGAAGTTGCAGGGAGACGTAACGTCTCCGTTCCCTACTCAGGGAACGAGGGTTACATACGTAACCGAGACGTTCCCTTTCGTGGTCACTCCGAGTTACGTCGGATGACGACGAATGGGGTCCCCAGTCTAATCACGCCACCTCTGCTGTCTTCCAGTGCCCTGCTTAAGTCTGAGCTCCCTGTCGTGAGACTAGCACGGACGAAGGAGTCCTACTTAACACAGGAATACCAAGGTACACTGGGAAGCATATCTCAGTGGAAATATGCAATTATGCCCAACCCGAAGGGGGGGACTTGGAATACACATATGACCCAGAGGGGCTGCATATGGAGTTTCACTGGGGTTTCACTCGCCCAGCCTGCAGCTCTACAGATGTCTGTTAGCAAAGCGCCATGCGCTAAAGCCCAAGAGGATGCTACACTCCGAGTGGAGTGAGCCTTCACACCAAGGAGGCATGGTCGACCTTGCTGCTGGTATGCCAAAGCATTGGCGTCCACTATCCAGTGGGACAACCTTTGCTTGGAGAGAGCCTTTCCCTTCAGCTTCCCACCATAACAGACAAAGAGCTGGTCTGAGGTCCTGAAACACTGCGTTCTGTCTACGTAAGCACGGAGGGCGTGTACTGGACAGAGCAGTCAAGTCAAGTCAAGTCATCTTCATTTATATAGCGCTTTTAACAATGTAGATTGTTTCAAAGCAGCTTTACAGAGATAAGCGTATAATTTAAGGTAACAGAGATTGTTTTGGCTTTATAGCAGAGTTAAGTTATTTCCATCTAAAGTTAGTTTTGATTTATTTGCTTCCATCGCAATGATCATTTGTTATTAAATTAGGGGCCGCTAAGACGACACCATTCCCTCTACACAGACTTTAAACGCGAACCTGTGAGAAACACTGATGGCGTTCACATGAGCATTTAGAATGGGTTCTATAGTTATGTGCGTTTGAATATATGCAGGTTTGGAATTCCCTACAAGCCAAGCCTAAACAAGGTACTTGTCTTTCCCTATAAATTTTGATAAAGAATTTTATTTTATTTTGTTGCTTTGGGGTAGGAACGCGAAACGGATTTTCCCGACAACGCCTTATCTGTAGAGTGGTAGTGGGATCCTCCATAGGGAGAGACTAGTTGGCACTTCAGCACTGCGTTGTCATCGGTCCAGGCGAAGGTCCTTCGTCAGATCTGGATACGGCCTGGATCCGGCAGGCTGCAGGAAAACCTCGGGATAAACACAGACACTAAAATTAGCGTAGATGCCATTCTTCTCATGATGTAACGAGTACATCAGGATTTTTGGGAAGTGTTCCCGGTTCCGGCTGACCTAATCTATGCAGCCTAACATTAAATTATAGAAGTCTATAATGTATTATGTGAAAGCTAGGTCAAAGAGATGTGTCTTTAATCTGGCTTTGAACTGACAGAGTGTGTCTGCTTCCCGGACAATGGTAGGAAGACTGTTCCAGAGTTTTGGTGCTAAATAGGAAAAGGATCTACCGCCAGCAGTCGATTTTGATATTCTAGGTATTATCAACTGGCCGGAATTTTGAGATCGCAATAGACGTGACGGACTATAATGCGTTAAGAGCTCGCTCAAGTACTGCGGAGCTAAACCATTTAGTGCTTTGTAAGTGATCAGCAATATTTTAAAATTGATGCGATGTTTAATAGGGAGCCAATGCAGTTTTGACAGAATCGGGCTAATATGGTCATACTTCCTGGTTCTGGTAAGAACTCGAGCTGCTGCGTTTTGAACCAGCTGTAGTTTGTTTATTAAGCGTGCAGGGCAACCACCCAGTAGAGCATTACAATAATCTAGCCTTGAGGTCATGAACGCATGAACTAATTGTTCCGCATTTGTCAATGAGAGCATATGGCGTAATTTAGATATATTTTTAAGATGGAAAAATGCAGTTTTACAGATACTAGACACGTGACTTTCAAATGAAAGATTGGTATCAAAGAGCACACCCAGGTTCCTAACCAACGACGAAGACTTAACAGAGCAGCCATCGAGTGTTAGACAGTATTCTAGATTATTACGTGAGGAAGTTTTTTGTCCAATAATTAGAAACTCTGTTTTTTCAGAATTTAGAAGTAGGAAATTACAAGTCATCCAATTTTTTATATCCGCTATGCATTCCGTTAATTTTGTGAATTGATAAGTTTCGTTAGGTTTTGAAGAAGCAGTGCCAAGGCTGGGTCTGCCTCCTCCAATGGCAGCGCTTGCAGGTTCACCACCTGATCTCGAAAGGGTGTGGTGGGAACCTTGTGTGGTGGGAACACATATCCAGGCCGGGGTCTCAAAATCACGTGAGAGTTAGCCGGCCCGAATTCCAGGCATGCTTCGTCAACCGAAAAAGCCTGCAGGTCCCATACCCTCTTGATGGAGGCCAATGCAACCAGGAGCGCTGTCTTCATTGACAGGAACTTAAGCTCCACTGATTGCAGAGGCTCAAAGGGAGCACTCTGCAGGGCAGTTAAAACCACTCAGAGGTCCCAAGAGGGTACGAGGGGAGGGCGAGGAGGATTCAGTCTCCTCGCTCCCCTCAGGAACCTGATGATCAGGTCGTGCTTTCCCAGAGACTTACCATCGACTGCATCGTGATGTGCGGCAATGGCGGCAACATACACTTTCAGGGTGGAGGGAGACAGCCTTCGCTCCAACCCTTCTTGCAGGAAGGAAAGCACGACACTGATCGGGCATTTCGTGGGTTCTTGATGTTTAGAAGAACACCAGTTGACGAAGAGGTTCCACTTCAACGCATAGGCATGTCTTGTGGACGATGCTCTAGCGGAAGTGATGGTAGCCACCACCGCTGGTGGTAGGGTACTCAAACCTGCCTCGTCCCGTCCAGGAGCCACACGTGGAGGTTCCAAAGATCGGGACGAGGGTGCCAAAGGGTGCCCCGTCCCTGAGAAAGCAGGTCCTTCCTCAGGGGAATTGGCCAGGGAGGTGCTGTCGCGAGGAGTACTAGTTCTGAGAACCAGGTCCGGTTGGGCCAATACGGGGCAACCAAAATGACCTGCTCCTCGACCTCCCTGATCTTGTGCAAGTTCTGCGCAAGGAGGCTCACTGGGGGAAACGCATACTTGCGTAGGCCCCGCGGCCAGCTGTGCGGCCAGCACTCATCTGTTGATACAACAACATGCCGGGAAACTCATTCTAAGGGCACTCCGGCCCGTAGAAAACTGAGGTTCGTCCACGGGGTGAAGGTCTGACGGCAGGCTGGAGTCACTGGGACTTGGAGCGTGCCGTGTTGCCATGCCCACCTCGGGACTCGATCGCGAAGCTAAAGCTGAAGCGGTCTCATATGAAGCAATCCGAGCGGTGTTACTGCGGCTGCGGATGCCATATGCCCCAGGAGCCTCTGAAATAGTTTCAGTGGAACCGCACTCTTGCCCTCGAATTGGCGAAGACAAGTCAGCAGTGACTGCGCGTGCTCGCTCGTAAGCTGCGCGCACATGGCGACCGAGTCGATCTCCATACCGGGAAAAGAGATCCTCTGCACGGGGCAGAGTTTGCTCTTCTCCCAGTTGACCCGAAGGCCCAGACGAGCTAGGTGCCAGAGCACTAGGTCCTTGTGTTCGCAAACCTGGTCTCGAGAGTGAGCTAGGATTAGCCAGTCGTCGAGATAATTCAGGATGCGAACCCCGTGTTCCCGGAGGGAATATTATTATCGACGACTTTTGTAAAGATGCGAGGAGACAGGGCTAGCCCAAATGGGAGAACTGCGTACTGGTATGCCCACCCCTCGAAAGCAAACCGTAGGAACGGTCTGTGTCGAGGTAAAATGGAGACATAGAAGTAGGCGTCCTTCAGGTCGATCGCTGCAAACCAATCCTGCGGCCGCACACACTGGAGGATGCGTTTGGCTGTGAGCATCTTGAACGGCAGCCTGTGAAAGGAACGGTTCAAGACGCGCAGGTCGAGGATTGGCCGTAACCCACCAGATTTCTTCGGTACAATGAAGTAAGGGCTGTAGAAGCCGGACTTCATTTCGGCTGGAGGGACAATCTTGATCGCACCCTTCGCCAGTAGGGTGTCGACCTCCGCTCTCATGACAGGGGCATTGCCACTGACTATAGTGAAGCGGACTCCCCTGAAGCGGGGAGGAGACCGCGCGAACTGAATCGCGTTGCCGAGCCTGATGGTTCTCGCGACACAGCAGGACAGTCTGGAAAGCTCTAGCCAGGCTCCCAGAACTGCGCCAGCGTGGTCATTCGAACCACAGACGTACCGTCGGTGGTGCAGCGAGGCGGAATGACCGGCCCAGGCGAGGGTGGCATAGCGGCCCTGTGCGGGGGCACGGTCATTAACCGCGTCCTGCCAGAGGAGGCCAGGGGAGGACCAGCGTCCCACGAGGGCGTGCTCTGGCAGGGGTCTGGCGACAGAGGGGGATGAGAGGAGCGTGGCCCGTGGGCGGCGCATGCTGTCATCCACAGCCTCTTGGGGCTTGGAGGAAGGGGCATCAGTTCTTGAAACAAGAATTTTCCCCCGGCCCTCCACCGGGGGAAGGAGTGGCCCTGCTACAAGCTCCTGAGAAGAACTGAGCCCTAACCCCAAGCTGCCCGTCTCAGAAGTGCTGCTTAGCATGGCGTTTACCCGGCTAAGGGGCGGAGACAAGCGGTGCCACCCTCCTGCGACCTCCTCGTGCTCTGGGCCAGTGAAGGCTCGAGGGGAGGAATCGCAGACGGGCGGTGTCGGCGGGAAGCAGGCTAAGGAGACCGCACGGACAGATGACCGTTGGTGCAGAAGGTCCTCAGCCTGCTTATAGAGTGATCGAAGACTGTTGGGCGCAATCCTCAACCACACCGCCGACCAGGCTGCCCGTCTCAAGAGTGCTGGTTAGGCTGGCGTGGCAGTCTAAGGGGCGGAGATGGGCAGCGCCGCCCTCCTGCGACTTGCTCCTGCTCAGGGCCGGTGATGGAGATCATTGAGTCTCGATCTATCTCACATGGAGATCATTGAGTCTCGATCTATAAACATTGCGATGGTCATGTTCCCGCAATGAAAACATGACTCATCAACGAGCATGATTAAGCCCAACACGCAAAACAGCGCTCGCGACCGTTAGGCAGATGAATCACACACACACACATCCAGGAAATAGAAAATACACGGGCGAACCGTCTTGAAAAAGACGTGCCGCGTGCAGCTCTTTTAGAGAGTGGAAAAGCTCAGCAGGGTGCTGAAGCGCCCGGGAGAAACACACTAACTGTCGGCAGATTACTGCACAAATCAGCAGCAGGAAATGCGATCTCGCTGGAACATGCCGTCACACCAACACACTGAAGAGCCGCTCGTCTCGAAGAGATTTGAGATGACACTCAGAAGGCTTGTGGAGTGAAGTACTGGACTTGGCTCCGAAGCGAAAACATATCTGCATGTTGCCAGCGTACTTCCTTATATACCCCCTGCGTGGGGCGGAGATACGCTATGCAAATTCCGCAGACCCATGGCATTTCATTGCCATTGGCTCGTTTTATATACTCGAAGGTGAGAGGCTTTCTAAGCGAAACCCCATTCGTCGTCATCCGACGTAACTCGGAGTGACCACGAAAGGGAACCCTCGCTTCCAAATTAATCTTCTTACCAACCATATTTCTTTTAAAATCTTTTATATATCCCTCCATGGCACATTTAAGTCCCACATGAATGCTCCTTGACGAGAGGTGGTCCTTCTGTGTCCAAAATGTATCAAAAACATCTTGGGACAAGGTTTTCACATTGACAGCTGTCATTGTAAGACAGTTAGCAACTCCATTTGTTTATTCAAGTTCGCAACAGTAACTAAGGGGGGCAGGGCTTACCGTTAGGTCAATTCGAAGGCTTCTTTAAATACGGACTCCAAATTGTTATTCGGTACCTTTGGTTTTCAGTTTGGGGCATAAGATTAGAAATCAGACAAGTGATAGCCTATCTGCTGACCTTATCAGTATTCAAATGCATTTAGTATTTCATTTTATGTATTCATGTGTTTTATAAAGAGTATTTGTGTTTCCTCTGCATGTTTTACTTTGTATTTTTTTACAACAGAGCTTCAATTAACCCAATTAACCTTCAAGCCATTGAATATAGTGTCTTTACTGAATTCCCATCACTGGTAGGACCTCTAGTGGTTGATTGGTAAATTTAGTGGTGAAAACACCTTCCACCAGGAAGAGTCCCTTGGCATCATGCTGTTGTTTCCCCTTAAGTGGTAAATCGGTGAAAATTGATCAAAAATATGAAACATTGTGCATTACAGGTCTTTCCTGGACCTCATGCCTTTCTGTCAGTTACTGACAACAGGAAAGAAACTGGCAAGGAATGTTTAAATACAATCACAATATGGATTGTATAAGGATAATGCATTGCAATAAGGAATCCACAATCTTTATTCAGTAATAATATAAAAATGCATTTTTATCATGGGAAAAGAAAAACATGCAGAAATAAGAAGAGAAACTTCTAAAGGAGAAAGAAGATGAAGTGACTGAATTAAAAGAAAGGTTTATAATCATTGAGAGGAAACACAGAAAAGAAATGGAAGACCAGCATGCAAAAGACATTGCTAATACGATTGAAGAGGTAGTAGTAACTAAGGAAAACCTTAAGAAAGACAGAGAGACTTAAGTTTTGTGATTGATCTTATATGCTTCAAGTGCTCATGAGAATCAGTTGATTAAAACATTAGAGGCAGGCAGTGAGACGAGCCTGAGAAATATATTTTCTTCAATTACTGATGAGCTGGGAATCAAGTTAAAGACTTGTAAAAAGGCTGAGAGCTACTTAAATTGATGTTTATCTTTATCAAGAGAATGACTGGACAAAAGAAATTGAAGACCTGAAAGAAGAAGATGAGAAACAGGAGGAAACAGATCGAGATCTACTCACGGGTTTGAAGAAACTTGAAGAGAAGAAACATAAGGAGCATGAAGAGAAATCACAGCATGTGACGCGACCAGTGGATCAGAAGAGGATAGCAGCAGTGAGTCAGCTTCCCCTGCTCGTAAGTGTCTTCACCATACATAACCTCAAAGGAAATTTGTCACCTCAATTAAGCTAATGAGGACATTTTTAAAAATGACATTTTATTTTATACATTTCTAAATGGTTTAAATATTTGTCACATATAAATAGTTCCTCGGGTCTTTTGACCTAAAATTATTATTATTATTTTTATTTATTTTTTATTCAAAATTGTGTGTTCATTAGAGTGGTCCAAGACCTAAATAATTTTGTCCCACTTGATGAATACACACCTTCTTCTTTTTTTCTTTTTTTTTTACTGGATTCAAGGAGTTTATGTGGTTGAAATTAAAAATGGTAACTAATATGCAGTTTAGCCCCGCCTCCACTCACTCACACCAGCTCAGAGATTTGATCTAGTCTGATCTGGTTCTTGAGTTTAAAAGACTGACTTCAATTGTGGTCATTCCTCAATCAAGATATAATTTGGCCTTAAGATATATAGCACATGAGTTTAATGGACTGTTATACTTTTATGGTGCTTTTGCATCCTTTATGAAGCTGAAAAGAAAGCCTCAATTTCTCAATTTTCTGTACAAATTAATCTTTAAAAGTTATTATTTTGAGAAACCCTTTTGACTGACAAATATATGTAAAGATAGCATTTGTTTCAAGAAAAAATAAAAAAGGATAAAAACTCTGATGTGTTGTTCCAGTATTTGAAGAAGATAAAGACAGACTTCTAGATGAGAAAGCGGGAGGGATAAAAAACAAAAAGGAAGATTCACACAACTCTGGAGGCTTCAAACTTGAGCGACGGGGCAGTATTCATCATGAGCCACCCAATAGTAAGTATTCATCAGTTCAAGCATCATCCTAAACACTGCACACATTGTGGTATGCTTTTTTTTTCTTTCACCTATAGTGCCTGAAGGTCAAAGTGGAAAGGAAGATTCAAAAGCCAGAAGAAAAATCAAGTGAGTCTGGATGATTCTTAAATCTGTTTCTTGCACATTGAATATCAGTATGATATGGCACCTAATGATCTGTGTGCCGTTTCTAGGTTGTGAAAGTGAACACGGACCCGCACATGCTCTCTGAAGATCGTGATTACACAGAGGTGAACTTAAGGCTTTTACACTTTTCCAGAGAAGTGTAATTCATTTCATCAGACTGCTGTTATGCCTTCAGGAAAAGACCACACACACACCACACACACAACACACACACAACACACACACACACACACACACACACACAAAGTCGCAGATCCTCTTTAAGACAGTTGATTATGGGCAGTTGAACACCAAGGTATTTAAAGACTGTATTAGTGAATGAAAACAGAAATTGTAAATTATAAACCAAAATGTCATAGCGTAATGTCCGCATTATCTTTGAAACAAAGTTACCTTTTTATCATAAATGTAACCATATGTTTCTACTACAGAGAGTTGCCGCATTGTCTGTTTTTATTTTCCGTAGTATGTAAGAAGCAGGGGCTATTCTTCAGAGGAGGCGAGGGAGGCAGTGTCTCCTCAGAAAAATGGATGAGAAAATAATCAATATTATGAAAATAAAATAACGCAAAAATTACAAAATGTGACATTAAAAAAAGTGTATAAATCAGTTTTTTTCTAAAGTAACACTGTCCAACAGTGACACCAGCAGGTAAAGTTACAGCGTCTCTCGCCTCCCCTTGAGCCCATTGAGTTTTAACAGACCCCCTAAAGCATGCAGTGGGTTTGATGGGGGGTAATTGAGAATGAATGGAAGAAAGACACGTGAGAGGAGGCAATGCCTCCATCTCGCTATGATTGGATATGATTGGTTCAGTTTAATAAATAGAACATTAATTACATAATGTAAAAATACAAAGTATAATTTAATTTGATCTTAATTTATTATTTAATGAGGAATTTATTTACTTATACTACTATAAAACCAGGAAATTGTAACAACATTAAGTGTAACAGGGACATGAAATTACATTTGATTTATAAAAAAAAAAAAACATATCATATAGAAATAAAAATATTATAATAAAAAATAAAAAACTGTGAGGACTTTGCCTCCTTTTCATTTTAAAACACCACTGGTAAGAAGGGAAACTAACTGCTATTCTCTTTCAGGTTTCTCCTCTCAGTATTTACACTGGTTATAGATTATCTTATTACCTGTGTTTGACAGTAAAGTCACAAATCTTGATAATACAAATGATGAATCCAAGAGTTGTTTTGTTCAAATTGAAATAACTAAAATAGCCTTCATTGTTTTTATTTGTTCCGGTCTTTTAGCCTGGCAAGCCAGACCTACATCAAGATGTTAGGTCTGGCATCTCACCATAGACACGGCTCAATCCGAGGGGCGGGATAAACGGCTGTCTTTCAAATTCCCTCTGCACGCAATAGGACAGCGCTTCAACCAACCAGAGCGTTTTCCCAACAGCGGAGCTTACGTTAGCTGGCCGGCAAAACTACGAACGCATCTTCCTTTTTTAAGAATGACTTAAGTGGCATTCTTTGCTCTTTTCTCAAAGAAAAACTTAACTCCAAGTCCTCCAGAGTCGTGGCCAAAGCCGATTCGACAGACTGTTCTTCAGCAGCAGCCATTCTTTGTTTTCAAGTAGTAGCGAACCGTCGCAACTCTGTCGTCATTATGTTAAGCCCGCCCCGCCTACTCTATACACGATGTGATTGGCCTGACCCAATTTAGGTTTTTACAGCTACGAAAGTCAACGGAGAGTTGCTAGACTACCCTGGCTGCAAAATAAATTTTGCTGCCGCAAGGGTGCGTCTAGATTTCTAGGCTAGTCTTCTGCATGTCTTACAATCATTACAATTTAAAAGCAATTGATTTGATATGCTCATTATGTTTCATGACTAGACGTGATAAAAGCGTCAATCAAATGACACTGTCAATCAAGGAGGTTAAATAATAAAATAATGAAAAAAATAAGGCATACAGGTTTGGAACAACATGTCAAAGGGACTAAATGGAGAGAGAATCCTAATTTGGACTGAGCCCTGTTACGGCCCTTAGGCCGTGTGTGTATGTGTGCCAGGTGTACTGCTGCTTGTCTTTCCTCTGCAGGTCCTGTGTGCACACCTGTCTCCAGTTGGCAATCAATTAGTGTGCACACCTGTTGGCAATCAGCAGGAGAGCGGGAGCTAGTAAAAAGGGAGCTAGTAAAAAGGGTAAAAAGTAACGCAGGTATTGGATCATCATCAGTTTGCCTGCTAGTAAAAACAGGCAGACTGATGTTGATCCAATACCTGCGTTATTAATAGAAACAGGGGAGATGCCATTAGAAATAAGAAGTAAACTTGGTTTGAAGTATTTAATGAAATTAAAAGGACAGACTGGAAAATTACCAACAAAAAACCTGTTGAATCAGCATTGGGAGTTTATGGAAACAGCAAGATTGGTTAAAACAAACTTTACAGAAACATTCAAATTCATGGCAGATGAAATTGGTATTATGAATTTGGATGTAAGTCCACCAGTATGTCGGTCAGATGTACCTTTGTGGTTGATTCCAGATCCCATTGTTGATTTATATTTTTTGAAAACAAGCAAAAGAAAGATGTCAGAGTTTGTAGTGGAGGAGATAAAAACCCGGCAGTGTCAAATGTGGGGAGGACATCTACAAATTTATACTGATGGGTCGAAGGATCCTGAGAGTGGTAAAATGGCTTTTGGTATAAGCATACCTGAAATAGGTTATAAAAAAGGTTGTAGGATTCCCGATCATTTGTCAGTATTTACTGCAGAGTTGGTAGCAGTTCTATGGGCAGTAAGGTGGGTAGAAGATAACAAACGGGAATATTCAGTCATATGTAGTGATTCAGCCGCAACCCTAATTACAATTAAAGATACCAAAACTAAGTCCAGACCTGACTTACTTGTGGAAATTTTACAGGTGTTGTATAGAATTCACAAAGCAGGGTATGAGGTGGGGTTTTTGTGGGTTCCGGCGCACATGGGTGTGGAGGGTAATGAGGAGGCAGATGAGGTGGCAAAGAAAGCAGTGCAGGAGGAAAGGGTTGTGACACTGTTTATCAGGTTGTAGTTCCGGCGGGATGACGTCAGTACGTGCTAGGGTTAGCGCATGAACATTTGTGGTCGGGCCATCTAGTTGTCACCAAAACTTACCATCGTGTGCTCGAGCATTTCTTCTGGCCAGGCATTAAGGCAGATGTAACGCACTATTGTAAAGCTTGCAGTACATGCCAAATCGTTGGTAAACCTAACCAGGTCGTGCCTCCTGCTCCACTGCATCCAATTCCCGCTGTTGGAGAACATGAGGGTGCCACATCCAAATCAGGATCTGACTCTCCTGAGTCTGTGGTGTCAGAGGGAGAAGACGATACATCCTGCAGCTCGCTGGAGGGGTCAGGCTGCATAATCATCTCGAAAACTTCACTACAAGTCAAGCCCTTTCTCATGTTGCTTGCTGCTCTTCTCACCATCAAATGACCAGCAGGCTTGCATGCAAGTGTTTAAATCCACTTGCTTTGTTTTTGTTTAGTTTGCATTTCTCACCATCAAAAGTCAGCAGATGCATAAATACACTTACTTTGTTTTTGTTTACCCCATGTAGTTCTGAGAGCTGAGGTGCATGTTTTGATTTTCTCAGACGCATCAAGGTGAGTTCTCATTCTCTCTCTCTCTCTCTCTCTCTCTCTCTCTCTCTCTCTCTCTCACACACACACACACACACACACACACACACACACACACACACACACACACTTTAATATGCTATTATACTCCATATAACTCCATGTAAAAGCCAGAAACTAAGCATTTTTACACAGGCCTATCTAAAGGGTTAATGGTGCCACCTGGTTATCAACAGTAAAAATGACCTCTTCCCAACAGGGAAAACCACCAACAATCAAAAATACATGATTATATGGTGTCATGGCTTTGCAATAAAAAAAATGTGGTTATAATGGAAGTCAATGGGGCAAAAACAGCCATGAACAGTAAATGAGGGAGAAAAAGTTAAAATCTGATGCTGCACAAAAACTAAGAATGCATCAAAACCAATGTTGTTTCTAATCTTTGACATGTCCAAGACTGTGATAAAAGGTAAAAAAAAAATCCAGTCCACATTCATATTTTATATTGAAAATAAGTCATTTTGTGTGTTTTTTTTCCCAAATCAGTGACATCATTTATGAATTTGGCAATTAAAGAGTTAAAATCCTGATTTTTTTTTTTTAAACATTTAGTAGTTTTGATCAGGACTGAGGTTGATTAATAGATTAATGCAAAACAAATTGAAAAAAATATTTATCTGATACATTTTTACAGCAGTTTAAAGTAGTGGCTGTTTTCAGCCACGAACATAACGAAAGAGTAGTGAATTTGCCCACAGTGTGCTGTTGAGTTTTTTAAAAAAATTGGAAGCATTTTCCCAAAATATGTGTCAAAATAAGATTTGTCACCAAAAATCATTCCATTTGCTGGAACACGGAGAAAGTTATGGCCAAATTAAGACTCAAAAATACCCCATAGTGGATGAAAACATCCCCAACAGCACATAAGGGTTAAATCATTGTATTGTTTTATGTGAATGATTAGGCAGGATGATTTTCACATCATTTTGAAGAAAAAACTCTAGGCGACAAAATGCATTATTCAAAAGTCTTGTTGACACATATTTAGTATGTGTTTTGTGGCCTTATTTCAGAAACTTTCATTTTTAGTTTTTTAAATAATCATGCATAAACATTATTCTCTCAAAAATACAAACATGTACATACATGTTGCTCACATATTATGGTAGCCATGTTTGTGCTAAATAAAGTGTAATTATACCTTTGCCATTAACCCTCTGGGGTCTGGGGTGTTTTTGGGGTCCTTGAGATGTTCTGACATGCCCTGACATTTGTGCTTTTTTCAGTTGCTTATAAACATATTAATGGCAAAAAAAAATTACACACTATTTAGCACAAACAGGGCTACCATAATATGTGAGCAACAAGAATGTACATGTCTGCATTTTTGAGAGAATAATGTTTATGCGTGGTTATTGAAAAAACTAAAAACTAAAGTTTCTGAAATAAGGCCACAAAACACATACTAAATATGTGCCAATAAGACTTTTGACTAATGGATTTCATCGCCTAGTGTTTTTTCTTCAAAATGATATGAAAATCATCCTGCCTAATCATCCACAAAAAAACGATACATTGATTTTAGTTTTGTGAAACACTTTTAGTTTGGAAAGCCAATATGCGGATGGGGCGTAAACGCTCCAACAGCATCATGCATATGTAGTAGTTCACACCTGGTGAGACTACGTCCCTGCATACTTAATGAGCCATTCATTCAGGTGACGTGTCACCTATAGCTAACTTAAATATACAAGCTTCATAAAAATGATCATTCTAGGAGAAAATTTCAGATGGCATTTAGAGGCTTTTGCATCTGAACTCTTCATATATACACACACACATATATATATGCATGCACATACATACTTTATAATCTTTTCAAAACTAGTCAACGTCTTTCAAAACTAAAGTATACATTTTATCATACGTATTTCAAAGTAAAGGATTCATTAGTTAGTTGATGACTTTATTTTTGACAAAACACATACAGTATATATTCCTCATCTCAGTATAGCAATAGAGTTTGCTAAAAGCTGTTCATTCAATACAGCAGTATTTGAAAATCGATCATATTTTGTAAAATTACATTTATATTTGCATTTATGTCAAAACCTAGACACTTTTAAACATCAAAAGGACATTTATTAATATGTATTCGTGTCAAAATGACAAATAAACAGATTTTCCTATTCAATTTTGCATGGAAACGCTTCCAAGACGCTTGCGTGTCGCGTGAAAAATAGGCGTCGGTTCTATTTCTAGAATGCACGCGTTTTCCAGGAAAACAGGCAGTGTGCAAACTCTAAACTGTTAACATGGATGGGAGCCGAAATAAAAACGGACACGCCACGCAGCTGAGACGCTTACGCCACGCATCCAGTGTTTCACCGGCCTTATCCAGCGGATGTGGGCGTTTCACAGGTTTGTATGGATCGCCTCACATTTGCGTTTGAATAGAGCTGTCTCCGTAGGCGGAGTCACATTAAAACTTAATTAGCTGAGATGAGAACGACTGACATCTCTCTCTTTACATACATATTATATAAACTGTGAATATTTGTTTTTTATAAAAATTACTTCATTTGAAAGAAGATAATTCAAGCTTCATGCCTGTGTGACTGTAAGCCTGTTTGACTGAGTATTCGCTGAGTTACAGTTCATTTTCGGACGCGTTTCAGAATTGACTTCACTGACGGAGAGTAGGCAGAACTCGCATCATGTTTATTTTTCTTTATTTGGCGAAAAGCACAACACTTTGTTTTTATTATGAGCATACACAAAAAAAATACACACTAAACAGGATCGATTGATGTATAACACAAGCATATAAGATAAAAATTAATATTTTTTTTTTATTATTTTTTTTGCACTCATACGAAAAAAAACGAGCCTATCGCGCCGGCGCGATAGCCGACCTCAGGGGGTTAATATGTTTATAAGTAACTGAAAAAAGCACAAATGTCAGGGCATGTCAAAACATCTCAAGGACCCCAAAAACACCTTAGACCCCAGAGGGTTAACGTCAGGCAAGTAAAGATTATCCCATATCTTTTAATCAATGTCATAACTTTGACAACATGTGATTATGGCCGCTATGACCTACATCTGCATGAATTGATCTTAAGATCAGATGTGAAACAGGATGGTCCTTTGCTAAAATAGCAGGATGCTTGGGCTCCTCAGGCATAGATAACCTGCTTAGTCTGCCACCTACTCTTAGGAACTTGTAGAGAGTGCTACTGCATTTTACAGTTTTACCTTGCTGGAGGGCTTTGATTTCATCTGGAAACATGACTGTTTGGCTGTAGCGAATGATCTCTTTCTCAGGTTTTTCAATGTCACTTAATGAAGTTTTATGTAACAAAGTTCGGGAGGAGCATGTTCAGGTAATCATCCAATCAGCACAAGAAGAACCCAGTATAAATAAAGCCTTCCCTTACCTCCTGTCTCATGACAAATTTCTCAGCATCCCCCCACCACCCCATCACCTCACATTCAGATGGGTCTGCTCATAGATACCCATGATCTATACATTCATAGGGGGGAGTACTCTGGGGTCGGGCCGAATTCCGAGCTCGGAGCCCTCCCCCCGGACAGCAAGCCAAATACGCACTATAATATTACATCAGATTTCATTAACATGTGAACTCGTGAATAGTCAATGTAACCCCTGACAGTGAAGATTTGAAGTTTTTCATTTCTTTTTCAAGTTCAGAATTCACTGCTAGATTGTCTCGTAGACTGTGGCACAGCTCATTTCTTTTTTCCATCAGTGCCTTCAGAGTGCTTTTGAATTTGAGGAACCATGCAATGGCTCTTTTCAAACGGTACCAATCTGAGTAGTGTAAAAAGAACTGAGAAGTATAGTCAGAATTATCTGCACACACTGCATTAACGCAGACTTCCTTAACTTCCAGATCATTGACAGATAACTTAAAAATGTGACTTGGCATTTTTGGCCACTCTGATTCTGGCTTTGTCAGAAAGGATGGACCTGTGAGCCATGAATTTGCTTTAAGGAAAGCATCTACAGTAAGTCCTCTTGAAGCAATGTTGGCTGGGTTGGAAGAAGAATTCACATACCTCCATTGCGACACCTTTGAGAGCTCTCTGATTGCAGTTACCCTGTTGGCCACAAATGTAAGGAACCGTGTGCTTTCATTGTTAAAATATTTCAGGACTGAAGTACTGTCTGTCCAAAATACTCCTGACTCCTGAAGAATCAAGTCCAATTCAGATTTCAGCATATTGTCCATTCTAGCAGCCATTGTAGCTGCAGTGAGCTCAAGACGTGGCACGGTAACTGATTTTACCGGAGCAACCCTTGCTTTACCCATAACAAATGCACAATGTTGGTTACCTCTGTGGTTCTCCATGAGCAAGTATGACACTGTGCCAAAACCCAGCTCACTGGCATCTCCAAAGTGATGCAGCTGCGCTGAGGTAACTTCACCAAAGTTAAGTGGCTTTATGCATCTTTCAACCTGAAAGTCATTTAAGTTCTGAAGACTAGCCAATCACAGATTCCACTGATGTCTGAGAGTTTCTGGAATCCTGTCATCCCATTCATGTTTTGTTCTACAAAGCTCCTGCAGTATTTTCTTTGCAGGAAGAATGACTAGAGAAAGTATTACAAGGGGATCATAAAAGGAGCTGACCATGGACAAGATACCTCTCCTTGTAAGAGGCTTTTCCTGTAGGGTTACTTTGAACTGCAAAGTGTCTGTCTCAAAACACCACTGAACCCCTAGAGCTCTTTCCAATGGTAACTTGTCTTTCTCCAGGTCCTTCACTGTCTTAGCTTTGCTCTCCTCACTTATGGATGCAAGTACAGTGCGACTGTTGGACATCCACTTGGTCAAATTAAATCCTCCTGATGCACACATCTCTCTTAAGTCATGCATTAGAGCAATACCCTGCTGTTCAGTAGCCACAGACGTCAAACAGACATCCACATAGAAATTCCTAAGGACTGTCTGAATTACCTCTGATCTATGCTGTGCACTGTTGTCCTTTGCACAACTTTGCAGAGCGTAGATTGCACAACTTGGGGAGGATGTAGCACCAAATAAGTGAACAGTCATTCTGTATTCCTCCACTTCCTGTGCAGTGTCCCCTTTAGGCCACCAAAGGAATCTTAACAGGTCTTTATCTTTAGCAGGAACTCTGACCTGATGAAACATCCCTTCTACATCTGCTGCAAGGGCAATCGGCTTATGTCTGAATCTCGTCAGAACACCAATAAGAGAATTATTCAAGTTGGGTCCTTGCAAAAGTTGTGAGTTGAGTGATTTTCCTTGGTAGGTAGCTGCGCAGTCAAACACCACTCGAAGTTTGTGTTGTTGTGGGTGATGCACCACGTGGTGTGGGATGTACCAGATTCTGCCAAGGTTTCCTTCAATTTCACTTGCAGGGATTTTCTCAGCATGTCCATCAACGAGCTTTATGGACTGTGATACAGACTTCATAAACTGTCTATCCTCAATGGACATTTCCAAATTTTCAGCTTGTTCACATTCAGGAAAATCATAACTCATCTGCTGTTGGATTAGGTTCTCCAAACTTACCACTGAAATCCTGTTTGCCATCACCTGTGGCCATCCTGTGTTTCTGTTAGTTTGGATGTTCTCTCTCTCCAAAGGTCCATTTACAATTCAGCCCAGGATGGTCTTGACAGCATAAGGCCCATCTCCTCTACTGTTGATGACCTTCCATGGCTCAAGAATCTTAGGTACATTTGTTCCTATTAGTAAGCCAATACCCACATCGATCTGAGGAAGATGCACCTCTTCAAGATATTTCCATTTCTTAACATCCTTCTGTTGCGGAATTTTTTCTCCTTTAACTGGAATCTCTTTTTGTGAAAACACCTGAGGGAGATCCACAAAATTATTCTCATTCAGTCTGCTTATTTCCAGTTCGGTGAAAACATGTGTACTAACAGACCTTTCCTGTCCCATAGTACGCAGCAGGATGTTTGTTTTCCTGCCAGTTAGTTTTAATTCCTTCATTAGCTGTTCTGTACAAAATGTTGCAGAACTTCCTGGGTCCAAGAAGGCATAAGTCGAAACCTCCTGATTGCTTTTTTTTGGACTTAAAGGACAAGTTCGGTATTTTACACATAAAGCCCTGTTTACAGATCGTTTCTGATGAAATAGAACGGTTAAGATTAATCTTTTGACAGATGCTGCTGTCGCGAGAATTTTAGGTTTATTTCGCTTATATATTCCACATTGTCAATAGTGTTGCAACAACCAGTAAGGAAAAGAGCAAACTCCTTTAAGGCTTTATTATCCTCAGGCTTTAAAGCTGGCCAGTTCAGTGCCTTTTCTGTATAGGCAGTGGCGATTGTGTACTCATTGCCAAAATGTTGGTAGAGTAGTCTCTTAGCCTCTTTGTAGCCCCTTTCAGAAGGCATGTGTTGACAGCTGTGTGCCAGAACCTTTGGTTGCCCCTTGGTGAACTGCTCTAAGAAGTACAATCTGTCTTTGTTATTTGTTGTCTTATTCTCTACTCCATGTTCAAAGGCTCGAATAAAGAATGTGAAATCAAGCGGGACTCCAGTAAAGACTGGAATATCCATAGGCGGAAGAGTAGGTACCCAGGTTTGTGGCTGATGTTAAAAGTGGAATATTTTGGCCAGAGAAGGTGACGCTGGTAATGTCCGATGACCGAACCTGGTGTGGAGTGCCAACTAAGATGGCTTCAGTCTTCGTGCTGTTTAGCTGCAGAAAGTTTTGTTTCATCCATGTCTCTACCTCCTCCAGGCAGGTGGTCAGAGTGGATGATGTCAAGGCGGAAGAGGAAGTTGGGTTTGTCCTGATGTAAAGTTGAGTGTCATCAGCATAGCAGTGGAATGAAATTCCATGCCAGCTGATGACGTGGCCAAGGGGGAGCATGTAAAGAATAAACAGGGTGGGGCTGAGCACTGAACCTTGAGTGACACCAAAGGTGACGTTGTGTGGTAGGGATTTAGTCTTTCCCAAGGCGACATGCTCAGTTCTCCCAGTAAGGTAGGATGAGAACCACTCAAGGGCAGAGTCAGAAACACCGATAACGGCATTTAGATGGTGGAGGAGGATGTTGTGGTCCACAGTGTCGAATGCTGCAGTCAAGTCCAGGAGGACGAGAAGAGATGGAGAGCCAGCATCAGCAGTCATCAGCAGGTCATTTGTGACCCTGACCAGGGCTGTTTCTGTGCTGTGGCCAGGGCGGAAACCAGACTGAAACCTTTCGAACAGGTTGTTTTGTTTTAGATGGTCCTGAAGCTGTGCGCCAACTACTTTTTCCAACACCTTAGAGAGAAATGGAAGGTTGGAGATAGGCCTGTAGCTGGCAAAGACTTCTGGGTCTAGGGTGGGTTTTTTGCGAACTGGCCTGATGACAGCGGTTTTCAGTGTTGATGGGACAAAGCCAGCCCGGAGGGAGTGGTTAATGACCTTTGTGATAAGGGGACTTATGGCATGGAGGTTGGATTTTACCAGGGCTGTGGGGAAGGGGTCCAGGGCACAGGTGGATGGTTTCATCTTTTTAATAATGTCCTCAACCTCTCGCTGTGAGATGACCAAAAAACAACAGAGATGTTGGGAATCCCGGGCTGTGGTTCGGCAGTCGGGGCAGGCAGTGTGGAGAAACTGGATAGCAGGGAGCGGATGATGTCAACTTTTGAAAGTGATGAAAGTGAGTTTGCGGTTTGAGGATGTCATGTATGAGTGTTGTGAGAAGGTCACGTATCTCTGGGATGAAAGCTGAGTTTGGTTTGGGGGGCCGGTAGATCAGAAGTATTGTCATGGGGAAGGGAGGTTTACATTTAATTGCAAGGCATTCAAATGAGGACAATGTAGGCAGGGGGAGGGGGGACAGCTCCACGTTTTGTCGGTGTATGACAGCTAGGCCGCCACCCCGACCAGTGCTGCATGCTCTCTCCAGGTAGCTGTAACCAGGGGGGCAGACTTCATTTAGCACTGAGTAAACCCCTGGCTGGTGCCATGTTTCTGTCAGGCACATTAAGTCTAATCCCTTTTCCATGATGTGGTCTTGTATGAAAGATGCTTTATTTGTGAGGGATTGTATATTGAAAAGTTTTATTTTGAGCGTTGATGCTGTAGTGAATCTTTGTAGAGGCCGTAGTACACTGGAATCCACTCCACGTTTTCTGGCCAGCTTAATGTGGAGAGATCTTGTGATGTTTCCCATGCTGCTCAACTGAGCGTTCCGAGAACTCACAATGTTTCCCGTGTTGTTAGCACCGAGAGCGACACTGCTCTGATGACGCGGCAGACGTGCGACAGTGGTCCAGAAGGATGGAATGTTTGAAGCAGGGTGGCCAGGCTGATGGTAAACAAACTTTCGACGGGAACTTTTGTGGATGTATCGCGGACGGCGCTGAAGTCCAAGTTCTTTGATGGCTGCAATAGGTGCCTTGTAGTAGCAACGCTGGAACGACAGAGAAATCCGGTTGTTCACCACTGACAGCGGGAGTGGACCATCAATCCGCTGATGTTGGAGAAGATGTCAGTATGTGAGTAAAGCTTTCAATTTCGTATAAATTTCGCAAAAATTTCGCAAAAACTCAAGAGAAATACTATTCAGAATGAGAAAAACGGCGGAGAAGCGGCGACACAACAAACGCCAGCATCCTCTTTAATAGAGTTAAATAGAGTTTTATAAACTAAATAGAGTTTATAATGTCTGTTAATGCCAATCCCAATGCGTCTTTTTCATTATCTACATGGATATTAATATCACCAAAAGTTAGATCTAGAAAATCAGCAAATTCTTTGATAAAGTCTGTATGGTGCCTTGGTGGTGTCATGATTCATGTCTGTGTTCCCCTGTCTTGTCCCATGTTTAGCAGTTCCCCGTTATGTTGATTAGTTTCCCCAGGTGTTTCTTATTAACCACGCCCCCTTGTTAGCTTGTTTAGCTTGTTTGCCTCTGTACTTATGCCGCGTTCCAGGCAACCTGTAACCCGTGTTTTTCCAACCTTATACCCGTAAAAGTGCACTGGAACGGCAGTAAAACCCGTAATTTCCCACCCGTGAACTCGTACTAGATCTATGTACTCCCAGTTACGAGTTGGAAAAACACGGGTTACAGGTTGCCTGGAACGCGGCATCAAACCCTGTGTCTTGTGTCAGTGTTTGTGGGTTCTTGATTTTGTATGTTGTTATGTTCCTGAGTCTTGGTCTGCATCTGTGAAGTTCTGAGTTTATTTAATAAGGTGCTGCATGTGGATTTGGATCCTGCTTCTTCCTTTGATTCTACCTCATCTTTACAGGTGGTCTGTATAGACTCTAAATAGTTTAGCTATGATTAACTCTTTTTTTGGTGAAACATTTTTACACTTAAAAAAAAAACTTGTGAAAGCAATGAAATATACTGTATGAATTGAGTAAATGCAAGTAAAAAAATGAAGTAAATCTGAGTAACTGCATCTGGTACATTAACAAATAAAATTGAATAGAAATAATTTAACATTTAAACATTTAAAAACCAATATTACAACCACCAGTATACATGACATTAACCTTTATTGTCGATGAGTACAGCATTACAGCATATTTTACCTTTTAACATGTATACAATATTGACTATTTAAACTCATTTAACAAACATTCCCTCATATTCATATTCATAAGGATCACATCCAACATATGCTCTGAGTTTCTGTTTATACAGTTCTAAACCAGCACAGTACAGACTTTCCTCGTCCATTTTCCATCTCGTCCATGCTTTTCACTTCCTGCCCTCCATCTGAATTTCGCGCGTCATCAGAATCACGTGACTGCAAACAAGCTATTAAATACATTTCCTTCCTTTTTTTATTTCATCTGACTCCAATTATGAGGTTTTAATAATATTCAATAATTTATAAGTTAATAAGTAATTAATAATTCACCCCATGAGAAACAGAATGTTGTGAGTTTAAGAAAATAATGACAATTTTACATTCTTGATTTTGTACATTACAGAAAAATTATAAAAACTAATTGATATCATGAGAGCGGTTCATATCAAATGAAAGTAGCAGACTGTTTTAAAAGGCAGGAACCTACATTAGAAATTATGTGAACACAATATAAATTATTCCATAAAATAAAACAAATAAAAGCACAAGCCAGGATGAACCCTATTTCTCACAAACCCCTTTTCTGCTGGAGGTGCATTGGATATCATTCCAGTTCTGGAGAGGAACTGAAGGATACAGTATAACACAATCCTCATTTCTACCTGCATCATTCGGCTCACCTCTGTACCAAAACCTGAATAACATGAATCAGTTTTGTTAATTATTCAGAACCCCAAAATTCACGAATCAACAATAATCAAAGTATCAAAATAAGCTGGAGTAGAAGTGAAAGTGCAGAAAAGTAAAATAGAGAATAATAATAAAATGTATTTATTTGAAGTTGATTTGCTTGTGATTGTTGAGGTTGTGGAAGAGGTGGGTTTTCAGACACTTACTGGTGGTTGTGATGGATTTTTAAAACAAGAATAAAAATACTAAACTAATAAATATACAGTGCTTTTTGGCACTTACCCTTGATTGAGTGCTGAATTATCCACCCATTTCATACTGCCCTCCTGCTGTATGTCATTCAAACCAATCCACACAAACTCCTCTGTGTTTAACCCCAGGTTTGTTAGGAAAATAGAAGTTAGGTACCTCTGTAAGTTAATAAAAAAAGGGATAAGTGTGATTCCTCTCATTCATTAACAAACACTCACACAAACTCACCTGCTTCACTTCAGTGTTGAGAATGATCAGATCACCACCACGATCCTTGCAGTACTGCCTGCTGTCAGACCAGCTCAACTGAGGGGTTATGAAAAACCAACCACACTGATTTCCTAACAGGAACACACTTTTTAAAAATGGTATTCATAAAAGAAGCAAAGTAAGTACTTACACAAAAACAGACCTGTACTAACCTTTTACATAAGCAATCTTTAGTTCATCACTCAGAGATGTGACTTTGCTTTCTAACTCCAGGTTCTTCTGACTCAAAGAGTTAAAACTGTTCTGTAACTGGCTTTTCTCAGCAGTGAGGTTATTGACTCTGGTCTCCAGCTCTAGTTTCAGTTTATTCTGACTCGAAGAGTTCAAACTGTTCTGTAACTGGCTTTTCTCAGCAGTGAGGTTATTGACTCTGGTCTCCAGCTCCAGTTTATTCTGACTCAAGGAGTCAACGCTTCTCTGTAACTGGTTTTTCTCAGCAGTGAGGTTATTGACTCTGGTCTCCAGCTCCAGTTTCTTCTGACTCGAAGAGTTCAAACTGTTCTGTAACTGGCTTTTCTCCGCAGTGAGGTTATTGACTCTGGTCTCCAACTCCAGGTTCTTCTGACTCAAAGAGTCAACGCTTCTCTGTAACTGGCTTTTCTCAGCAGTGAGGTTATTGACTCTGGTCTCCAGCTCCAGTTTCTTCTGACTCGAAGAGTTCAAACTGTTCTGTAACTGGCTTTTCTCAGCAGTGAGGTTATTGACTCTGGTCTCCAGCTCCAGGTTCTTCTGACTCAAAGAGTCAACGCTTCTCTGTAACTGGTTTTTCTCAGCAGTGAGGTTATTGACTCTGGTCTCTAGCTCTAGTTTCAGTTTATTCTGACTCGAAGAGTTCAAACTGTTCTGTAACTGGCTTTTCTCCGCAGTGAGGTTATTGACTCTGGTCTCCAGCTCCAGTTTCTTCTGACTCAAAGAGTCAACGCTTCTCTGTAACTGGCTTTTCTCAGCAGTGAGGTTATTGACTCTGGTCTCCAGCTCCAGTTTCTTCTGACTCGAAGAGTTCAAACTGTTCTGTAACTGGCTTTTCTCAGCAGTGAGGTTATTGACTCTGGTCTCCAGCTCCAGTTTCTTCTGACTCAAAGAGTCAACGCTTCTCTGTAACTGGCTTTTCTCAGCAGTGAGGTTATTGACTCTGGTCTCCAGCTCCAGTTTCTTCTGACTCGAAGAGTTCAAACTGTTCTGTAACTGGCTTTTCTCCGCAGTGAGGTTATTGACTCTGGTCTCCAGCTCCAGGTTCTTCTGACTCGAAGAGTTCAAACTGTTCTGTAACTGGCTTTTCTCAGCAGTGAGGTTATTGACATTGGTCTCCAGCTCCAGTTTCTTCTGACTCAAAGAGTCAACGCTTCTCTGTAACTGGCTTTTCTCAGCAGTGAGGTTATTGACTCTGGTCTCCAGCTCCAGTTTCTTCTGACTCGAAGAGTTCAAACTGTTCTGTAACTGGCTTTTCTCAGCAGTGAGGTTATTGACTCTGGTCTCCAGCTCCAGGTTCTTCTGACTGAAAGAGTCAACGCTTCTCTGTAACTGGCTTTTCTCAGCAGTGAGGTTATTGACTCTGGTCTCTAGCTCTAGTTTCAGTTTATTCTGACTCGAAGAGTTCAAACTGTTCTGTAACTGGCTTTTCTCAGCAGTGAGGTTATTGACTCTGGTCTCCAGCTCCAGGTTCTTCTGACTCAAAGAGCTGAAGTTGTTCTGCAGTTGGGCTTTTTCAATCATTAGATCAGTGTTATTGTCCTGTACGCTGTTGATAGTCTGATTGAACTCTTCAACTGTGTTCTTGTAACTTATGATGGTGATATGCTGCAGTATGTTGAAGACCAGTAGAAGAGCACAAATGAGCCCTAGAAACACTGTCATCAACACCAAACACCAACTTCCTCCTGACAAACAGAGAGAGAAAAAACACAAATATCAATTAAGAACAATTCACTCCATATTATAAAATATAACACCTAAAATCACCTTCTTAAGTACTAAAATGGCTTTTTATAGAGGGTTCTTTTGAATGCTCTTTTATAATGACGATCATCTAAAATAATATATGGTAAATATGCAAAAAAGAAAATTTGCTGAAAAGGTAAAGAGAAAAAATAATTCTTTGCTAATACATTTCATATTTAAACATTGACATATTGTTCTTAGATCAATGATTGAAATTTTATGCAACATTTATCAGTTGTTTAACATTTAACATTAATGACACCATCTCTGCTTCAGAATAAACTTTACTTACTGCACTTTTGTGTTTTTCCTTCATCCTGGTGGTGACTTGTTGTTTGAGGTTCAGGTGTGCCCTTAATATCGCTGTTTCCAAATTTTACAAGATAGATGTTGGATTCCATGTTTTGCACTTACTTACAGTTACAGTGTGTGTTCACAGATGAGCTGTGGTCTTTAGAATGAGCACCGTTCATTTATATAGTGCTGACCTGCCCATTTTTGCGGAACCTGTGCAAAAGGTTTAAATGAAACAAAGCCTTAAGACCTTGATTACTTGTAATATGCTATAAAGCTGTTTTTTTATTTTTTAAGATTTGTTCTATATTTGTTCACTGTTTTAAAGCTATACTGGAGGAAATATGAAAAAATATTACACAAATAAAAATTAACTGTGCAAAAAATAAGTCATGGTAAGGTTAGCTACAAGTACAACATGAGCAGTTCAATTAAATAAATAATATATCATACACTACAGTTGTGTGTTGTGTTAGTAAATTAATTACGATGTGCCGTGACATTGTTGCATTTTTAGAGCTGGAGCGGACTGAATTGTACGGCCCTGTCCCGAATTGAACCCTTAAGCCCAAATTGAACCCTTAAGCACTCATGGTCTTCTTCCGAGTTCACACTTTCGTGACGTAATGCCGCTTTGACTGTCTGCTGTAGAGCTCGTGGGCTCTGTAAAAGTGCGCATCGAGGGCACATATTGGCTGCTAAGGGGGCGTTTGCCAGCACTCTTCTGAAACCTAGAATTAAAAATTGACACCCAGCAGTCTTGTGGACTTAACGGACACGCATGCACGACAGCCATTGTAAGTCCACAAGACCACGAGAGCACATGAAGTGTACCATTTTGGACATGGTCTTCGGGCAGACTTGCTCTCTTGATCAAAATCAAGGATTCGAGGGTCTGCCCATATAAACTTTGGCAATAGCAATGGGGATTCTGCCGAGGGGAAGTGTTTATAGGGAAGTTTTTGTGTGTGAATATAAAGTGAAGTGTAAGACAGTAAGACAAGATATTTACATACAGTAAGTATAAGTACAACTTGCACCAATCATCCTGTTCAAAAGTCCCCGGCTCTAAATGCATCATGTGTTGCCATCTTGAGCCTATAGTGAATGTTTGCAGTTGCAGTCCCTCAATTGTCCTCAGTGTGAAAAGATGTATCACAGGGTTTGTAGAGCAGTATTTAATGACCTTTAGCAGCACAGACAATGAGCAACTGAAAATGCTTTTCGGCAAACTGTGCGGTTCGTCTTATTAAAATCATCAGTAACTGGATAGATTAAAAAAAAGTCAATTCTATTTTTCTATTCAGTTATATTTGTGCTGTGTCCCAATTCAAAGGCCGATTGCGTCACCATATTTTGTCTTCAGTTTGGGGCATAAGATTAAAAATCAGACAAGTGATATCTGATGAACTTATTAATATTCAAGTGCATTAAGTATTTTATTTTAGGGGGCAGATTTACTAAACAGGGCAAATTAGCATAAGAGAACAATTCCAAAACAGCGCCGATGGGAGTGAAAATGCTCTGCTCGTGATCTACTGACGACAGGCCCAGATTAACACAGTGTAGTGCCCTAGGGTGACCACATTTTAAGACCAGAACAACTTTTTCTAGACTTTGTGTTACCGCCTTTGCTCACAACATTAGCTGCTGCTTGAGTCGTATCGGTTTAGGTATTAGTTTCGCTGCTAGTGCCTTCTGCTGGTGATGCCGATCGATGTCTCTGTCTTTTCCTCATTTTGAAGAAAAAATTTGATATTGTTGGAACTTTTTGAAGGGTGGCTATGTGTCGTGATATTTTCATTGACGGGCTTGACTCTTACTGGGGGAGGGGGCAAATACACTGTGACCTGACCCAATCGCAATTCTTTATATGCATATATTTTATATTCTCTCTGAATATTTTGTATCATTAAGGGGCCGTACACATATCGCGTCTAAAAACGCGTGGAAGGTGCGGCTGTGCCGCTGTCTCCTTCTTTCCAAAGCGCTTGCGCTCCCATGGCATCTATCGTTGCTATTGTCGTAGATTTTTCCCTAAACCTAAGTCCTATCTCATCTGACCTAAGTCTACCTGGGCCCATAATATTATAGCGCGTCTACACATCGACGTCGGCTAAGTACAACCCTATACCCTAGCGCGTCTACACATCGACGTCGGCTGGGTGCTAATCCTATACTCCAGCGCGTCTACACATCGACGTCAGCTGGGTCTAATACCTGTTCCCGTAACTAGCTTACTTCCTGCGCAGGAATTATCGACAAACAGACCTTAGCAAATGTCCTTTAAATGCTTTAATCACGGCCAGGAGATCTTTCCGAGCAGTTCTCGGGGAATCTCTCCCAAGAAGAAGCAAGGCCGGAGGATCTCTGACAAATTCCATTGAGAATCCCACCAGCAAACACAAATACAACAGTTTTTATAGAATAAGGAGGTATGGCAAAAATGTCATACTGCATTACATAATTTCCCCACAATTTGATTGGTTTTCATAGACAAACCCTTCTGTTACCAGGTAAAGCAAACTTTGTTTTAATGATTACTTCATTGTTAATCACAAGGTTAAAATGTAGTCATCTGTCTAGTTTCAATTCCCAAATGTGTTATTTTTACACTCACACTACCAAAATAAAAGGGGTATGGCAACACAACATACAGCATTCAGAAACACAGCACAGAACGTTTTAGTACATTGTGTTTCAAAGTGTTATCATGTTAGGCCTAAAAAAAGGAAGTAAGGTTAGATGTTAGAAACATGGTTGGTTTAATATACAGTTTACTATTTTATCTATTAAAAATCCACCACACTATGCCACCATGAACCGCGCACTCCACACACTGTTGACTGAGCTTTCAATGTTGTTACGGAAAGGGTGAAGCTGATTGGTTGGTTCTTGTCACATAACTTGCGCTTGTGGCATTCTGAAAAGTTTGGATTTTTTCATCTCGCTGCACCTAAAAAAAACGAGTGCGTCGCACCGCGTTGCTTCCATTAAGCTAGGTTTATACTCGACGTGTCCGCATGAGCGTGAATGTGCGCGCGGCAAAAATTATGCCATTGCGGTGTGGGCGGTCATGCACGTTGGGTGCGCAAAACCCCCTTTTGCTTGGCAGTGTGCACAGCTTTTTTTGTAACAGCGCGCGCGGCTCCGCATCTGAAGATGAACAACCTTGAATCCACTAATGCCAGCACGAAGCCATTCGGCTGATATCTCTAAAAATCGAATTTCGAATCGGCAAATTAAAAAAAAAATAGATGTTGGATTCCATTTTTTGCACTTACTTACAGTTACAGTGTGTGTTCACAGATGAGCTGTGGTCTTTAGAATGAGCACCGTTCATTTATATAGTGCTGACCTGCCCATTTTTGTGGAACCTGTGCAAAAGGTTTAAATGAAACAACGCCTTAAGACCTTGATTACTTGTAATCTGCTATGAAGCTGTTTAATTTTTTTATTTTTTAAGATTTGTTCTATATTTGTTCACTGCTCTATAGCTATGCTTGTTGGAGGATATATGAAAAAATATTACACAAATAATAATTAACTGTGCAAAAAATAAGTCATGGTAAGGTTAGCTACAAGTACAATATGAGCAGTTAAATTAAATAAATAATATATCATACACTACAGTTGTGTGTTGAGTTAGTAAATTAATTACGATGTGCCGTGACATTATGTTGCATTTTTAGAGCTGGAGCGGACTGAAGTGTACGGCCCTGTCCCGTATTGAACCCCAAATTAAACCCTTAAGCACTCATGGTCTTCTTCCAAGTTCACACTTTCGTGACGTAATGCCGCTTTGACTGTCTGCTGTAGAGCTCGTGGGCTCTGTAAAAGTGCGCATCGAGGGCACATATCGGCTGCTAAGGGGGCGTTTGCCAGCACTCTTCTGAAACCTAGAATTAAAAATTGACACCCAGCAGTCTTGTGGACTTAACGGACACGCATGCACGACAGCCATTGTAAGTCCAGAAGACCACAAGAGCACATGAAGTGTACCATTTGGGACATGGTCTACATATGGGCATAAGGTCTGCCCATATAAACTTTGGCAATAGCAATGGGGATTCTGCCGAGGGGAAGTGTTTATAGGGAAGTTTTTGTGTGCGAATATAAAGTGAAGTGTAAGACAGTAAGACAAGATATTTACATACAGTATAAGTACAACTTGCACCAATCATCCTGTTCAAAAGTCCCCAGCTCTAAATGCATCATGTGTTGCCATCTTGAGCCTATAGTGAATGTTTGCAGTTGCAGTCCCTCAATTGTCCTCAGTGTGAAAAGATGTATCACAGGGTTTGTAGAGCAGTATTTAATGACCTTTAGCAGCACAGCCAATGAGCAACTGAAAATGCTTTTCGGCAAACTGTGCGGTTCGCCTTATAAAAATCATCAGTAACTGGATAGATAAAAAAAATTCAATTATATTTTTCTATTCAGTTATATTTGTGCTGTGTCCCAATTCAAAGGCCTGCGAAGGAAGCATTCAAAGGCCGATTGCGTCACCATATTTTGTCTTCAGTTTGGGGCATAAGATTAAAAATCAGACAAGTGATATCTGATGAACTTATTAATATTCAAGTGCATTAAGTATTTTATTTTAGGGGGCAGATTTACTAAACAGGGCAAATTAGCATAAGAGAACAATTCCAAAACAGCGCCGATGGGAGTGAAAATGCTCTGCTCGTGATCTACTGACGACAGGCCCAGATTAACACAGTGTAGTGCCCTAGGGTGACCACATTTTAAGAGCAGAACAACTTTTTCTAGACTTTGTGTTACCGCCTTTGCTCACAACATTAGCTGCTGCTTGAGTCGTATCGGTTGAGGTATTAGGTTCGCTGCTAGTGCCTTCTTCTGGTGATGCCGATCGATGTCTCTGTCTTTTCCTCATTTTGAAGAAAAAATTTGATATTGTTGGAACTTTTTGAAGGGTGGCTATGTGTCGTGATATTTTCATTGACGGGCTCGACTCTTACTGGGGGGAGGGGGCAAATACACTGTGACCCGACCCAATCGCAATTCTTTATATGCATATATTTTACACTCACCTAAAGGATTATTAGGAACACCATACTAATACTGTGTTTGACCCCCTTTCGCCTTCAGAACTGCCTTAATTCTACATGGCATTGATTCAACAAGGTGCTGAAAGCATTCTTTAGAAATGTTGGCCCATATTGATAGGATAGCATCTTGCAGTTGATGGAGATTTGTGGGATGCACATCCAGGGCACGAAGCTCCCGTTCCACCACATCCCAAAGATGCTCTATTGGGTTGAGATCTGGTGACTGTGGGGGCCATTTTAGTACAGTGAACTCATTGTCATGTTCAAGAAACCAATTTGAAATGATTCGAGCTTTGTGACATGGTGCATTATCCTGCTGGAAGTAGCCATCAGAGGATGGGTACATGGTGGTCATAAAGGGATGGACATGGTCAGAAACAATGCTCAGGTAGGCCGTGGCATTTAAACGATGCCCAATTGGCACTAAGGGGCCTAAAGTGTGCCAAGAAAACATCCCCCACACCATTACACCACCACCAGTAGCCTGCACAGTGGTAACAAGGCATGATGGATCCATGTTCTCATTCTGTTTACGCCAAATTCTGTCTCTACCATCTGAATGTCTCAACAGAAATCGAGACTCATCAGACCAGGCAACATTTTTCCAGTCTTCAACTGTCCAATTTTGGTGAGCTCGTGCAAATTGTAGCCTCTTTTTCCTATTTGTAGTGGAGATGAGTGGTACCCGGTGGGTTCTTCTGCTGTTGTAGCCCATCCGCCTCAAGGTTGTGCGTGTTGTGGCTTCACAAATGCTTTGCTGCATACCTCGGTTGTAACAAGTGGTTATTTCAGTCAAAGTTGCTCTTCTATCAGCTTGAATCAGTCGGCCCATTCTCCTCTGACCTCTAGCATCAACAAGGCATTTTCGCCCACAGGACTGCCGCATACTGGATGTTTTTCCCTTTTCACACCATTCTTTGTAAACCCTAGAAATGGTTGTGCGTGAAAATCCCAGTAACTGAGCAGATTGTGAAATACTCAGACCGGCCCGTCTGGCACCAACAACCATGCCACGCTCAAAATTCACCTTAAATCACCTTTCTTTCCCATTCTGACATTCAGTTTGGAGTTCAGGAGATTGTCTTGACCAGGACCACACCCCTAAATGCATTGAAGCAACTGCCATGTGATTGGTTGATTAGATAATTGCATTAATGAGAAATTGAACAGGTGTTCCTAATAATCCTTTAGGTGAGTGTATATTCTCTCTGAATATTTTGTATCATTAAGGGGCCGTACATATATCGCGTCTAAAAACGCGTGGAAGGCGCGGCTGTGCCGCTGTCTCCTTCTTTCCAAAGCGCTTGCGCTCCCATGGCGTCTATCGTTGCTATTGTCGTAGATTTTTCCCTAAACCTAAGTCCTATCTCATCTGACCTAAGTCTACCTGGGCCCATAATATTATAGCGCGTCTACACATCGACGTCGGCTAAGTACAACCCTATACCCTAGCGCGTCTACACATCGACGTCGGCTGGGTGCTAATCCTATACTCCAGCGCGTCTACACATCGACGTCGGCTGGGTGCTAATCCTATACTCCAGCGCATCTACACATCGACGTCGGCTGGGTGCTAATCCTATACTCCAGCGCGTCTACACATCGACGTCGGCTGGGTGCTAATCCTATACTCCAGCGCGTCTACACATCGACGTCAGCTGGCTCTAATACCTGTTCCCGTAACTAGCTTACTTCCTGCGCAGGAATTATCGACAAACAGACCTTAGCAAATGTCCTTTAAATGCTTTAATCACGGCCAGGAGATCTTTCCGAGCAGTTCTCAGGGAATCTCTCCCAAGAAGAAGCAAGGCCGGAGGCACACTTTCGTGACGTAATGCCGCTTTGAGTGTCTGCTGTAGAGCTTGTTGGCTCTGTAACAGTACGAATCGAGGGCACATATCGGCTGCTAAGGGGGCATTTCCAGCACTCTTCTGAAACCTAGAATTAAAAATTGACACCCAGCAGTCTTGTGGTCTTAACGGACACGCATGCACGACAGCCATTGTAAGTCCACAAGACTGCGAGAGCACATGAAGTGTACCATTTGGGACATGGTCTACGGGCAGACTTGCTCCCTTGATCAAAATCAAGGAGTCGAGGGTCTGCCCATATAAACTTTGGCAATAGCAATTGGGATTCTGATGAGGGGAAGTGTTTATAGGGAAGTTTTTGTGTGCGAATATAAAGTGAAGTGTAAGACAGTAAGACAAGATATTTACATACAGTATAAGTACAACTTGCACCAATCATCCTGTTCAAAAGTCCCCGTCTCTAAATGCATCATGTGTTGCCATCTTGAGCCTATAGTGAATGTTTGCAGTTGCAGTCCCTCAATTGTCCTCAGTGTGAAAAGATGTATCACAGGGTTTGTAGAGCAGTATTTAATGACCTTTAGCAGCACAGACAATGAGCAACTGAAAATGCTTTTCGGCAAACTGTGCGGTTCGTCTTATTAAAATCATCAGTAACTGATAGATAAAAAAAAATTCTATTCTATTTTTCTATTCAGTTATATTTGTTCTGTTTCTCAATTCAAAGGCCTGCGAAGGCAGCATTCAAAGGCCGATTGCGTCACCATATTTGTCTTCAGTTTGGGGCATAAGATTAAAAATCAGACAAGTGATATCTTGTGACTATTTTACTTAAGATTAAGTGATATCTGATGAACTTATTAATATTCAAGTGCATTAAGTATTTTATTTTAGGGGGCAGATTTACTAAACAGAGCAAATTAGCATAAGAGAACAATTCCAAAACAGCGCCGATGGGAGTGAAAATGCTCTGCTCGTGATCTACTGACGACAGGCCCAGATTAACACAGTGTAGTGCCCTAGGGTGACCACATTTTAAGAGCAGAACAACTTTTTCTAGACTTTGTGTTACCGCCTTTGCTCACAACATTAGCTGCTGCTTGAGTCGCGTGCCTACATTTGAAATAATGAACTTGAGCGCGCAAAAGACGCGATATGTTCACGGCCTCTAACTGTTCATTTTGCATCTGCATCTCTTCCAGCAAAATAATATATACAAAACATGAAAACTATTTTCAAGGTTTAATCATTTGGTGCCATTGGCTGGTGCCAATCGCTTTCTGCCAGGACTTTTACGGACTTTTCCCAAATCACGACAGTGACCTCGACGTCCGGGTTAGCGGTAGCATAATCCATCAGGCAAGTGTTATTTAAATAAACTCCTGATGTACTTACAAACTTTCCAATGCCTCGTTTTTACTACTGTAGAAGTTTGGTGCCATTCTGGGCATTATTAGTAGGGTAATTTATGAGATACAACCTTGGATCCATTAACGCCTGCACGAAGCCATTCGCCTGATATCTCTAAATAAGCTCTAACTTTAATAATGTTCAATATCAAGGGAAAAAAAGCTTCTGGGGGGGGCGGGGGGTGTGTGTGTTTGGCTCGAGGTCATGGTGCAAAGGACCCTAGGTTGAAATTACTCTGAACCATCCCTTTAAGGATCATGCATGTGACGACATTCTCAGGGAAAGAGCGGAAAGAACTGATCCTGAAATAATCAAATTTTGAATCGTCACATTTTACAAGATAGATGTTGGATTCCATTTTTTGCACTTACTTACAGTTACAGTGTGTGTTCACAGATGAGCTGTGGTCTTTAGAATGAGCACCGTTCTTTTATATAGTGCTGACCTGCCCATTTTTGCGGAACCTGTGCAAAAGGTTTAAATGAAACAAAGCCTTTAGACCTTGATTACTTCTAATCTGCTATGAAGCTGTTTCATTTATTTATTAAGATTTGTTCTAGATTTGTTCACTGTTCTATAGCTATACTTGTTGGAGGAAATATGAAAAAATATTACACAAATAAAAATTAACTGTGCAAAAAATAATTCATGGTAAGTTTAGTGTCACGATTCATAAATTCGTTGTCTCTTCCTTGTCTAGTGTGATTGTGTATAGTGCGTGTGATTAGTGTGGGTGTGTCCTCCGATCACCGCTGATCATCGGTGCCAGCTGAATTCACTCAACTCACCTATATATTCTCAGTGACTGTCATGTGTTGTCAGATCGTTGTGGTGTCGGTGTGAGTTCCTGTCCTGTTCGGCATCTTCTTGTGATCATCGTTCCAGTTTGGATTTGTCTCTTCGCGTCTTCGGTTCCTGTCGTCTCATTGCTTTTCTGGATTACAGACTTCTAACTCATCTGCCATCCACCACCCGCCCGGTTGCCCATCGAGGTCCCTGCGTCACTCGCCTGCCCTGTGTGTTGTGTTTGTGTAGACCTGACCATTCACTGTATATTTATAATAAACATCTTTTACTTGCATCTTGCTTCCTCTTCCTCTCGTGTTCATGACAGTTAGCTGCAAGTAGGCCTACAATATGAGAAGTTAAATTAAATAAATAATATATCATACACTACAGTTGTGTGTTGTGTTAGTAAATTAAGTATGATGTGCTGTGACATTATGTTGCATTTTTAGAGCTGGAGTGGACTGAAGTGTACGGCCCTGTCCCAAATTAAACCCTTAAGCACTCATGGTCTTCTTCCGAGTTCACACTTTTGTGACGTAATGCCTCTTTGACTGTCTGCTGTAGAGCTCGTGGGCTCTGTAAAAGTGCGCATCGAGGGCACATATCTATGGAAGCTTGTTTCCGCCACTGAATAATAAATAAATAATAATAATTGCGACTTTTTATCTCAAAATTCTGACGTTTTTTCTCACAATTGCGATATATCAAGTCAGAATTGTGACTTTTTATCTCAGAATTGCGAGATATGAAGTCAGAATTGTGAGAAATAAAGTCGCAATTCTGAGAAATAAAGTCGCAATTGCGAGATATAAAGTCGCAATTCTGAGAAATAAAGTCGCAATTGAGAAAAAAAGTCAGAATTCTGACTTTATAACACGCAATTCTGACTTTATAAAACGCAATTGTGCCTTTATTTCACGCAATTCTGACTTTATATCTCGCAATTGTGCCTTTATTTCACGTAATTCTGACTTTATAAAACGCAATTGTGCCTTTATTTCACGCAATTCTGACTTTATATCTCGCAATTCTGAGAAATAAAGTCAGAATTGCGAGATGTAAACTCGCAATTGTGAGATAAAAAGTCGCAATTATCTTTTAAAATGTTTTATTTTGTGGCGGAAACAAGCTTCCATACATATCGGCTGCTAAGGGGGTGTTTGCCAGCACTCTTCTGAAACCTAGAATTAAAAATTGACACCCAGCAGTCTTGTGGACTTAACGGACACGCATGCACGACAGCCATTGTAAGTCCACAAGACCGCAAGAGCACATGAAGTCTACCATTTGGGACATGGTCTACGGGCAGACTTGCTCTCTTGATCAAAATCAAGGAGTCGAGGGTCTGCCCATATAAACTTTGGCAATAGCAATTGGGATTCTGATGAGGGGAAGTGTTTATAGGGAAGTTTTTGTGTGTGAATTTAAAGTGAAGTGTAAGACAGTAAGACAAGATATTTACATATGAGTACAACTTGCACCAATCATCCTGTTCAAAAATCCCCGTCTCTAAATGCATCATGTGTTGCCATCTTGAGCCTATAGTGAATGTTTGCAGTTGCAGTCCCTCAATTGTCCTCAGTGTGAAAAGATGTATCACAGGGTTTGTAGAGCAGTATTTAATGACCTTTAGCAGCACAGCCAATGAGCAACTGAAAATGCTTTTCGGCAAACTGTGCGGTTCGTCTTATAAAAATCATCAGTAACTGGATAGATTAAAAAAAAAAAAATTATTCAGTTATATTTGTGCTGTGTCCCAATTCAAAGGCCTGCGAAGGCAGCATTCAAAGGCCGATTGCGTCACCATATTTTGTCTTCAGTTTGGGGCATAAGATTAAAAATCTTATTTTACTTAAGATTAAGTGATATCTGATGAACTTATTAATATTCAAGTGCATTAAGTATTTTATTTTAGGGGGCAGATTTACTAAACAGAGCAAATTAGCATGAGAGAACAATTCCAAAACAGCGCCGATGGGAGTGAAAATGCTCTGCTCGTGATCTACTGACGACAGGCCCAGATTAACACAGTGTAGTGCCCTAGGGTGACCACATTTTAAGTGCAGAACAACTTTTTCTAGACTTTGTGTTACCGCCTTTGCTCACAACATTAGCTGCTGCTTGAGTCGTATCGGTTTAGGTATTAGTTTCGCTGCTAGTGCCTTCTGCTGGTGATGCAGATCGATGTCTCTGTCTTTTCCTCATTTTGAAGAAAAATTTTGATATTGTTGGAACTTTTTGAAGGGTGGCTATGTGTCGTGATATTTTCATTGGCGGGTTCGACTCTGACTGGGGGGAGGGGGCAAATTAAGAACAATTCACTCCATATTATAAAATATAACACCTAAAATCACCTTCTTAAGTACTGAAATGGCTTTTTATAGAGGGTTCTTTTGAATGCTCTTTTATAATGACAATCATCTAAAATTAATATATGGTAAATATGCAAAAAAGAAAATTTGCTGAAAAGGTAAAGAGAAAAAATTATTCTTTGCTAATACATTTCATATTTAAACATTGACATATTGTTCTTAGATCAATGATTTAAATTTTATGCAACATTTCTCAGTTCCTCAAACATTAATGACACTATCTCTGCTTCAGAATAAACTTTACTTACTGCACTTTCGTGTTTTTCCTTCATCCTGGTGGTGACTTGTTGTTTGAGGTTCTGGTGTGCCCTTAATATCGCTGTTTCCAAATTTACAAGATAGATGTTGGATTCCATTTTTTGCACTTACTTACAGTTACAGTGTGTGTTCACAGATGAGCTGTGGTCTTTAGAATGAGCACCGTTCATTTATATAGTGCTGACCTGCCCATTTTTGCAGAACCTGTGCAAAAGGTTTAAATGAAACAACGCCTTAAGACCTTGATTACTTGTAATCTGCTATGAAGCTGTTTCATTTATTTATTTATTTTTTAAGATTTGTTCTATATTTGTTCACTGTTCTATAGCTATACTTGTTGGAGGAAATATGAAAAAATATTACACAAATAAAAATTAATTGTGCAAAAAATAAGTCATGGTAAGTACAATATGAGCAGTTAAATTAAATAAATAATATATTATACACTACAGTTGTGTGTTGTGTTAGTAAATTAAGTACGAAGTGCCGTGAAGTGTACCATTTAGGACATGGCCCAGACAGCAAAATAGTGTCGTCCCAAATCCGGCCCACATCTGGGCCATGTGGAAACCATGTGTGCCAGATGTGGGCCGGATCTGGGCCGACACAATTTTGCTGTCTGGGGGTCTACATATGGGCAGACTTGCTCTCTTGATCAAAATCAAGGAGTCGAGGGTCTGTCCATATAAACTTTGGCAATAGCAATTGGGATTCTGCCGAGGGGAAGTGTTTATAGGGAAGTTTGTGTGTGTAAATGTGTAAAAGTGAAGTGTAAAGTGGCCCTAGACTTCCTAGACTCATGTAGATTTTACCATGATTGTGATGATAACTAGAATGGCAAAAAAAAACAAAAAACAAAAAAATCTGTCATGACCCAAATGGACACAAACACCCTAAAATAGGCCTGACTGGACCTTTGAATTACAATTAACTGGAAAGGGGGTGAATAATGATTTGCATTTGTGGCGTTCAGGGACAGGGAGGATGACAGAAACAGAGACTGTGGGATGATGCCTTCATGATTTGAGCTATTAAACACATGCTTAAGAACAAATAGGTAACAACAGGATATTAATATAACCATTTTCTCACTGTCAGGGGGATGAAAAAATCTGAAGAGCATGATCGGTTTAAATCGTTCTTATTTACAGTATGCAATTTTGGATGCAGCTGCTGTCTTGATGAGTGAGTTGTCGAGTCATTCATTGGACAGATTCGTCGAAAACGCAGATTATATCAGTAGTGACACATCACACATCAAAATAGAGCAAACATATGATGTTTTATTAACAAAGTTCGGGAGGAGCACGTTCAGATAATTAAACCTAATTAAACACATGTGGAGCACGTTCAGATAATCAATCCTAATTAGAAACGAGTGGAGCACACTCTGTTAATTAGCCCAATCAACGAGTCAAGAGGTGTATATATACAGCAAACTAACCACCGTTCGTTGACAGTTTAACAGCATATTGGTTCGCTCTTTTTGCTACCATGTTGCAACTCCAGCTCTTCCCGTCTGACGACGAGTCTAACCTCTCTCCGTATCCTCAGCCGCAATCTGCCGACCCTAGGACCACTCCTTCTCCGCCCGACATCGCAACCGAGCCCCAGGCTTCTTCGCGCGGCCGCTGGCCAGCCCGAACATCTACATGCTCACCTAGACGCCGAGGCCAGCCCTCGCCTCCACCGGCGAGACATCAAAATTCCTCCCCGGCATCTTCCTATCGCTCGGCCGTCCCAACTATTCCACCTATTGGGAAGTGGACAGTTATACTATTGAGGGAAGCGCTGAACTGTACACCTTCTATGTATCCTTGCAAGTCCACGCCGGCCCCCAAAACGGCCAATAGGCAAAGCAAAGCCCCCAAAGCTCAGGATTCACCTCGCTCGATAACACCATCATCTCACTGCACCAAATCCAGGTTGCTATCAGGCCGCAGCGGCAGGCCTTCAGCGAGCTTGGGCCGCGCCCCAGTTTCCTCCGCTGTCAGACCTCACCAGCAGGCCGCAGCACCGGTTGCAGCCAGGCCCGCCGGCCCCCCCTCAGCAAAGGAAAGCAGTCCCAAAATTCTCGACACGTTATCAGAAGCTGTTTGCTGGATTTTGTCGAACAATTACGCAATTGCCTCACCTCATTCACTTTCCTAAGATTTCCTAATCATTTCGCCTCCCGACGCCACCCCAGCCGCGCTCATGTCCTCACCCTGCAAAAAGTTTTTCCTGAGCTTGGGATCCCCATTGCCCAGGAAAAAAACATGGGTCCCACCACATCCATTGAGTTCCTCTGCATTAATTTAGAGTCAGTAAAATTCCAGGCTTCCCTGCCAAAGGAAAAAATCGACAGGATCATACTCATCTCATCTACCCTCATACAGCTCAAATTGTTCCAAACACGAACTCCTATCCCTGCTCGGCCACCTAAGCTTCGCAATGTGCATCCTTCCACAAGGCCGCCCTTTCATTTCGCATCTCCTCTCACTCGCCTCTTCAGTTCATGCGCTAGAGGACCTCATTTCCATATCTCAGACGTGCCACAACGAACTTAGGTTATGGATAACTTTCCTAAAACAGTGGAACAGCCTATCTTTTTTCTATAACAATCTTGTTTTTTCTCCAGTTGATATCCAATTATTCACAGATTATTCCCTCAATTGGCTTCGGGGGTTTCTACCAAGGACGCTGGTTCACGTCTCCATGGCCCCCCCAACTCCAGGACACAACTCAGTCCTCAGCACTATTCGAGCTTTACCCTCTTGTGGTAGCAGCCTTCCTGTGGGGAAAAGAATGGGCCACCAGCAGTGTTTTAGTGCATTGCGACAACGAAGCAACCGTTCAATGCATTAATAAAGGCCGTTCCCATTCACCCCCCCTTATGCCACTCTTAAGATGCCTAATTTGGATCTCAGCATGTGATCAATTTATCATAATTGCTAAACATGTCCCCAGGCCAAAAAATCTGTCTTGCTTTCTGTTTCAGAAATTCAGGACGCTGGCTCCAGAGGAGAACCAATTCCAACTCCAGTACCTCACTATTCAGAACTAATATTCCCATAACTCACCGGTTAAAACCCCTCCTCAACGCATCACTGGACACCATCCTCCAATTAGTTTCTCCCAGAACCCTCCAATCCTATGTGACAGCTTGGAGGTGTTTTAAAGCATTCCACTTCTCATATAACTTGCCATTCCCCGATTTTTCTCTCCTTTCAATCACCTCATTTAGCTCCAATCTTAACAGCATTGAAGGCCTCCAAGTCGGATCTATCATAGGTAACCAGAGCGGCATCCAGGAGCTCTGTTTTTTCTGGCTATTTTCTCCACTGCCGCAACAGTGATGTCTCCTCTGCTCCCGCAGGAGCTCTGTTCTTTCTCTGTCCAGCGAGCATTGGTCTCCCAGCGGACGTTGCATGCATCCATTTCCTCTTTCCCATCCAGCAGGTATTGATTTCCCAGTTGACACAGCAAAAAGTCTCTCGGCTGGGCTTCCAAAATTTGTCACTCCGCCATCAGGGCCCACCAGCCCGACGCCGTGAGCTGCTCCTGTCGGAAGCTACATGGGCCCTCTCGGTCGGCCATCTTTGATCTCGCTGCTCCCCGCCCATCAGTCGGCAGAGCTCACCTGTTTAACGCCATGAGCTACTCACGTCAAGACGCGGTCTGAGCCCTCCCGATTGGGCATTCCCAAATCTTGCTGCTCCTCATTCGTCAGCCAGTAGGGCCCGTCCGCCTAGCGCAGTGAGCTGCTCCCGCCAGAGGCAACACGGGCCCTCCTGGTCAGGCGGCATACATCACGCCGTTCCTCATTCATCGGTCGGTAGGGCTCGCCCGTCCGACACCGTGAGCTGCTCCCGTTAAGAAACGGCGCAAGCCCTCCCGACTGGTTGTTCCAAATTATGACTGCTCTCCGTTCGTGAGCCAGCAAGCCCTCCTGGTCAAGCAACCAAGCTTATTCTCAAAACGCCAGCCCGCCAAATCTCTGCGTTTTGGGGGGTCTTTAGTCTGGCGGCTGTCCTTTGCTGTTTTTGCTTTTTGGGGGAGTACTCTAGGTTCAGGCAAAAGTTCAGAGCTCGGAGCCCTCCCCCGGACAGCACGCCAAATACGCATAATCGTTACTCTGTTTAATTTATGTAAGTGTGAACTTGTGAATTACAATATTGTGTTTAAAATGTAAGTCTGCTAATATCAACTTATTTTTTATTTAAATGTTGTATAAAATCAATATCACATTTTCCAGTATGCTGATATTTGGGAAAACAGCACTCTTGTCCGAGTGGTTTTCTTATAAATATTAAAAACAAGAACTTGTACAGAGACATTTTTGGTCCATAACTTGAATTTTGGGGGCATTTTTCTTAATTTTGGTGACAATTTTGCCCCAGGCACATTTACATTTTTGAGCACAAGCAGAGGCCCCTTCTGTTGCCCCTTCAACATTTGAAGTGGATCAAAAAACTTCATCAAACTTGTCCTAAGACAAGAATGGGTACGCCTATTGTTCAAAATTCCTGTATAACTTTGATGAAAGGTTTTGATCCACTTTAAATGTTGACTACTATATATATATATATATATATATATATTCACAGTAGTGTGTGTGTCTGTCTGTGTGTGTGTGTGTGTGTGTGTATAAAACTATCTTGCTACTGTTATCCAATCACTTCAGCTCTCTCATCAACTGTTTTCACACATGATTTAGACCTTTTCTTTTCTTCATTCTGTGGTTAGCACTTCCGTATACCATCTCTCATTTGTAAGTGAGTGTTTTCCTGTTCTTAGATAACAGGCGTGCAGTGCACTCAGTGTGGGTTATACTGATTTTTCTTTTTGAATTAATCGTGAATCGGACTCCAATCATCTTTTGCAGGAATATATAGTGTCTGATTCTGTGGCTGTGTCAGTTTTAACCTCCTTTTAATGAGCTGAGGGACTTATCATACCAAAGAAGATGGCGTCGATACCATACCGAGGTGATACTTTCGATATCATCAAACAATAATCAATTTTACTGATCTACATTCTATTTCTGATTGTGAAGAGTTGAAATTAGTTATTGGTATTGATGCAGGTTTTATATTATAAACGAGTCATTTCTGTAAATGATTGTCTGTTGTAAACTGTGCAGTTCAGACATTTACAGTTCTTGTGACGTTTAAGCTTCCTGTACTGTATGTGAAAGACCCTGCAGGCATGAATTACAAATCTTGTGTGTATTTTTTTTTTTTAGCATTGCAAAATAAAGATTCAGAATTAAGTAAGTAAAACTCAGCAAAATCACACTATTTTCATTGCTACTTTAATTTAATAAAGAGCACTAATATCTGTGTGTCTTATGTTTATCTGTGCAGGTTTACTCAGTGAAGGTAAGCATTCTTACACCTGTGCTACACTGACGTCCAGTATTTCACTATCCGATACAAGTAAAAACTATTAAAGGGGACATATCATGCTAAATCCACTTTTTTAGCCCTTAAATGCATTTTGTTGTATATTTGGAGCGTTTAGAAGTACAGAAAAGTTGAAATTATTCTCTTCAGGTGCTTCGTTGATATATTTATATTCTGTTTTGGCCTTATTTTTCAACCTGTTCAGATTTTTCTGTTATCTATGACGTTTTTTTAACTATTACGTCACAGTATTTGCAGCGGAACTGCCAAATAAGGACATTGACTTCCGGCCCAACACTTCGAGCAATCCGCCATTTTTATTTCTCGCTGCAATTTTGTAGTCCAAGCTAAAGGATGCAGAAGTTACGAGAGGGTAAGTTAAAATGTTCGGTTGTTGGATGTAGTAACCCACACGCTTCATTACACCGTCTAATGTAGATGAACTGCCGCGCTTGTGACAGGGCGCATGTTTAACTGAAAGAACGAGCAGAGAGAGAGGCCCGGTCGCGCGCGCACTCTCTCTCTCTTCGGAACCAGGCGAAAGTGTAAACAAGACACCGTCTCCAAACTAGACGCTGTCTTGCTCTCTCTCCCTCGCACATATTAATCGAAATAAATTGGCACGGTGGTAAAAGGTCGGAAGACCAAAGTTTCATGTGTAAATACAGTAACACACCATTGCGATACATCCATATGAAGACGTTGTTCTGCAGGTTCGTCGTCTTCATTTTCATCTCGCTCCGGCTCCGACTCTGGCTCGAACATGTAAGGCTGGCTGGACAAGTCTTCCGTTGTTGACATTTTGTTAATAACGTGTGAATAAAAAGTTTCTGTGCC
The DNA here is from genome assembly GCF_949319135.1 of Squalius cephalus. Taxonomy (NCBI): domain Eukaryota; kingdom Metazoa; phylum Chordata; class Actinopteri; order Cypriniformes; family Leuciscidae; genus Squalius; species Squalius cephalus. Next base: position 4,400,048 of record NC_137138.1, on the reverse strand, counting down.
GCTAGATAATCGTATCTCTGCTATCAAACTACAAAAATGGCCGAACGGGGTGGAGTTGAACCGAGTGTCACCTGGAGAGGGGGCGGGGTATGAAGTGTCTCAATTGTATTTAAAGAGACCGCACCAAAACGAGTTGCTCTCAGACGCACATCAGAAAAGGGGTAGAAAAGGGGCCTGTGAAGCTATAATAATGAGGAATTCAGCATTGCAGTTCCACTTTATATAGACTACAAATGTATGATTTATATGTAAAAAGGAACAATTTAAAAGGATGATATGTCTCCTTTAAGTAATGATTGTAGGACTGCTTAGAAATCATTATTTCTAATTAGTACCAAATTTAAAGCATATTTTAAGGCAATTTGTCTGTGTGACCATTCATTCAGCATGTTTACTTTTATAAAATTTGTATCACATACTAAAAATACTCAAATTGTTATTGAATATTCACTATATCATGTTGTTGCACCCATATCAGATATAATTTGTTTTAATGTAAGAAATGTATTGTTTTACCGTTAACTAAAAACAAAACAATAATATATATTTTTATGATAAATGTATTAAAGGGATAGTTCACCCAAAAATGAAAATTCTGTCCTCATTTACTCTCCCTCAAGTTGTTCCAAACCTGTATGATTTCCTTTCTTCTGCTAAACACAAAAGAAGATATTTTAAAGAAGGTTGGTAATTCAACAGTTGCTGGTCCCCATTGACTTCCATAGTATTTTTTTTTTCCCTACTATGGAAGTCAATGGGGTCCATCAGTCGTTTGGTTACCGACTTTCTTCAAAATATCTTTTTTTGTGTTCAGCAGAAGAAAGAAAATCATACAGGTTTGGAACAACTTGAGGGAGAGTAAATGATGACAGCATTTTCATTTTTGGGTGAACTATCCCTTTAAGTTCTTGTTTGAATTATATGTAAAGGGTTTTAACCTTTTGTTCAGCAGGGGAACATAGAAACACATCACAATGTAAGTTACATTTAACATTTTATGACTAAATGTTTTTACAAAAAAAAAAAAAAACACGGGATTAAATTTAAGATGAACCACAGGATGATTATGGTGTGATTTAGAAACTTGATTTTGGCTACACCATCTAATGATAGCCGCTATAAAAAGTTATATGAGCAAAAGCTAATTTTGAAACAATATCAATTTATGCTTAACAATTTTAAACCTCAGAGTATCTTTACATTTATGAGTGTAATACATTTTGAAATCTTCCCACTTGACAGATGGCACAATCACTGTATCCACTGGCTCTGCTCCAGAGCTTCGATTTATTATACATGGATATTATGAATCTCTTAAGGATCGTGCATGTGACATCATTCTCAGGAAAAGAGCGGAAAGAACTGATCCTGAAATATGGCCCAGAGAGGGTTGTGTGTGTGACAGAAAGATCTCAGTGGTGAAAACACCTTCCACCAGGAAGAGTTACTTGACATCATGCTGTTGCTTCCCCTCAAGAGGCAAATCAATGAAAATCGAAAATCAAAAATATAAAATGGAACATTGTGCATTACAGGTCTTTCCTGGACCTCATGCCTTTCTGTTAGTTACTGACAACAGGAAAGCAACTTGGAAGAAATGTTTAAAAACAATCACTGAAGTGTTTGGCGAAGAGGCCTCAGCATATGTTGTAGTTTTGATCATTGGGAGAACTGAACCGACAGGGATCAGCAGTGTCAACGAGTGTGAGATGTGTTTTTTGGAGGATAGTGACGAAAGTGTTCAGGATCTGTTCAGAGTAATAGAAAATATGACACGAAACAAGGAATCCACGTTCTTCATTCAGTCATCATATAAAAATGCATTTTTATTATGGGAAAAAGAAAAACATGCAGAAATAAAAAGAGAAACCGAGAAACTTCTAAAGGAGAAAGAAGAACAGCATGACAAAAAAGTGAATGATTTAACAGAAAAGCTTAGAATTGAGGACAAACACAGAAAAGAAATGGAAGACAAGCATGCAAAAGACATTGCTATGATTAATGAGGAAGTAGAAGCTAAGGAAAACCTTATGATACACATAGAGACTGTGAAAAGTTTTGTGATTGATCTGATACGCTTAACCAAAGACAGTCAGCATGAGGAGCAACCAGGCGTTTCAAGTGCTCATGAGAATCAGCTCATTAAAACATTAGAGGCAGGCAGTGAGACGAGCCTGAGAAATATATTTTCTTCAATTGTTGATGAGCTGGAAAACAAGTTAAAGACTGGTAAAGAGACTAAGAGCTACTTGTATGATGTTTTTCTTCAACAAGTTAATGACCAGAAAAAAGAAATTGAAGACCTGAAAGAAGTTGTTGAGAAACTCAAGGAAAAGAAGAGCGAGCTAGAGCAGAAACTGCTGGAGGCAGAGGACAGAGAAACACAGGCTATTAAACAGGAGGAAACAGATCGAGATCTACTCACAGGTTTGAAGAAACTTGAAGAGAAGAAACATAAGGAGCATGAAGAGAAATCACAGCATGTGACCAGTGGATCAGAAGAGGATAGCATCAGTGAGTCAGCTTCCCCTGCTCGTAAGTGTCTTCACCATACATAACCTCAAAGGAAATTTGTCACCTCAATTAAGCTAATGAAGACTTTTCTAAAAATGACATTCTAAACGGTTTAAACATTTGTCACCTATAAACAGTTCCTTACCTCGGGTCTTTTGACCCAAATATTTTTTTTATTTTTTTTTTATTAAAAATTGTTTTGTTTTTTTACTGGATTCGAGGTGCTTCCCTTCCCTCACAATTGAACCCCCATAGGAATGAATGGAATGTGAAGATTTTGTTTTTTTAATTTGTCAAACAAATATAAAAAAATGGAACACACACACACACACACACACACACCTATAAATTCCCATTAAAATGAATGAGAGGTCAAATAACAAGAGGCATTTTTCTTTTCAAATAAAAATCAGTCACAATGCAGACTGCACACAGTTATGAAGATTTGAACACATTTACAATGCAGAACAACCCCACCACACCACCCCACACCACCCAACACAAATGCAAAATAAATAGTGAAATTATAATAGAAATTTCTGAAGCTGTGATTGCATTTTTTTCCCTGAATTAAATCACATTTTTCAAATAAATATTCTTCAAGGTTTTACTTGTTTTTTAATTGTTTCCCATGCTGTCCACCGTACTAACTTGAATTGTTACAATATCGGACACTTCAGTATGTATAGGAAAACCTGAACAATTGTTTAAATTACAACTAAAAAAATGCTAAAACTTTACCAATATATATATATATATATATATATATATATATATATATATATATATATTTCATAAGATACCAGAATGCATACTGAAGAAAAAATTGGATTGATAAAACCTAGTAATTTAAAGGTAAATAAAATGAAAAAGTAACAAAAAAATGCATTAAAAAATATGATCTAATAGCCTATAATATTATCAAATTTACATGACATAAGCTTTCTGGATAAAAAAAAAAAAAGGTATAATTTTAGGTCTTCGGGTAATTTTTACCCACAAGGGAAGGATTTGTTACAAAGTGTGAGGGAAGGATTTGAAGCTCATGAATATGCAGTTTAGCCCCGCCTCCACTCACTCACACACACCAGCTCAGAGATTTGATCTAGTCTGATCTGGTTCTTGAGTTTAAAAGACTGACTTCAATTGTCATTCCTCAATCAAGATATTATTTGGCCTTAAGATATATAGCACATGAGTTGAATGGACTGTTATACATTTATGGTGCTTTTGCATCCTTTTTGAAGCTGAAAAGAAAGCCTCTGAAAGCTTTTCAATTTCTGTACAAATTAATCTTTAAAAGTTATTATTTTGAGAAACCCTTTTTGACTGACAAATATATGTTAAGATAGCATTTGTTTCAATAAAAAATAAAAATGGATAAAAACTCTGATGTGTTGTTCCAGTATTTGAAGAAGATAAAGACAGACCTCTAGATGAGAAAGCAGGAGAGATAAAAAAAAACAAAAAGGAAGATTCACACAACTCTGGAGGCTTCAAACTTGAGCGACGGGGCAGTATTCATCATGAGCCACCCAATAGTAAGTATTCATCAGTTCAAGCATCATCCTAAACACTGCACACATTGTGGTATGCTTTTTTTTTTCTTTCACCTATAGTGCCTGAGTCAATCAAGTGAGTCTGGATGATTCTTAAATCTGTTTCTTGCACATTGAATATCAGTATGATATGGCACCTAATGATCTGTGTGCCGTTTCTAGGTTGTGAAAGTGAACACGGACCCGCACATGCTCTCTGAAGATCGTGATTACACAGAGGTGAACTTAAGGCTTTTACACTTTTCCAGAGAAGTGTAATTCATTTCATTAGACTGCTGTTATGCCTTCAGGAAAAGACCACACACACACACACACACACACACACACACACACAGTCGCAGATCCTCTTTAAGACAGTTGATTATGGGCAGTTGAACACCAAGGTATTTAAAGACTGTATTAGTGAATGAAAACAGAAATTGTAAATTATACAGAAACCAAAATGTTATAATGTCCGCATTATCTTTGAAACAAAGTTACCTTTTTATCATAAATGTAACCATATGTTTCTACTACAGAGAGTTGCCGCATTGTCTGTTTTTATTTTCCGTAGTATGTAAGAATCAGGGGCTATTCTTCAGAGGAGGCGAGGGAGGCAGTGTCTCCTCAGAAAAATGGATGAGAAAATAATCAATATTATGAAAATAAAACAACGCAAAAATTACAAAATGTGACATTAAAAAAAGTGTATAAATCAGTTTTTTTCTAAAGTAACACTGTCCAACAGTGACACCAGCAGGTAAAGTTACAGCGTCTCTCGCCTCCCCTGAGCCCATTGAGTTTTAACATGCGTGCAGTGGGTTTGATGGGGGGTAATTGAGAATGAATGGAGGAAAGACACTTGAGAGGAGGCAATGCCTCCATCTCGATATGATTGGTTCGGTTTAATAAATAGAACATTAATTACATAGTGTAAAAATACAAAATATAATTGAATTTGATCTTAATTTATTATTTAATGAGGAATTTATTTACTTATTTATACTTATACTTCTATTAAACCAGGAAACTGTGACAACATTAAGTGTAACAGGGACATGAAATTACATTTGATTTATATAAAAATATATATAATATAGAAATACAAATATTATAATAAAAAAAACTTTGCCTCCTCATTTTAAAACACCACTGGTAAGAAGGTTCTCTTTCAGGTTTCTCCTCTCAGTATTTACACTGGTTATAGATATCTTATTATTTGACCGTAAAGTCACAAATCTTGATAATACAAATGATGAATCCAAGTTGTTTTGTTCAAATTGAAATAACTAAAATAGCCTTCATTGTTTGTATTTGTTCCGGTCTTCTGCATGTCTTACAATCATTACAATTTAAAAGCAATTGATTTGATATGCTCATTATGTTTCATGACGAGACATGTGATAAAAGCGTCAATCAAATGACACTGTCAATCAATCAAGGAGGTTAAATAATAAAATAATGAAAAAAATAAGGCATACAGGTTTGGAACAACATGTCAAAGGGACTAAATGGAGAGAGAACCGATGATCGAGCCCTTTAAATTAATGTTATAAGATCTAAGAGCGCCATCTAGTGTGAATGAGCAGCATTACATTAAAACAAAACAAAGGGACAGTTCACCACAAAAATAAAATTCTGTTATCATTACTCACCCACGAGTTGTTTCAAACCCACATGACGATGTTCTTCTGTGGAACAAGACTATGTCTGGCCTTTTTTCCATGCAATTATTATGAATGAGAACTAAAGACGACACGCTTCAAAAAGGACACAAAGGCACTGTAAAAGTGTTGAGCCTTTGTGTTTAATTTTAATATTTTAAAACTCCCTTTTAAAGCTTGTCAGCTTTAGTTCTCATTCATAATAATTGCATGGAAAAAAGGCCAGACATAGTCTTGTTCCACAGAAGAACATGAATTTAAAATAGAAATTACAAATAAAAACTTTGTCTTCATAAACTTATCAAAGTGTAATACCTTGCTCTGCATGTGAAATAACTTTCCTTTTCATCTGAAGTCAATAATTCCTCTTGTGTTTATCAGAAATAATACATATCAGAATAAAACCAGCCCTGTCCAAAACAGCAGCACAAATCACTGTTAACAACATAATATGATGTTTTTCTGATTTTACAAACTGATATGGATCTCATTAAAACATGTATAGACTAAAGCATTAAAATAACAAAATACATTTATATTGTTGACATTCCTATGAAAATCATGTAGACTTAAGGATTGGCCAATAAGCAACCGCCTACAGTAGCAACAACCCAGAACTGCCTAGCAACCAACCAAACACTTCAACATTATGTCAGTGACTTTCACATTGACCTCTCTTTGTCTTTGCATTTAAAGTAGCATAATGTTATAATAAATCCATTATGTGCCAATAAAGGTACTTTTTTATAACGAAATATAGAAATGCATAAATACACATTACATTTTCTAATTTTCCTCTTCTGTTCTGCAGTTTCACTTCTCTTGTCATGCACTATTCGCTTACTCTTGAAATGTGGTGTTATGGCCCTGCTAATGTTGTTGGCTCTTTTAGCATCAACATCTAGTACATGAATACATTTTAAATGTTATTGTTCTAGTTTTTGGTTTTCTACTTGATATGTATCTTTTGTTGCCTGCTAAAGTGTTTATGTCAAATGGTTTGATTGTTCCTCAGAATCTGCCAAGAAAGCATATTTAATTTAAAGCACTCCATCTAGTGGTCAACATCATGCGTTTCCTGACGACTGAACGAGTCACTAAAAACAGAGTGAAATGACTATCAGTTACCGCTTTATCAATATCAAATGACAGAGTCAAACAAACTTCACACCAAGCATCTTGAATGACTAAAATAACAGCATTCATCAGTCATTCATTATTGACAGTAAATATTAGTCATCCCAGCAGTGTAATACAGAGAACTTCCTTTTTTATTCTCAGCACATCTCTGAGAATCGGACACCAATACTCTTGCTTGGTTTCTCAAACTGCTTGGCTTCATTGAATGCTGGCGAAACCAAAGATTGCAACGTACATTTGATTTGGAAATGATTTCATGCCATGAAAAACAGATCAGATCAGAAATTCAGTGAAGTCTAAAAGTCTGCATTTTTATATTTTAATAAAAAATAACATAATTTAATTTTAGTCCTTTGTAATGTTTATATATCTATATATATATATATATATATATATATATATATATATATATATATACATATATATAAATGTGTGTGTGTGTCAGTAGTGCAAAATATATATCTAAATGTGATATTTGTTTTTAATGACCTTATAAGTTTAATTCATATTTTTAATTTTTAATATTTTAAATATGAGGGAAGAACAAAACACTAAACTTGGTTAAGGGATTTATCTGACAAAAGAGCACAGGAAAAAAAGCATACTGTCACAACTGGGTTGTATAAATCACAGGAAGATGATTATTAAAAGACTTTAATATTCCACACAGAAGGTAATCCAAACACGGCAGGCAAACAAACACAACCGCTATGCATTGACGTGACCGGACCACTGAGAACGGAAAAGACTGCAACTTAAATACAAGGCAAATGAGGTTAATTAATGACAAACACCTGTGATGAAGTAAATGAATCTCTAAGACAACTCATAAGTTGTGGGAAACTAAACAAAGGAAAACAGGAACTAATGAATACAACCTAAAAGTCCATGACAGTGAAACTAAGGGGCTGTTTAGGGTGACCATTTCCGTAACACCATAAAAGAGGACACTTTGCAGCATTTAGTGAGGCAAGAATTATTGCATATAGGACTCTGGTGTACTCGTAGCTACAATACAATTTTGTCCATCATATCGATGGTATCATGATACAGTGATTCTGAAATAGCCTACTCTATTCATTGCCAGACAATTTAAACTACGATATATCTTGATGTAGACCTATGTATAACAGAAGAGGCAAAAAAGTGTTTGTTCACAGTATTTGTATTTATTCAAGACATTGTGATGTCTGTTTCAAAAACTGACCACTGAGATGAACCTGTCTTGCAAAGTGCACAGTGCCAGAAAACACAACATTTCTGGACTTCTGGAAATAACAGAAATACATAAATAAACAAATAATGAATGCGAAAAATTAATAAATACACATTTCAGTTCTTAAGAAAGAAGTTCCCCCTCTGCAGCGGCTCAGGCGACACCAGCTCCTCTAGGGTCATCATGGTCGTGCTCTTTTGTCCATTCCGGATTAAATGAGGTCTGACGTTTCGGCATGTTAACGTTATGATATGACGTAGCCAGCACGTGGACTCCACGTCATGGAGGCTTGTTTACGTTTTTAACCAATGATATATCAGATATTTATTTGACCGCGCTTTCAGCCAATCATTTGTTTGACCAGAGATCTTATGGCATTAACGCTATGCTGCTGCGTCCCAATAAAGATTCTAGAGCGGGTTTTTTTAGGCCGATTCGGCGCAACTCCAAAAAGGAGGATAAATAAGTGTCCGGCTTGAGGCTGCGCAGGACGCTGGACAGGGGGCTTAAAATCCGGACTGTCCGGCCAAAATCCGGACGTATGGCCACCCTACTGTTTACACAACACCGTTTTCAACTAAAAACTTCTTATGCGCTTTGGCTGCTCGTTTACTCAAAAACGGCGTGAAAACCCAGACTTCTGAAAACAGGTTTCAAAGTGTAAGTTTTAAAAAACGTGAATCTCTGAAAATGATAACGTCATGCACATGCATATTACTTGTTCAATCTACAGTGTTTCATCGCCATCTAACGGCCTGACAGCAGAATACAGCGTCATTTTCGCGAATCCGTGTAAATGGGGATCGTTTTAACAATGGTGTCGTTTGTAAGCGGAAAACTCAAAGACAAAACGTCTTATCGCCGTTGAAAAAGCATATCGTCGTTGTCGTGTAAACGTACCCTAAGACAACTCATAAGTGGTGGGAAACTAAACAAAGGAAAACAGGAACTAATGAATACAACCTAAAAGTGCATGAAAGTGAAACTTAGGGGCTGTTTACTCTGATCCCTGTGAATGAGGATCGTTTTGACAATGGTGTCGTCTGTACGCGGAAAACTCAAAGGAAAAATGTCTCTGTTTTAAGCATATCGTTGTCGTGTAAACGTACCCTGAGACAAAGATAACTGAATATCTGTGACATAACACCCCCTCCCGGAAGAGCTGTTAGGGGAGCCCAAGGTGCAGACGGAGAGCCGATGGGACCAAGCGACACCTCTGGCACTGCTGACCAAGGTGGAGCCACAGTGAAAAGCCTCCGAGGAGGAACCAGAGCGTCTGAGGACTGAGGCAGAGCCGGTGTGAAAGAGGACCAAGGTGGAGCCGGAGGGAGGGTGGAGCTCGGTGGAGCCAAAGGAGTGGAGAGACTGTGCGCAGTGGATGGCTCGTACGTCCACAGCTCAGGCAAGGTGGAGCCAGAGGGACGAGGGAACCTGTGGAGCCGCAAGGCCGAGGGTCTCTGGTGGAGCCGACAGGTCGACGAGCCGAGGTGGAGCGGAGGGATCCGCGGCCGGAGGGATCCGCGGCCGGAGGAGGAGCCGAAGGATCCTCTTGTTTCGGTGAGGCTGGTGACCGTAAGAGCTGGGGCTCAACTGCAGCGCACTGTGTGAGGGGGGAAGACGAAGGGCTGCAGGGAACCAGCTGAGGTGAGACTGAAGGACTGGCTGAGGTGGGGGAGGGAGGATGGGCGGGGTTAATGATGATAATACAGTGTCTATACAGGGCGATGATACGGTCTCTATACTGGATAGAACCAGCGATGATGAACACTCAGTCTCAATGTAACAGGTTTAATGCTGGACAGGACAAGCAATGATGTAGAAACTGATGAGTCAGGAAAGGGCAGGGAGGGAAATTATGCTTCAGAGTCCCAATCGATCAACCAGTCATCCCTAGTTTCAATCTCCACCAAAATACCCTCTGGTATAACCGAGGCCCTGACTCACTGTGGTCATCAATAAAAAAAATCCCAGGATGTCCTTCAGAAAAAGAGTAAGGGTTTAACCCCGGCATCCTGGCCAAATTTGTCCATTGGCCTCTGTCCATCATGGCCTCCTAATCATCCCCATATATATATATATATATATATATATATATATATATATATATACTGATTGGCTTCATTACTCTTTCTCCTCTCCATCAATAAGCTGGTGTGTGGTGGGCGTTCTGGTGCAATATGCCTGCCATCGCATCATCCAGGTGGTGCTGTACATTGGTGGTGGTTGAAAATTGAAGATTCCCCCCTTCCATATGTAAAGCACTTTGAGTACCCAGAAAAGCGCTATATAAATGTAATGAATTATTATATTAATTATTATAATTATGTCATCCTCCGCTTCGCCCATTGTGACTGCGGATCCGTTCACCCACAGTGCGAAGCTGATATAGTCCTCTTCAGGGCTCGACATTAACTTTTTTACTCACCAGCCACTGTGGCTAGTGGTTATGTAAGAACTGATTTTCCTGCTAAGACAAAACTCACCCTGCAATAAAGCAATAAAACGCACCCTGGACACAAGATCGCAAAGAAGATCGCACAGGACATTGTCCTGTCCAAACTTTTCTCCTTCCTTATCTCTGCATCCCCTTCTCCCTCCACCCTTCCTTTCCCCCTGAGTCAAGTCACCAAAAGTTCACTAAGAATGTCTATATATCACATATGATGTATCTTGTGAATTGGTAAAATGGTCTTAATTTCATTGCAGTCATCGGTATAATGAGAAAGATTGAGAACTTAGGAGACCTGTTCTCCTCTTTGGGTGATGTCTCTTCAAGATATCTCCCATCTCCCCCGAAACCAGGTGTTACCCCCTGGGGTACATGAATTGACCCAAAACAACCCTAAAAAATATTTGGACAACCCTATTGTTCTGGTCTGGGTATTTAAGGGAAGGTGACAGAGCAGTCTTTGGGAACCTGTAACCAGGGAAAACCTCCATACAGTGCTGTTTCAGTGTTTTCTCAAGTCTTACACTTCGAACACACTCACACACCACTGTATGTCACTGTCAGGAATGCATTGCTTACTTTTAGAGTCATCTTTGAGTAACTGATGTTATGTATTTATTATTTCTGAATTGGCTTTTAATCACTTGTGTAATTGGCATGATACATTTTACCTGACAAATAAATGTTACATCGTGATTTATTCTGCATTTTTCAGAAATCATTATTACTAGTAGATTAATGTGCAGTCTGGTGTTTCCGTAAATCTCTGTCCAGGATAGATCAAACCGAAGGCACTATGAATGGAGCATGGGGCACATCATTAAGGAGACCTTCCGATTTCTGACTATCACTGACTTAGCACGTTGCAAGCTCGCAACTATTAAAAAAATGACACCTTTGTTATGAGTCAGCAGTGAGTGGCCGCTTAGGGTCAAATATTTGCACTGCACCCTCTGACTATTTCAGGACTGGCTAGTTTGTGATCATGAGCGCACATTCGCGACGTGACGTCTCAAAGCGACACTGGGTCCTTAATGAACGAATATTTGAAATTATGAGATACTCAGAATAATCAAAGATCTAAATTAATTCATAATTTATGACTATTTTTTAATAAGAAACAAGATCTAAATTTGATCATCATTTGAAATTGGAGTCAGATTAAGCATAGAGTTAAAGTAATATTGAAACTAAAATTCTAATAAATTAAGTGAACTTCACTGGAGCGCTGAAAAGACATACACGCATTATCCCTTCACCCAGGCCGTTGGACTCCGTCATTGGGCCAATGGGTGGTCTTTACAGTTACTAGCCACTTAGCATTTTCACTCACTGTAACACTCGTTTGTTAAAGGGATAGTTCACCCAAAAATGAAAATTAGCCCATGATTTACTCACCCTCAAGTCCTCCTAGATGTATATGACAATATACATGGATAGATGCACTTTTATGATGGATAGATGCACTTTTTATAGACTTCAAAACAAAAATGGCCATTCACTGCCATTATAAAGCTTGGAAGAGCCAGGACATTTTATAATATAACTCCTATTGTATTCGTCTGAAAGAAGAATGTCATATACACCTAGGATGACTTGAGGGTAAGTAAACCATGAGGTAATTTTCATTTTTGGGTGAACTATCCCTTTAATGTCAAGCTCTGGGTTTCAGCAGGGATCTCCTCGGGCCGGGTGAAGCGGATCTCGTCGTCCAGCCCGCACCTAAATCCCTAAATAAGGCAGACGTCATCGCAGGCGGCGTGGTGGCAGGTGTTGATAAACTCCCCGACGTACTGCTCCAGATAACTTCTGCCATTCTGAAAAATAAAAATCGTCCCTCCATCTAGAAATTTGATGCCCCACATAAGGGCAATGTTAATGGACGCAATATCCATATAGTTATGTTTAGGTCCGGTCATCTGTCACAACTAATGTCAATTGATATCAAGATGTCAATTTTCCTATGCCAGACATTGCTTTTGACCACTACTATACATTAGTTTAAATTCAGTGTCGACTTCTGAACCTCAATGCATGTATTTGTTGTGTTTTGTCCTGATCGTGTGTGTGTTAAAATCCCAAGGATTTTCCCCATGTGCCACAGTAATCTACAGGTAAGTAACATGAGCCAAATAAATTGTCTAGCCTGAAGAAAAAAAGAAGAAAAAAAACACAAGACATGGGAATCTTCATTATTATATAAGGTGTCTTTCCGTGAAGGAAAAGGAACAAGAAAATAAAAATATTAATATTATCATTCTTCAGATTAGTGTGGCGTTGCAGGTGCCCTGTGGAAATTCCATCATAAAAGTAATACAGTACAATCTGATCTGAACGAGTCCCCTGGATTAAGATGGAAAACCCAGATAATCGAATTCATACCGTGATGATGCCATTCAGTTGATCTGCTACCGGCAGGAAGTTGATCAAATCCCAAAAAATTTCCAGTTAAACGAGATCCAGAATGCCCTGTGATTACGTGAGAAGCTTCAGTGCTAATGAAATGAGATGATTTGTTGTAATTTCACCTCAAGCATTATTAACAAAATCCCCTGATATTATTTACAGTCACAGGGTGCTTCGTCCAAGACAAACACACAAGTAGTATTACAGTAATGTAAGCAACTGAGTAACATGAGATACTTTCTTATACTTATTATTAAACTTTAAATGAATAATTCAACCAAAATCCTGTCACATCTTACTCAGCCTCTTGTCTGATTAACTTAAAACATAATGCATAATACTGGCTACTGTTATGGTGGTGCTTTATAAAGAGGTTTTTTTTAACACTTTACAGTAAGGTCGCATTACTTAAGGTTAGATGTGTCAACTAACACTAACAATGAGCAGTAATCTTTGTTAATGTTAGATAATAAAAGTACAACTGTTCATTGTTAGTTCATTTAAGCACAACACAGGTTCATTAAATAATATTAACAGATATTAACTTGTATGTAATGTGTTAGTAAATGTTGAGATTAACATGAACTAAGATTAATAATTGCTTTAGAAGTTTGTTTCATTGTTAGTAAATGTTAACTAATGTAGTTAATTAATGTTGACAAATGGAACCTTATTTGTCTTTATAAGTATTTTTGTCATTTTGAAGCTTTTCACAGATTCAGTCCTCATTTACTTTCATTAAGAAAAGAAAGAAAGGAAGGAAGGAGTAATGCGATGTGCCATTTACAGTCAGTAAATGATGGTAGATCTTCATTTCAAGGGCAGTATTTATCAGAATTTATTTATTTTTTTAAGGTTAGGGGGATTAGTGGAAATGATACTGCATTCCTTTCAAGTCTCTGCATGCTGGACAAAATGAAACTGATGGACAACTTGCGAAACACCCATCTATCTATCCATCTATCTATCTATCTATCTATCTATCTATCGCACTTTCTTGTCAACTTTTGAGAGTTCATGAATAAATTCATCCTTACAGTTTTACGTTTTTTATAGGTTTGTTTCACGTAGGAAACAAGACCATGATGTCAGCGAATCTACATGTTCATTCCAGAGATGATTTACCGGATTCTGCGATGATTTAACGGTCCTGTCATTGCGTTCTCAGTACCCGTGGATGAAGGGAAGCAAAACTGAATTGATCAGGATTTTTTTCTACGAGACTCGATTTTCTTTGAAACTCTCGGCCTTCAACCAATGAGCAGCGAGAAGGAGGAGCCGAGGACGCGCTCGAGAAGCTTTTACAGCAGATCCTCTCCTCAAACCCGCAGAAACACAACACTGAGCCACAGAGGTTACATGCTTCTGCTCATGCGCGACATTCATCATTCAGTAAGTAAGCAATTTCGTGTATATATAATCACACACACTATATATATATAATCTGATGTCTACTAATAGATATAGTGGTATTAGTGGTATAGTGGATAGTGGATTAGATATAGTGGATATAGTAAATTTGGAGTTACTGATTTTAATTTACTGGGCTATTTTCTGTTGAATTTGTCATTTTAAAGTCATACATGTTAAGCTGTTGTTTACAGTGTGTAATCACCCAATTTAACATCCTGTGGTTTTGTTGAAGCTGGTTTTGCTGCCAGCTGTATTTCTGCAATATGATGCACTTAAAAGGAGAGTTTTGTGCACAAAGGAATTTGGCAAAGTGTCATGGAATTGTCATAGTGGTAGTAATATGTTTTTTAAAAAACTTTTTTATAGTGAATAATATCATTTTCTCTAGTTATGCTGTATATGGGGGCTATCATAATTACATTCAAGAGCCAGTTGCATAAAATGCTTAGACTAATCTTACAAGTTAGTTATCTTTAAGACAAATCTCCTAACTGCTATTTCGTCAGAATGCTTCTTAAGACACAGTCTTGACTGTTTATGCAACTGGCACCAGTTTCTTATTTATTTTTCTTTGTTTAAGGCTTTTATACAATTAAATATCATTGTTTTGGTACCTGTCATGACATACAAATGGAAATCCTCCCCTGTAATCTCTGTAAAATGATGTATGCAGTAGAGCCTCTATATGGTCTTTTTAAAAGGGTTAAATGGATTCAGCACTGTGAAGAATCTCTTGTTATTGTAGCTATGGGACTGAACATGTTTAAGCCTGAGCTTAGTTCTTTGTTTTCATAAAGCTAGATACCACTTAAAAAGTACTATTGTATTACATGCGGTACCATAATAATGTTTTGTTTTATTTATATTTAATAATTTTCCAGTTTTGTTCATTTATTTTTAATTATTTAGAAATGTGCCATGGTAAACCATCCTCCCGTTTCACAAACTTAAGCCTAATCCCAGACTAAAACGCATGTTTGAGCTGTTTTAACTGAAAGCAGCTTGCACTGATATATCTTTAAATATGTCCGTGCCATTGTTTCATCTACAGATGCAAACCTGTAATGTTTTTTCTAAAGCTCGTTTATAAAAGCTACTTAAACGTCCGATATTAACTAAAGCCCAATTTATACTTCTGCTTCCCCCAAAAATGTAACCACACGCCCGCAAGATCTGTGATTGGTCGGCTTTGTAGGATCGCGTTTCCTTCAACGCCGCCATTTTTAAAAACAGAAGTTCACTGATATACGATAAATGGCTGCACACAACAAACCAAATCGTCGAATCTACCGGCCAACATTCGAAAATATCTGAAATGCATTTCCTCGTCCATGTCTATCAGTGGCCAGACAAGCACAGAATATTCACCCTCTTTTTCCTCAACCGGTTTACGTATCATCTCCTCCAACGCCTTCTCTTGTTTCTGCATTTTAGTTTTAGTAATTGCACTAATTTCCGCCATTATTTGTTTAGCCTATACTCAAAACAGCGGCGAAGAAACTCAACACAGTGGAACATCGAAACCCTACCGCCAAATAGTGTTTCAGTGGTGTAATTGCAGAGCAACCCAGACAGAACGCAGAAGTATAAATGCCCACGATGGTGTCGGCTATGGCGTACACTTGACGCTGAAGTACTGTATAAATTGGCCTTAACTTCTAATCCTGGTTTAATCCCTGTCTGTGAAACCAGGCCCATGTTTTTTGACATGGTATTCTTTGCAGTGCCTTGGCGTACCACATGCATGTGTAGAGTTTTTTGTAAAAGACAGTGACATATTCTTTTCAGATTTCACTATGATCTTAAAATTACTCTGACATACAAAAATATACAGAGTATTCCTGAAGACTGATCTTATTTGGGTAGTTTACACTTCTGTTTAAGGGTATGAAGTAAGAATTTCCTCATTCAGGCTAAAGTGGATAATCTTTAGAAACCACATCTTCTTAATTGGATAGAAAATGTTTGTGGTAGATTATGAGACTGGTTTCCCAAAGGTTGTTGGCTGAAACTCAAAAAAATAAAAAGGGGACTTACTAGAGTTTGTTTGCCAACCAATTAACCTGGGGTTGCCCAAGGGTTACTCGCTATTTTTATCTTTGAGTGAGATTATCCATGTGGGTGGTGTTGTTGTTTTTCTTTTACTCATTAACTCACAAGTTTTTCCCAGTGATGTAAACTATAGTAACCTGGGGAATCCAACGTAAAAGTTCCTGTTCGTGTTCACAATCAAACAGCTAATGAGATAATAACCAACATGAGAGTGAAGAGTTTGATAACATCACCATTCCTCTCAGTCTCACTATGATCGTGTGAATGTAGAGATAAGAAGTCTGTTTATAATTCACACTTGCTTTCCTGAAGGTACTTTTGGCAAACTACTCAAGAAGTGATCTTGAGTTGACTCAAGTCACTGGACAGTTCAATGGGGGTTAAAAGAAATGGTGTAGGAAGGAACGATAACAAAGAAAACCACAAGTTACACAATTAAACGTGATATGTGTATATGTGTGTGTTATATATCAGTCTATCTGGATTCATGACATTATGAACATTTTAACTTTTTTTGTTCTCAACACATGAAAGCGGTAACAACACTTTACAATAAGGCTCATTAGTTAACATGAGTTAACAACCTTAGTTAATATGAACTAAGAATGAACAATACTTCTTCAGCATTTATTAATATTAGTTAATATTAATTTCAATATTTACTAATACATTAATAAAATCAAAGGTTGTATTTGTTAACATTAGTTAATGCATTGTGAACTAGCATAAACAGCTGTATTTTTATTAACTTATATTAACAAAGATTGAAAAATGTATTGCTCATTCATGTTAGTTAGTGCATTAACTAATGAACCTTAAAGTGTTACCATGAAAGCTTTGCTATGGTGTCTGTTATGGAAATTGAGAAATGTGTGTAAGACTAACTGGATAAGCTTCATTTAGAAAGAGATCTTCCTTTCTGAGGAAGAACGGTCACTGTATTTCTGAGATAATCTACCTGGGGTTCTTTAGGTTTTGTCCCGCATGTGAATCAGTTAATATGCTAAATCATCTAGTCACACGGTGATGCCATTGGTCTGACTCATATCAGGTCACATGACAAATCAACAACAACAACAACAAAACTGCTTTGTAATAGTCATTAATGCAGACTCTTTTGGTTCAGTCTTTGTAAATCATGAAGTGAATCGCTGCTGAATCATTGTGGGTTATGACATCAGTGACCAGTTCTGCTCATAGATACACGCACAAACTCTTCATTACAGCTCAGTTTGGGCTTCAGATCAGAAGGATTGTGTGTGATTTCAGTCTGATGTGTTGTCTTTACTTGCAGGGTCAATGAGGGGAACGTGGGTCTTCATATTTCAGGCTCTGCTATGGCCTGCCGTCTCAGTCTCAGGTATGACTAATATGCATTACACATATCTGTGTGCTTTAAATGATAAAAGATGAATCTAGAAACTGCTAATACGAGAGAAATGAATGTAGCAAATTAAGGTTTCAACTGAGAGTGACAAACTGCTTATATTTGTCATGATAGTCAGAGATCTCATCAAACACTTCTCATCAAATGACCTGAGCTGCTATTCACACTTCATTATTATAATCTTACTGATGATGACTATAGTAGGCTAACTCATTTAAAATAAAGCTGATAAAACGCAACTGAGAGCTCCGGTATGTCTCATGAGCTGTGAAAGTGCAAGATTTGAGCAAGAAAATTTACCTTGAGCATTTCACTTCCAGTTCTGAACTCTGATGAAGTGGTCTTATACCTATCTAATGTTTTAAATGGCTCTGAATATGCTTTTTACACTTTCTTCAGTGTGTAATGTTGCTGTTTGAGCATGAAAAAGCTATGCAAAGTTACAAAGTCCCTCCAGCGGGAGTTCTTCTCTATATCAGTGTCAGTGTTTCTGAACTCCCTGAAACTCCTCCAGTCTTGAGTTTCTTCCGGGAACGAACACGTCACAATATTCCTCATTTGAGTAATTCATACGCAGAATAAAGGGGCCTGGTCGAGTTAGTTAGTAGTGTGTTGAAACTGGCGGTTAAGGTAAGGGGGAGGGACATTTCCCAAAGACGCTCAAAGCGCTCGACCAATCACAACACACTGCTCCAGCCGACCAATCAGAGCACAGTGCGCTTTTCAGAAGGAGGGGCTTCATCTTCAACAGAGCGTTACTGAAAGACTGGTAAAAGAGGAGCTGCAACAATGGAGATTATGGGACAAATAATGTTTTATTTTTAACATTCAAGCATGAAAACATTCTAGTAGAGACTTTGACTTTGAAAAAAGTGCCTAATATGTCCCCTTTAAAATAAAATATATATTTTTTCATCCTGTCTTCCTCTAGGCCTGTTTACAGTGAATGTACAGAAGAGTTCTTACGAGGCCGAGCTGCACGGGGACGTCGAGCTGGTGTGTGTGTTCTCCGCGGTCAAACAACCCTCAGACCTCACCGTCATATGGACCCGCATCAACCCGAAGCCAGACGTGGACGTGTATCGGCTCGAGAAAGGCACAGAAAACACCATTTACACCAATGATGAGTTCAGAAAACGGGCGCAGCTCATCCAAGAACAGCTGGGAAAAAACCGAGCGGTTTTACACTTGAAAAAGCTCCAGATAAAAGATTCGGGAACATACCGGTGTATCGTGAAAGAGGGACTTGAGGGAGACTACAAGCAAGTCACGCTCAATGTTACAGGTGCTTTTGCCTTATAAAACACACAAGCTTGACATTTTTATAGCCGTTTTAAAGTGTCAGTTGATTGGTTTGCAGTTTAACTAACTGCTGCAATGCATTATGGGACACTTAATAGTACTCTTTCTACTGCATATGTGGTATTGAATTCTAAATTACAATTTTTTTTATTCATATATTAAATAGCAATGTTTTCGGTTTCATATACTTATGCTGCAGTGCATTCATTTATATATATACTGCACATTTTGGCATATGTAGAATTTGTCGTGGTAGAGTTCGGGGTTGAGTTCAATGCATACAGTAAATTTGCATACTGTATTTGCACAATATACATCATACTACAAAAATAGACCTAGTATAGTATTCCAAACCCATCCACAATCCTGAACACATTTTCATATGTTTCTCTTTAACTTGCACCTTGCATATAACTTATGTACTGTATTACGTTTATGTTTTCCAGCTCCTTATACTCCCATAAAGAAAAGCGTGAGGAAAGTGGGTCAGGATGAAGTGGAGCTCTCCTGTGAGTCTCAGGGATTCCCGTCACCTCAGGTTTTCTGGAGCGACGGTCAGAACACGAACCTCACGGAGATGTCCAACAGCTCTGCGCACTATACAGACGAGGACCTGGTCAAAGTGATCAGCACGCTGACGGTGAGACGAGATCTCGTGAACAACTACACCTGCTCTTTCCTCAGGAGTGGGGAGATCCAGCAGACGGCCTCCTTCAGCATCCCAGGTGTGTTCACTACTATAAGGCCTGATATATATAATGATGAATATTTATACGCTGAGTCCGGAATCACATAGTGTACGAGTAGGCGCTACATTTGTATTTGAATTTACTTTGTGACTGTTGAAAAAAGTATGCTCTATATAGAATGAAGATGGGTAGCATGGATGAAATTTGGATGTATTACATTCGCCATGTGGTTTCTGTCATGTGACTTACCAGTGTCAGTTGCGTCGCTTCAGAAATCCTCTCCCGTGGCCTCATGGGATAGTAAAGTGTCCATCGTATGCACACTTCAGAATCTCTTTTATGAGTACTGTGAACTCTGACATACTTTTTTTTGTCACTCACTGTTTTTCACCTACTATATATAGTAGGGAAGTATGTGATTTCCAATTTTTCCCCCTAGCTGATGAACCATATAAAGATTATCAGCCAATCAGAATCCATCCAGCTTTAAAGAGCTTGAGTATATGAAGTGACAGATGGTGTTTACTTGAGAAGCAAAATGACTCAAGACTTAATCAGAATTAAGTGTGTTTATGCTTGAAACAAGAACAAATCTCTGCAAATGGGATCTGAAAAATAATCAAGCTTTCCCCTTGAATTTAGTTTATTTTTCTGACCCCATTGGCAGAGATTTGTTCTTGTTTCAAGCATAAACTCACTTAATTTGTATCTATTTCTATTCTATTTTTAAATCATTTTGCTTATCCAGTAAATGTACGTTGATTTAAGAATGTTGAAATAATTTCAATGGAAAACAAGACAAAAAAATAATTTTTTGCGATGTATCATTCCGATCGGAAACAAATGCTTGATATCATGAGCACTTCTGAGAAAGAAGTGATCTTTATAAAATGAAAATGTGAAAATCAGTATCAACCTACAGATGTGAAAGTTGCCAATGTTTTCCAGCGCTTATGACTTGTGTGAGGCAGATTTTCCTTGAAGTGTTTCTGCAATGAGGGGGCAGATGATATGAAATGTGCTGACAAAGACACACACGCACATAAAAACAGACCTGTTTCCGATAAATATCAAATCAATTTCAAATCAATTTTATTTATAGAGCACATTTAAAATCAACCTTGGTTGGCCAAAGTGCTGTACAGTAAGATAAGTAAAATAAACAAACAAACAAGACAATAACATACAAGTTATGGTACATTGAACGCTTTAGAGAAAAAATGTGTTTTCAGCAAAGATTTGAATTCAGCTAGTGTGGAGGCTGATGTAGTGGTAGAGTGTTCCACAGCTTAGGGCCGACTACTGCAAAAGCCCGATCACCTCTTCGTTTTAAGCGAGAACGTGGGACAGCCAGGAGATGATGATCTCTTGATCTGAGTGATCTGCACTGTTAGACTTTTCAAGGGTTTTTTACAGTAACTTACTGGCAACACTGTTGCCAGTAAGTTACTGTAATTAAGAGTTACAGTACCAAACCGTATTTCAGTTTTGTGTAAATACAGTGCATTACTGTAAAAACGAAGCTAATCAGTACAGTGCATTACTGTAAAAACGAAGCTAATCAGTACACTACTGTAATTATTTTTATTTGTACTAAATATAAATTAGATTTGATAATTTTGATATATGATTAATTTTATTTTTATCCTACATAAGTACTACTTTCATATAAACCAATTAGACAAAGTTATCACAAAATACCATTTTTTTATTTAAAACATTTCGGATATATCACAAAATAAACATGCCAATGCTGGAAATGATGTGTGAAATTTTTACACATTAATGGGTGAGTTTAGAGACAACATTTTTTTGTGTTAATTTTAACTCATTCATTGTGTTAATGATTTTAACAAAGTAAATATGTCAGAGAGGTTAGCACAAAGATGTGTAAACGTGTTAAATTAACACATTATGTGCTGTCCTTCACTGCAAACATTTTTGAAAACATACATAAAACCATAAACAAAACATTAGCATTTGACTAAATGAATGTAGAGTCATTGGTTGTTTAGCTTATACAAGTATTATAATGAAATATCATCCATTACATTCATAAAACTGCAGAATATAAATACATTTTTAAGCATTCAAAAAGGAAATGTCCAAAACAGGACAAAACACAGTTCTTTTCACAATACAAGACACATAACCCCACCTTAAAAATAATTTCACTTATTTCCAAAAATGTGTTGGATTCATGTACACTGGTGGCCAAAAGAAGTATTTAAGTGTCTTAATGTTTTTGAAAGAAGTCTCTTTGATGCTCAAGAAACATTTCTTATTATTATCAATGTCTGACTGTCTACTCCATCTTTTCTACAGCATAGGAGTAAAAATCATCATCAAAATAATCTTTAAAAAGCCAACACAATGTTTTTGTCCACCTTTGTGAATAAATGAACTTCTCCAAAGATTGGTTCCTGTTCAGAACTTGATTGACAACATCAGAATGTTCCCTGGTCAGCATGCGTGCCCACAAACACAAATGTACTCAGTCCTTCAGAGGAGATCCCGGTTCCAAAACTATATGAGAGAGAGAGAGAGAGAGAGAGAGAGAGAGAGAGAGAGAGAGAGAGAGAGAGAGAGAATATTAGTGTCACATTATTTTTAACCTCCTTTTTTAATTTTTATTTATTATTTTCACAAAAACTTAAGAATATATATTTGTAAACAGCTTTTGTCAATAAATAGCATACAAAAGAACTAAATTAAATTATGCCAGATTAAATTTTAATACTTACAAATCCTAAATTCTGTCCAAAAATGCTGAGATCCATAGAAAAAACGACTGAAATCGATGATTTTAGCCCATTTTAGCTTGTCTGCAGTGAAGGGGTCCCTGTTTGAGACAAATACACAGTAAGACACATGCAAGAAATCACTGTGTGATGATCGTTCTCCTTCCTCCAGTATAACCCACCTGTGCGCTGATATTAGGACCTTCCTAGTCAGGTGGGACTGCAATGGTAGAGTCTTCTGGCTAATAAAATATCAAAATAATGCAAAAATATAAACTTAAGTTGTTTAGAATGCTAGATTTGGTATGAATGAATTAGTGAGAGTTTTACTGCAGTGTTTACCTGGATACATTTATCTGGTGAGACTGAACAAAGACAATGGTCCGTCTTCTGATTGGTTCATTTGCTGTGTAATAAAATTAGACATAATGCAAAGGTCACTTATTTGATATAAAGTTTATAGAGATTTTATAAGATATTGTAAGCTACCTAGTCTGCACCAGTGGCTCAAAGCAATTTTCACATAGCGTATGCTAATCATTTCAGCAAACTTATCTCAAAATATATCACAAATCTGGGCTGGCCTAACTTACCTCTGGAATCTTGCTAGAAGTCTGGCGCGAATTGGCGCTTTGTTGCAGTTGCCTTTAAACACAAAATGGAAGTAAATATTAAATTCCATTAAAAAAAAACTATAAGGTATAGTTTGAAAAATAATGCTAAAACTATAAAGGTTCTCATCAGTAGGCCAACATTAGGCTATAAACAGAATTTCACATTAGTTTATTCACATTTATTGTTTATGTAAACGCGTTGCTCGTTGGCATATTCACAATTCAATCTAACGTTAACAAAGTGTGTAAAATTGAACGTTAGCTCAGTTTACCATGGTAAAGTTCGTTACCGCCATGTTGACGAGTAACGTTAGGCTAACGTTAACGTTATATCATAGGTTAAACTGGGCACAATCCTGTCAATACACACAGAAGGTTTTTTTTTTTTTTTTTTTTTACCTTGCTTGCTGATCTCTCTCTCGGTGAAGTGAATTCCGTCTCTTCCCCGGGCCAGACACGAACGTCGCGATCCAACAAAACACAGACCCCATTGCCTACACTGGATGCTCTGACGCGACACGACAAATCCCAGACAGATGCGCCGCGGCCGTTATATTTCTGACGTAGTCCGATACGAGTCCAAGCGCTCGCGCTATTTCTGACAAGGGACAGACAGGTTTGCATTTAAAGGTCCAGTCGCTTCAATGTGTCCAATATAGACAGCCTCTGGCTATTATAGCGTTGTAGACACGAGGTGTAAGGCAAAAATTAGGAAATAAAAAGCACGGTGGAATGTTGCCAGCCAGAGAGGCAGTTACGTCAAATACAGTAGTATACAGCAAATTTAAAAAATACAGTAAGTCTCTGTATGTGGTGTTAGACGTCACAGAAAATTCCCATGATGCAATGGGAATCACAGTTATTTACTGCAAAGAGAAATAGCAGTATAATACTGGGGGATTTAAAGTAAATAACTGTAGAAATTACAGAAAAGTCTAACAGTGTGGATGGATTATGAATGATAATTAAATCGGAAAGGTATTTGGGGGCTTGGTTGTTAAGAGATTTGTAAACAAATAATAAAATTTTAAAATCAATTCTGAATCGAACCGGTAACCAATGCAGAGAGCGTAGGATTGGGGTGATGTGATCTCGCTTTCGGCTGCCAGTGAGCAGACGGGCAGCCGCGTTTTGGACCATCTGAAGACGAGAGATGGAGGTGAGAGGTAACCCAACATATAGTGAGTTGCAATAGTCAAGTCGTGTTGAAATAAAAGCGTGAATAATTGTTTCGAAGCTATTCCTGTTTAAAAATGGCTTGACTTTGGCTAATCGTCGTAAATGATAAAAGCTGGCTCTAACAGTGGCATTAATTTGCTTGGTCAGTTTAAGACTACTGTCAAGGTAGAAACCTAAGTTTTTAACTTCAAATATGGAGGCTTTGTTACCGTTTTTTTCCAGCAGACTCGAGTCTCATTGTGAATACGGTTAGAATATCAAGTTTCACCCTAAAGCAAGTCTGAAAGGAAATATCTTCTGTTATGTAACAACGTTACACATTATGCCATGTTTTTTTGCATTCAGTGCATGATCACATTCAGTAGAAGTGTTGATAGAGTAGTACTGCGATTAGCTTTAATTTAATTTTTGTTTATTGGCAGAAATGTATAGCTCTGATTGGATGAGCCGTATCGAAACAGTGTTATTATCATTAACTAAAACTAAAACCATAAAAAAAATGTTTTCATTACTTGAAATAAACTAACTGAAATAAAATGAAAAATAAAAAACTTAAACTTATTTTATGTCAGCTAGTTTCCAAGGTAACATTAATAACAATAATAACAAAAAAATAAACTTAAACTATATAGACCTTATGCGCCAGAGAAACGAGGACGCCGCCATCTTTAGAATATTGTCTTTTAACTTCCGTTTTTGCGGTCGCTCTGTATATTTCTATGGCATTGCTGTCCAGGAGTAATTAGCTTTTGAAGTGGATTTACTTAATGTAAAGTTAACGAAAGTTATCATGAAGACTGTAGTGTTTAAAGCAGATGACTAAACAAATGTCAGTAGACCGGGAAGATTTTAAAACGAGCCGTTCATTAATAAACAAAGCAAAATCGCTGTGAAAATACAGACCGGAAGTCAAAAGACAACGAGCGCAGCGCTGAAAAGGGGGCGGGGCTACAGAAGGTCTATAGAATTATTTTTTTTAAAAACACAACAAAATTACTAAAACGTGAACTAAAATGAAAATGAAAATATAGAATATAATGAAAATTAAAAAAAAATATATATAAAGAAAATATAAAAATAACATCTAATTCAAAATATTAACAAAACTATAGTAGTATTTCAAATACATTAAAACAGCACTGGTTCAAAGCTGTTGTAAAATAGCTTATATATAAAACTATCTTCATTACGTTGAAAAAAACCAACAACTTGTTTCATTTCAAATAGTTTACAAGGCAACATTTCTCATTTTCATTTAGTTAAGTTAAAGTACTTAAATAACAAAAATTAAGTAACCTAAAACTACATAGGCAATAATTAGAATTTAACTAAAATGAAAATGAAAATAAAATTTAATGCAATATATATATATATATATGTGTGTGTGTGTGTGTGCGTGTGTGTATTTATATTTAAATGTAACTTTTTGATGATTAATTTGTGGCAGTTTCTGTCCCGCTGGAAAATCCATCATGAGCTTATAAGTGCAGTTTAACAGCAGTGTTTCTCGTTTCCACAGATGAAATCCTTCATGAATGCTCTGCTCAGTACGGGTGGATCGGAGCCGTGGTCGTCGTGCTGTTAGCCATAACCTTCATCTACGTCATTCTGCGGAGGAGGAGCAATGGTACTTTGATAACAGTGCACATTCACTTACATACCTAAAAAAAATCATTTTTGACATATACCATAGTAATACCATGATTTTTGGACATTTACCATGGTATAATTTGAAGTAACATGTAGAGTACCGAGTCTCAAAACCACTGATCCTATCACTGTTCTTCACAGTCCATTAAAGCGTGTCATTTAGCAAGTCTCGATCAGATCTGGTGAAGTTTTAGGTGTAGCCGCTGTGGATTTGCTTGATTGATTTATAGTGTGTTTGAGAGAGTAATCATGTGAGTCAACATCATATGATATTAAATACCTTACAGAGGGAATCCCCTGTTGGATCACTATCAGGAAATACCTGACAAATCAGCTGACATGTGAAAAACTCATTAGTCATTCATGTGCATGTGTTACTAGACACTTCTGAAAAAAAGATGAACCTTGAAAATTCATAAATTACATTTTGTACATGCACACATCTAAACATTATGAAACCAAAACCTGCAGAAACAGGAATGACCCAGTAAATTACCCTTAACTAACCTCAGCCGTTACTGACCAATCCAATACCATAGCATTGCCATATTAATATTATCAGTCATGAGTCATGACTTTGGGTTATGTTCATAAAACATACTAATACGGTTATCTTACTATTTCTGCCGTATTCTGTCACATGACAACATCACTCTGATGTCACGTGACATCAATGTAACAAAGACTCTATTTTTAAACCAGTTATTGGTGAATGTTCCTTACTGCTTCACTTACTATTTTTAATAGATCATATTCCATCCCAAAAATAGCCCGGGATTGATGTTATAGAAAGCAGTTTTGTGAGTCAGCATCATGTGACGTGTAAACAGAGAGTCCCCAGTTGATCAATCTTCAGTATTTGCAGGAAAAACGAGCAGTTTACATCACAGGTGAATCCCAGATCAGTCACTCACGTGCGGAGCAACTGGTTACTCAACTATCTTAACTAACTACAAATGAAATGGTCTTTTTTTAAGTGAAATCACGTACACTGAACATACGCTGTTTTTAATCGGAGGTTTATACGAGAAGAAGCAGATTTTTTTTTAGATTTCCTGACAAAACAAATTTTCCCCAAGTAATCCTGACACTGCAAAACATTTGTCCGTTTCATGATTATGAGCTGAATGCTGAACAGAATAATCAACAGCTTATGATCAGAAGATATGACTATGCAAAAATGCTGTTTCGTATCCTCTTTTAATGTGCAGCCATGGGTGAATTCCAATAAATAATGATAAAACATGTATGTGATCTGTTTCTCTATCTATTACCAGGTCAGAAAAACAGACGAAATGAATCATCTAAATGTGCTTTACTGTTCCCGCACTCGCCCTCTGACAACACTGACTGTGAGTTTCTCACATTTACATCGGTCGTTTCCCGCACACTAATTAATTGTGCTTATGATATGAATGTCACTATGAAGTATACTGTAAAAACAAAACAATATATTTCCTGTGGACGTTGAGAGCATGCAATACATATATAATAATACATTTATATATTTGTATCTAAAGTACATTTTAAAATATAAATATATCAACATGAATAAATATATATATTTATTTATATTTAAAAATGTATATTATATAAGTCATTCTGATATGTTTGATAATTTATGAATAATATATTTGTATATAAAAGTACATTTCAAAATATATATAAATATTAATAATATATAAAATATATCAACATGACTATATATATATATATTAGGGCTGTCAAATGATTAATCGCAATTAATCGCATCCAAAATAAAAGTTTGTGTTTACATAATATATATGTGTGTGTATGGAGTATAATTATTTTCTATATATAAATACACACACATGCATATATATTTAAGAAAAATGTGTTATTTATATATAAAATATTTATATATAATATAAATTATATATAATATAAATATATATACACAGTATATACATGCAAATATTTCTTAAATATATACATGCATGTGTGTGTATTTATATATAGAAAATAATTATACACCGTACACACACATATATTATGTAAAAACAAACTTTTATTTTGGATGCGATTAATCGCGATTAATCGTTTGACAGCCCTAATACATATACATACACACATAGGCTTATATATATATAAAAAGTCAATTTTAAAATATATAAGTGTTTTATCGATAATATATGTAACATATCAACATGACTTAAAAAATATAAATTACCTTTATATTTTTATAATATATAAAAAATATATTACCTTTACATAAATTTATATTTTGATATACTCATGCCTTTTTTTATATATTTTTAAAGGTCCCATATTATGCCCCTTTTCACAAGATGTAAAATAAGTCTCTGATGTCCCCAGAGTGTGTATGTGAAGTTTTAGCTCAAAATACCCAACAGATCATTTTTTACAGCATGTTTAAATTGTCATTTTTTGGGGCTCAGAAAAACGCGCTGTTTTAGTGTGTGCCCTTTAAATGCAAATAAGCTTCTGCTGCACGACCCAGGGGGCGGAGCTTCATGAGCTCGCGCTCAGTCTCTAAGGACAATTTCATCTCACGGAATGATGATAATATCAGAAACTCTCAGTAACGGTGTTCATTTCGAGTCGGACAATAATGCCTACAGAGTCAGAGTGCTGTATAGAGATGGAACAGGTATAGTTTAGTAGTTTAATTACGGTTATTATAACGTATTTGTCATCTGCTTGTATGTATCCACTATTAATAGCCTACAAGTCTGCTGTCTGAATGATGATCAAACATATACTGATGAGTTTAATAAAGTTTATTGTACATCACACAAAAGATGAAGCGTCAGTTTTACTTCAGAAAATCACCGTAAGAGCTGAGTAAACACAGTAAGTTATAAGAAGTGCGCAAGTACATAAACGAATTTCGGTAGAGTTGAGGGAGCATTCCTGTGGGCGGAGGTTAGTCAAAACACGGTTTTAATGACGTCATTAAAGCAGGAAGTAGAGGGATGTAGTCCAAACGGGCCGTTCGATGTAGGCGACTTCTGTTAAATAAAATATCTCGCTTGGCATTGAACTTTGAGCTTTATAATTTTACAGATATTATTTATGCTCTGACAGCAACATTACACACTAACTAAAGTTTGAAACATGGGATCACGAAGAACGGGACCTTTAATCAAAATATATTTATATTTTTAGAAATACATTTTGCATTTATCCAAACTATATTTTAAGATTGGAAATATATGTTCTTGCTCCTTGAAGTTTATTTTGTAATATATTTTGACATTTTAAGGTTTAAACTTAATACATTTTTAATTTACTTAACCTGCATTTAACAAACATATATATTTATATTTAGCATATATTTTAAACATATTTTTGCTGTACGTTTTGAACCTGCAGAATAACTAAAATAAGGCATTTATTTTTATTGTACCTCAACACAATGAACTCTCTATTCATTTCATTGAACAGTATTTGTCTCATGCATGAATGTCTCTTTCATTCCCAGCTTTACTGACAGTGAACGAGAACAGACCACAAGCCTGTCACATGACCTCAGAAGGTAAAGCGTGTTCTTTATTATGATTAATTAATGGTTAAACAGCTGATGCATGTTCAGTTCAGTAGAAACCGGAAATATGATGATTACCCTTGAGCCTTTTACCCCTGACTGCGACAGCACACTCATTTCCTACTGTAAATAGCATATTAAAGCGTCTACATCGCATTCTGAAGCACATCTGGAGGCTTCATGTGATCTTGAATCACTGAAGCGGGTCATGAATTCAGCTGATCTGAGCATTAGTCAAGTGGAAAAGCTCTTGTGACTCTTGTTTGTCTTTGATTTGTGCAGAACCTGCAGAAAACCCTCCGTCTCTGAGGCACGTACAGACACAGCGGTATTCACAGATCGACACGGACACAGACGCGGACGTGGAAAAGAGACTTGAGTCATTTGCACTTTACAGCAAGTGAGTGATTGATATGGGGGAAATAAGAATCTGACTCACTTAAACTTGTAAAGAATTACTCACGTGTTTCTGTTGAATCACAATATATAAGAAAACTTCCTTAGAAAAATCAACAATTTCTATTCTTAAGGACAATACACACACATACCCACACACACACACACACACACACACACACACACACCAACTCATGTTTGGTTCACTATCTTTATGGGGACTTTCCATGGAAGTAATGGTTTTTATACGGTACAAACTGTATATTATCTCCCTTACTCTAAGCCACACACACACACACACCCTACACCTAAACCTACCCATCACACACACACACACACACACACACACACACACACATGTCTGGTTCATTATCTTTGTGGGGACTTTCCATGGAAGTAATGGTTTTTATAATCTACAAACTGTATATTATCTCCCTTACTCTAAGCCATGCACACACACACACACACCCTACACCTAAACCTACCCATCACACACACACACACACACACACACACACACACACACACACACATGTCTGGTTCACTATCTTTGTGGGAACTTTCCATGGAAGTAATGGTTTTTATACTGTACAAAGTCAAACTGTATATTATCTCCCTTACTCTAAGCCACACACACACACACACACACACACACACACACACACACACACACACACACACACACACCTTACACCTAAACCTACCCATCACACACACACACACACACACACACACACACACACACACTAACCCTACACCTACACCTAAACCTACCCATCATCACACACACACACACACACACACACACACACACACACACACACACACACACACACACACACACTAACCCTACACCTAAACCTACCCATCATCACACACAAACACACACACACACACACACACACACACACACACACACACACACTAACCCACACCTACAACCTACCTATCACACAAAACTTTATACATTTTTACATTTTCATAAAAACTAATTCTGTATGATTTATAATCTTGTTTGCTCATGGGCACCTCAATTTAGGTCCTCAATCTAAGAGTCAGTGTGTATTTAGGTTGAAGTTTTATATATATATATATATAAGTGTTATTTATTTATTTTTCCTTATCTCTTAATGGTTGGTGAGGGTCGAGTAATTGTGCTGAATTTGCCTGTTTCCAGAGATCTGCTGAAAAACACAGCACTGGCTGATTGACAGATTACCACAACAAACACACATTACTCATTGATTTCCATGTTAATCCATGTCTTAACTTCCTCTCAATTCCAGAGATGACCGATCGCTAAACATCAGCTCCATCCTTCCCGACACGGGGCAGGTTATCCTTCTTCTTGGAGAACCAGGCAGCGGGAAAACCTCCGTGGCCCAAATCCTGTCGTCCCTCTGTGCCGGAAGGATCACGGCAAACGCCTTCAGCGTTCCCCCGCTCCATCTGGTCCTGCTGGCGGACTGTAGCGGAGCGGAAGGAGATCTTTTCCAGATGCTAAAGTCCAGAGTTCATTACGAAAAAGCATTAGTGTCTGACCTCAGAGAGACGCTTCTGGGGCCGACGGATTGTTTGCTCATCCTGGACGGATATCGGGAGGGAAATAAGGACTTGGATGAAACTCTCGAGGGGTTTCTGACTGAGCGACAGATGTGCAGGGTGTTAGTGACGTCCCGTCCAGGACAGTGTCCATCCCTGGAGAAAACCGTCAGGACAGTGTTGCAACTCAAACAGAGATCGGGAGAGTCGTGAGGAAATTGGATACATTTCATGTTTGCATTGACAGTGATCCTGCTATTTCATGTTAAAGCATTGTCCCGGGTCGATGGATCTGCCGCCTTTCGCTTCCCTGGAATTTTTTTTCACCAGACTTTTGGTAAAGACTTTGGCTGGAGATCAAACTATTTCGCAATACTTGAATTCAGTTGTGTTATTAAAAGACCAAGTACAAGAAAAGAGAAATGAAATCATGATAATAAAATGTTACACTGTAAAAATTGGTAACCTACTAATGTCATCTTAACTCGTGAAATTTTCAGTTGATTCAGTGATGTTAAATCAACCACTTCATTTAGATTTTACCTTTTTTCCCCAGTGTATTTCTGCTTCTGATCTGGCAGTAATACATGTGGTTTAACCTTATAGGAATAAAGCAGATCTGATTCATGCTTTCAACAGAATATTACAAAATAACCATAACTAGCATTTTATCTGACATATCATTATCAAAAGATGATTGTGCAGAAACAAATTCTCTGTTAGTCATACTTCCAACTTTCTGTGACAACAGTTGCACTTTTATACAGTGCTGTGTATTTCTATATATAAATAGAGAGAGAGAGAGAGAGAGAGAGAGAGAGTTATATTTTATACTTGCATATTTTTTATAGTTTCATTTATTGATGTAAAATGTCATGATTTTGATAAAAGAAAGAAATGAGAGTGGAAACTGTACTTTGATTATTTTATACTCTTTCAGGAGCTTTTTTTGAGCATTTTAGGGGTTTGATCCGTGCACACTCTTCAAAGAAAGCTTTATCTCACACACAGACAAGCGTTGTTTGTTTCACTTTCATTATGCTGTGACGCTCACAGGATTAACTTCCATTTCTGAGAAAGTACACTCTGCTTTAACTGGCAGCGGCTAAAAAGGGAAGTGCATGTTTCCCGCAAAGGGAGGACCTAAAAAAATGCCTGAATGTCATCTGGATGTACTTTATCAGCTATTGCACTAGTGCAGGACGCCAAACATTTTAAACTATTGACAGCACTAAAGAAGAACCGAATGCTGGAGTTCAGTTGAGCAACATTTAAAGCTTTGTGTAACAGCAATAACAGGACAGGGAAAATTCAGCTACAAAAAAAAGAAACATTAAACGTAATGAATGCAAAGCCGTTGTGATGCCAAACCCCCTCATGGAGAAAAAGCTGTTCTGTTTACAACTGTGACAATGAGTGCTTATCAGGATCAACTAAACGCTGGATTTCCAAAAGTATGTGAAGTTGGCGGCACCATTGTTGCAGTAAACATGCGTGACATTCTTGAATGAATTGCATTCTGGTCTGTTATTGAAGGGATATAAACTTTACATTTTCACTCGCCCAAGCATGATGCAGAAACCATGTTGCTTTACATGTCAGTCAGACGGCCAATGAAAGCTTGCATTACTTACATCTCTTATTGCATGAAGTCTTAAATAAGGAAATTATCATTTTTTTAACTTTTGCAGCAAGTTAATGTCTGTCCAATGCAATATAATAATAATGTTTATGTTATCATTAATTAAAAAACACAAAGGAAAGTCATGAGATTATGGTAAAGAGTCAAAGGTCATCATCAACCAATGTGTTTTGAAAGTATCACTGTAATATCTACCTGATTTGACTCTAAAAGGTGTAACCTAATGGTCTATTTAGTCATATTAAATAATAATTTGACTCCCCAGACAGCAGCATGGTGTCGGCCTAGATCCGGCCCACATCTGGGCCGTGTGGGATCTATGTGTACTAGATCCGGCCCACATCTGGGCCGTGTGGGATCTACGTGTACTAGATGTGGGCCGGATCTAGGCCGACACCATGCTGCTGTCTGGGTCGGGTTATTTAGATGTTACCAAGCACATTTCAGGCTACCCGACAAACAATTCAACCAGACTGGATTATGCAAGACAGAAGTGTGTGGGCATCGAGGGATTCCCCATGGCCCCTGACCGCTGATATTTCCTTATTCCTAATGCAATGAGACTCAAAAACAAGCACAAAAAAAGGAACGAATACCGCTTTTGTTTTTCTTTCTGATTTAAGTTATGCTATCCTAAAACCACATATATGCAAAGGTTCTGGATGGATAAACCCCCTCAAACTCCCTGTGTTGTTAGTGAACCGAACGACATTTTCAGCAGTAAATCATCTAAATGCAACCGTCACTTGCGTCCCGATTCAGATTCCCTGCA
The DNA here is from genome assembly GCF_949319135.1 of Squalius cephalus. NCBI lineage: Eukaryota > Metazoa > Chordata > Actinopteri > Cypriniformes > Leuciscidae > Squalius > Squalius cephalus. The sequence continues at coordinate 4,366,213 of NC_137138.1, read as the reverse complement.
AACCTTATTTAAAGCATTGTAATCTATATATCATCATCATTAGATACAATTACCAATATTGTGATATAAGATTTTCTGCATGCAAAGTTTTGGGATTGACAACCATATTTAAAGTAAGCTGTGTGTGTGCAGAATTCAGGAGAGACTCCAGATCTTACGTTGGTCTCCAAAACGATGTCTTTAGTTTGGGTCTGCACTTATTTCATTCTAATCCAGAAATCAAAGCTAAATTTGTCTGTGGCAAATTCATTTGTAAAGTGCATCTGTCAGTCCTGTATAAAATCAAACCGTGTGCGTAGAGAACGTGTTGAAGCACTCGGATGACCGGAGGCATTGAGCACATTCTGCAAATTCATCAACAATAGTGACTCCTTTTAAATGTTAAAAGTGAAAGGAGTCACTATTGTTGATGAATTTGCAGATAAGAATGTGTTGCTTCAGTCCATTTCCTTCTTGTCTCCTCTCATAAACACTATAATAAATTGATTCTTGTGAAGCAGCTGCTTTTGTTGGGTTAAACAACAAGTCTGTGTTTGAGTTGAAAGTGCTCATTGGTCCACACATGTGACCTCAGGCCTTTACAGTCAGACTGGACTGAACGGTGCTTTCCAGACCTCTCTGTTCTGACTTCTGTTAACCTCTGCTGGACATGATGAACCACAGACATGATCAGCAAGGGGAAATAATAAAAAAAAACATTTATTATAAAAAAACGTGTCTGTGGTTCATCATGTCCTGAAGAGGTTACCAGAAGTCTGAATCGAGTTGTTTCTTTCTTTCTTTAAAAATGCGCACTTTTGGCTGTGTGGGCTTTTAGAAAATCTTTTCACATTGAAACTAGTTTGCTCTAGTTGAATTAGTCCACTGCCAATCTCCAACAGAGAACATACATGCATCACATAAAGAGTTAGGCTACTTTTTTTTTGTGTGTGGAATATACATGCCATATGCAGGATTTAATAAAATTTTCACACAAAATTACAGCTTGCTTGGAAATGATGTATAAATAAAACATTGTCTTATCTTAATGTTCTTCACACGACACACATGCACAAGCTAAAGAAACGCTTGACGTGTGCTTGTATTTCCATGCATTATTAAACACAGGGAGTTTATTTGCAGGACAGGCGACTGCAAACACTGAATAAAGACACGAATCATGATTAGACGACTTAATCGAGACACTTTTGCAATGAGAACTGCGTGGTCAATATGGAACAAACTAAACGGGCAGCAACTGTGTGCACCATCAGCACAAACACACACATATATTTAAAAATGTATTTACAAAAAATACAAAAAAGGGCAAAAAATGCATCACTAATATGAGAAAATCTATTTATATAAATCTATTTAGATCATTATTAATAGTATAAATTATAATTAGTTTATTATTAATTCATTTATTAACATGTATATATTTATATAAATACATTTATGTTGTCAGAAATATATTTTTAAGAAATACATTGTTTATTTTCCTCACGTTTTTGTTAAATTTTACATATTTTTTATAAATACATTTATATTGTCCAAACTATATTTAAAAAAAAGAAGCCTTTTGGGTAAATACAAGATTGGAAAAGCATATTCTTGTCCCTTGAAGTACATTTTCTAATACATTTTAGCACGTAAAGGGTTAAATAAAAGTTGTTTTTTTTATATATATATATATATATATATATATATATATATATATATATATATATATATATATATATATATATGTGTGTGTGTGTGTGTGTGTGTTTATATATGCAAACACAGTCATGCTTAGTCATGCTTTGATAGAAGGTTGTAGGAAATTTCCCCAGCAGAGCTAATGTTCACTAAATAATCATTAACATGTTATTTATGAGGAAGATTAATGTCCTGTTTATGAGAATGATGTCCAGCCCTTCTCAAACAATCACAAAGTCAAACATGAGCTTGACAATACATCAGCTGCAGAAGCTTTGAGTGAATAACAAGGAACAAGGAAACTGTCCAGCACGAATGTAAAGGTGATCTTCATTATAGCGCTGCTGCCTGGAAACATGATTCAGTCTTTCTGCTGTTTTCTCTTCACTTCCTGGTGACCTTTCAGAAAAACAGTGGAGGAAATGCTCTTATGTTCTATTCAATACATTGGGTTCCTTTTGTTGAAGACGGCTTGAGTGCTGCTGTCATTAAAGCATGCACAACTGGACAAATGCTTAGTAATATAATTTGTAACAAACATATAGTGTGACTGCAGAATAAAAGGATTTTTTATAGTGGCCTTGGACTTTTGGGCCCCATTGTATGACATGTCTAATAAAAGGAAACATGATTGACCTCCTCTCCCTCTCTCTGTGAGAACACATCCAGTGGGACAGGTTTTATCTTCCTCCCTCAATGTTTTATCATAACAGAGAGTCAGAGAAGGAAGTAAATAAACAAGACAGGACATGTGCTTGAGTCCAGCATGCAAAAAAACAGACAATATCTATGCAAAAACACAATAGGCTAGTGTTAGAGATCCTTCTAGATTCAGAAGAAGATTTGTATTCATAGTTGCACAAAACTACACAAAGAACAACATACATGGGTCAATGACGTGATTTTATTTTATCCCCCCACCCCTACTAAAATCATACATAGTGACTTGAATATAAGCGGCACTGTGATTTTCCGTTTCCATAATAAAATACTGTTTGTAGAATAAAAAAAGGTTGGTTTTTTTTGGTGATTTTTATTTATTTTTTTTTTTATTTTTTTTATTAAATGGATTGACAATAAAGCATGTTTCTGTGATTAATTAAGTTTGAATATGGAATAAAGTAAAACAATAACGTGCGCTGTAGCGCTGCTGCCATCTCGTGGTTGAAAGTGACACATGCATCACTAAAGATCCGATTATCTTTGAACAGATCTCACACATAGTCTAAATTGTTTAGTGTAAATTAATATTTTTTCGAGAATTTTAGAATGTATATATTTCTAAAGATAATTTTAGATTAACACATCCATTATGTCTTAATAAACTTTCCTGTAGTTTCCATGTTAACCACACGAAAGCGCATCACACACAGGTTCAGTGCGTCCAGAATCGAAAGATACTTCATGCTCGTGCACATACGCTCGCATATAGAAGAATACTTATTTTTTCTTTTTCAATTTAAGTGCTTCATTGCAATGGTTGTTTTGCTTAGAATAATACCAAAGCATCAATGCACATTTAAAAAGTGATATGAAAGAGGATTGTGTAAATACAATCACTATCACATCAAATGAAAGCCCACTTCACATTCCAGCCCATTAGATGGCAGAAATGCACTGAATTAGAAGACAACTAAGAAGAAGAAGAAGAAGAAGAAGAGTAACGCTGAACATCATCTGTAAATGTTCGGGAATGTCCCAGTCTTCATACTGTACAAATGAAGAATAAAAGAAGAGGAGGAACAACTGACGTCCACGTGACATGTTCGAGGAGAGGAGGATGAGAACATGAGTGACACAGAAGTCTGCAGAATGAATAAAGATGATCCTGAGCAACAAACAGGTTGGTGTCTTTATTGATTCCTCACTGATGATTGTTGAAGAACATTCAGGCCACAAACCGTAATGCATTTCAGCAGATATAAAATATCATAAGAGCTATCAAATATCCAATAATATGAGGTAAGAGATGAAAATAAACAGACGCATAATGAATATAAATAATAATGTCTGTTATTTAACTTATTAGATAGATAGATGGATAGATGGATAGATATTGGCTTGATTTATGTTTACAGACATGCATATAAAACAATTTTGTGTGATTTCAATGCAACAAAGTAATTTTTCAGATCTCACTGCATCACTTTTCATCATCTTGGTTTATGTGTGAAATGTCTGGACAATGTTTCAAATCTCATTTTCCCTTTGTGTAACTCTTTACAATGTTTCATCATGTCATTTCAGATCTGTTGGAAGTCCTTGAACTGCAGGTTTTACCTAATCATTTCGTAACCGGAGAAAAATCGTCAAGCCTCTCACAGACGGAAAGTCGTTTTTCTCAGAGAACGAGAGTCAAAACGTCTTTCCTCTGCCCTCAGTGTGGAAAGAGTTTCAGGCGTAAAGGAGATTTCGTGAGACACGAGCGGATCCACAGTGGAGAGAAGCCCTTCTCGTGTCCTCAGTGTGGAAAGAGCTTCACGTTAGCAGACGGACTCAGGAAACACCAGCGCTCTCACTCTGGAGTCCGAGCGTTTCACTGTCATCAGTGCGGGAAGACATTCATCCTGCCCTCACACCTGAAGAGACACATGCTAATCCATGCGGATTCGAAGCCGCACTCGTGTTCTCTGTGTGGAAAGAGTTTTTCTCAGCTGGACTGTTTGAAAAAGCATCAGAAAACACACAGCGGAGCGAGACCTCACATGTGCTTCGAGTGCGGGAACACCTTCCACTCGTCCGACACGTTGAAGAGACACCAGAGGATTCACACCGGAGAGAAACCGCACACGTGCTCACACTGCGGGAAGAGTTTCTCTCAGTCAGGACACCTGAAACAACACTTGAGGGTTCATACGGGGGAGAAACCCTACTTCTGCTCGCTCTGTGGGAGGAGTTTCAGCACATCCAGGAATCTGCCCGCTCATATGAAGAAACATCGACCAGATGATGATGAAAACTGATGCGGCGAGATCTGAACAGATCACTCAAGATTACTCTCTACACGTATATATATAAAATATATCGCTGTATCTCAATAAGTAAATAAGATCATTTAAAGGGGACCTATTTATGTCCCTTTTTAAAAGATGTAAAATAAGTCTCTGTTGTCCCCAGAGTGTGTATGTGAAATTTTAGCTCAAAATACCCCACAGATAACTTTTATAACATGTTAAAAGTGCCACTTTTTGGAGGTGAGCAAAAATGCGACGTTTTTGTGTGTGTCCCTTTAAATGCAAATTAGCTGGTGCTCCCCGCCCCCTTTCTAGAAGAGGGAGGAGCTACAAGAGGTCTATGGCAACAAAACAGTACAATCTCACAATTTGGAAATGTCAGAAACAGTCAGCAGTGTTCAACTTCAGTTCGAACCGGAGTCAATTTCTATTGTGTAATTGCACAAAAAACTTAATTTATTTTACGTTTTTTTTCTTTACTTCTAAAAAAGCACCCCCACTTTATGTTCAGCCCCATTACATTACATCGTTTGCACATTTTAAAGTCACCATGAAGTTATTTTTAAGAAATATTGCACTATTTATTAGAAATTATTTATCCGTGCACATCATTAAAAATGAATATGATACTTTAATCAAAATAACTTCCCCCTCTTGCAGCTCATCTCTTCTACATTTCTCTTTTACATCTCTTCTTGCCCTACATTTGTTCTTGTTCCAGAAGAGTTTTCTTTGGGATATAACATCACAATAGAGAAGAAAAGAGATGCCGACTTTAAAAACAATGGTTGTTATGATATAATATGTAGTGACACCTCCTAAAATATGATGATCATAAAATAAGTATATTTTTCTTACAGCTTTATCAATATATATATATATATTTGGTTTTATTATTGCAACACATTTCTTTGCACAAAGTACAAAAATATTGAACTGTGAATACTTTTTTGTGTATTGATTATATTTGTCAGTTAGTTTCTGATTGTCAGCCCTGTAATATTTAACTGTGTACAAATGGCACTTCTTCTGAAAACAGCCCTGTTACTAACTCAACCCATGTGAGAATAAACTATTTAAAAACAAAAATGATCTTCCGTTTATATTTCCAGTTTATGTTTCCCGTCGGTGGAGAACTCGTCTGGGACACCATAGACATATAAAATAGACCTAAATAAAATGTATTTTATTTGTCTATGTCGAATACACCTACTAATACAGTCACGTGGTTTTCAGCTGACTGAAGCATCGAACGTCATAGATCACATGTTTATGGCTTCGAATCTTCGGCGTCGAATGTAAACAATTTTTCGAATCTTTTCAAACACGTCGCGTTCCATTTCCGTTTGCCGAGTTCTACAGCGAGCGAGCGGACTCATCTCCGACAGGCTGAACGCGGAGGAGCACAGCAGGGGTTTAGGGTGTGTTTAGGACAGACATTCACATCCTTCATGTGGAGAATGACTTCAGCTGAGTTCTGCATGACAGGCTGCTGTAAAGATGGAGTTTATTAAAGAGGAGAATGAAAACCTGAGCGATTCAGAACCCGGCAGAATGAAACAAGAAGAATCTGAGGAGCAAACAGGTTGGTGTTTATTTATTTGACTGCTAAGGAATATTAGGGCACAATCCTTCAGCTGATTTAGTTGCTGTAGTAGGAACAATTCTTGAAGCTGTCAAATATATAAATATTTTATCATTATTATTATTAGTAGTAGTAGTAGTATAATATAACATTATTATTATTACCAACATTGTTATAACATATTATTTATTATTTATGATAATATTATTATTTGACAGCTTCCAGTATTTTTGTAAATATAATTTATATAACACTAAAAAAATATATATATATACACACACACACACATGTATATATACACAGTATATATATATATATATATATATATATATATATATATATATATATATATATATATATATGCCTTCCTGACATTTAATGTCATTGCTATATCATTTGTTTTTATTATAAAATGTATAATTTGATAGCTAATATCAATAATTATTAATAATAAGAATTGTATACAATATTATTATTATTAGACCATTTCTAGTGTTTTTGTGAACATAAACATTATGTAATTATTATAATTTAAAAAATAACATAAAAATAAATATTTTAATGGCCTTCCTGCCATTAAATTTCACCTTTAATTGTTTCTTCTGTTTAATCGTTTACATTTCACAATTTTTCCTTTTAAATAGATTTTTGACAATCTTTCGTATCTTCATTTTAGACGTGTTGGAACCGAATGAGTTGCAGGAGAAACACCATCAGCTTCACTTCACAACTGGAGACAAATCAGGAGGCAAAAATTATTTCATCTGCCCGCAGTGTGGAAAGAGCTTCCCGCATAAAGGAGACCTCAATAAACACATGAGAATCCACACCGGAGAGAGGCCGTTCACGTGCGGTCAGTGTGGAAAGAGCTTCACGCAGAAAGCAAACCTTGACAGACACCTGCGAGTTCACACTGGAGAAAAACCCTTCACATGCTCTCAGTGCGAACGCAGTTTCACATCCACATCCATCCTCAGGAATCATCTGCGCCGTCACTCTGGAGTGAGATCCTTCAGCTGCGATCAGTGCGATAAGAACTTCATTTTGGCCAAACTACTGAAAAGACACCTGAAGATGCATGCAAACCAGAAGCCTCACCTGTGCTCTTTTTGCGGGAAGAGTTTTTCACAACTGGAGTATTTCAACGAGCACCAGAAAATGCACATCGGAGGAAGACCTCACAAGTGCTGCGAGTGCGGGAACTCTTTTAAAACCGCCGACTCCTTGAGACGACACCAGAGGATTCACACCGGAGAGAAGCCGTACAGGTGCTCGCACTGTGGGAAGAGTTTCATTCAGTCGGGACACCTGAGGGCGCATGAGAGATTACACGCGGGAGAGAAGATGTACCAGTGCTCTTCATGTGAGAGGAGCTTCACACACTCAAGTGAACTACTGACTCATTTGAGAAAGCCTTGCCCACTGTGAGCAAAGATCACATCCCATTCGTCAATCAGAAGCATCTTCAGGCTATTGAATCTCCATCTTTAACAGCTTAATTTTGTAAGCTGATGCATTGAGATCTGTAGTCTTGCGTTTACTGTAATGTTACTTCTTTTGCACTGAAAACTCTTCTCACAGCATGTGAACATGAATGCGAGATGTTTTGTTGTTAAATATGGACACAATGCTTTTACAACGTTGTGAACTCACATCTGAACTCTTTCCCCGCCATTGACGAAAATTTACGTCATTTGTGAGAAAACTTTCTGGCTTTCTGTGTTTTCACTGTTATGCGGTAGGGGGCGCTATTACGCATCTTCTGAAAGAGTGCTGCTTGAAACATAGGTGAAGAAGAAACAGAAACAAATGATATCATATGTACATATGCATGTGTAAAATAACGTGATCATCAATATTAAACAGCATAATAATCAAAATTGCCGTATTAAATGTCGACCCAGGACGAGCTATAGGACTGTGCAAGCATTAGGGGTGTTGGACTCGATCTACTGCATTTGTGTTTTGATCATCATTCTGAATCCAATCCAGACAGCATTTTTTAAAAAAATTTTTTTTTTTTTTTGCTTAAAATAGTGCTTTTTTTCCTATGAAACTTACCCATATTCAAGTGTTGATGATAAAAGAATGCATGAAGCTCGAATAAAACTTAAAAGAAGTGGATCTGTTCTTTCTTTTGATGTATTGCATGTTCAAATATTCATACAAAACGAGCCATGACATTTTTTTTTTTTTTTAATGGTCAAAAACGCTGGCTGACAATGTAATAAAAAAAGGAGAAAAATAACGCTGGCGGGGAAAAAGTTAAGTATGTATTATTGTGTAGACTTCTATATTTACAATGCATATTAATTCAAGGTTTTGTTGTTTTAAAGCAAAAGTACATTTAAATGTGCATGTTTTAGCATTTCATGCGTTTCCTTCTAAGTGTTCATTTTAGGTGTTGACAGCTCACTGTTTGTTTTTCACTGGTTTAATTACCTTTTTTTACTTGCATGTTTTCATTTCAATTATCTTGTGGTGAAACAAATATATTTTTAGAAGTGCAAACATCCAGTGTGGGCTCTGAAATAACATGCCTTCACACACGGACCCAGGGGCGGGGCCAGAGGGGCACTGGCCAGAGCTGAAATCTGATTGGCCCCTGAAGTGGCCTTGCCCTGTCAATCAAGAACTCGCAGCTGATCCACGTCACTTACGTGCGCATGATTCAAGCAAGGATTGTATGGACGACGCAAAGCATTTCAAGTAAGTGTTTAAAAGGAATGTGCACAGTGTAACTGAATGATAAAGTTTGTGCTCTTTAACTTAACACTGTTGAACCTACTTTAAAAAAATCTACAGCTAAAATAAACTCGTGCGTTTATCTTTAAAACAGGAGCGAGTGGAAGATAAGTTCGTTACCTACAATCACAACATTAGCAATGTTAAAATGTTTGGTTGAAAATAAATGTATAATTGTTATGTATAATTATCTGAAATGAGCCAGAAAGACGATAAACAGCACAATGTCTAACATTGCAATAAGGATGAAACAGTATATATATTTTTTTTAATTCCAGATGGTTAGTATTACCGTTTCACATTTTAATTGTCATTAAACCCTAATTCGAATATTGCAGTATGTTCTAATTCATACTCGAAGCCAGAGTGCGCCCTCGTGCAGAGAGTACAAGTTAGACTTTTCTTTTATTATAAGTGTTTTCAAAATGTAACAATAGTGGTACATAAAGACAGTTTTAGAGAAAAGTAAAAAAAAAAAAAAAAAATTATATGTTTACATTAGTGCTGTAAAATCGATTATTTGCATCTAACGAGTTTTGGTTTACATAATAGATGTGTGTGTGTACACACACACATATTTATACATCATATGTGTGTATACACACAGACAAACAGAGTGCGAAATACCCCACCATAATTGGGGGGTACTGCTTCTTCACTTCTTCTATGACCATCATGGTCCACTACCATATCAATCCCCTCCATGATCGCCAAGTGCAACATGTGTTGTGCAACACACATGCAAGGTCTAAACATGCGACAAACTGATCAGTAGGCTACAGAATATCTCATTGTTATTATATATCCAAAAGAGAACTGTTTTGATCAACTCCCAAAAGTTAGAAGTTAAGTGCACTGAAATACCATTCTAATTACTAGTAAAAGTAATACCTTTACAAGAAGCCTATTGCCTATTTCAGGGTTTTTCCTGGCTCAAAATGAGGCGGACAAGGTAAAATCCTAATAATGTATTTTAATAATAAGATAATTAAACGTGTATTTTTTTTTGTAGATCATCATATAGCCTAATGTGTTTCCCACATTTTTTTGTTGGTGGAGCTTGGTACCCCTAGGGCGGTCCGAGGGCATGCTCCCCCGGAAGAAAATTTTGTACATTTTAAAGATAAATTCATTAATCTGGTGCACTTTGAGTCACCCGAATCCACTGTTAAAAATAAATAATCCATCCGCAAAAGTGCACCAGATTAAGGCGCAAACCGCCTATATCCTTTGATTTAGATATCTGCATCTGATCATCACATTACAATTATTCAAATTAGTGTTAAGCATAATAATATGGTAACATATCACACTGAAGTAGGCTGATTTAAAATGAACATTTATTTAAAATAAAAGCCCCCCCCCCCAAACTGATATTTCTGTCCCTTTGGGGGCCTGTAATTCGAACTATGCATATATACACACTATATAAACAAAGCTTTTATGTTAGATGTGATTAATCACGTTTAATCAATTTGACAGCAATTGTTCACATACATTTTACAGCATTCTTGTTTTTCAGATTAGAAATGGTCTTTTTCGTATTGCTGAACTTCTGATTTCAAAATTAAAAACAGTGGTTTATGATCACCATAATTACATTTTTGTATTCTGAATTTCAGTCTCAGACACTTTCTCCTCGGTACATGTATGGGTGGAGTCTAAGCAGTCAAGTGGAAAGAAGTTGTAAATGTGCAGACGAGATCTGGTTTCATTTTATTTTCCAAAACCGTGGATAAGCAAATGTTCACAATATGATTATCGCGATAAACCGCCATACCAGAATACCGTTACAACCCTACTGTAAAGTTAGGGCAGATTTACTAACACATTAGCACATTAGCATGAGACTGCAGTCCCATTAAAGCACTGATGGGAGTGGAAAGTCTGGCAGGTGAATTCACACACAGCCAGCTTATTTCCATAATGACCAGCTTTAGCAGTGCAAATTAAAAATAACATGACTTGGCAAATTATATTTTCAGATAACATAAGTGGAGTAAATTATCTCTCTGTTTAATTTCATTAAATTCATTATTTAGTGCATTTAAAGACTGAACTGTGAAATATTTCTCAAATCACAATAGTCTATTTGAGCCTAGAGCGTGACCTGACTATAGAGACCGGCTTTCAAACTTAGAAGCTGATTTGTCTAATGGCTTGAACAATTGGACCATTTCAAACTGCAAACTATCCTTGCCTGCCATCGTGAATACTTGAGAGTGATTGTAAGTGTGATGATCATCTGCTAAATGAGCAACAACGACCACAATTCACTCCTTCAGTCAGTGAAGCTCCCACAGCCGTTCATGAGAATTTAAATGCTGGGAATATTCCCATCTTCCCACAGGAGAAGAAGAAGCAAGCAGGAGGAATTACTCCAGGAGAAACTACTGACATACTATTGTAAAGATGGAGATTAAGGAAGAACCCTGCAGAATAAAAGATGAAGATACAGAGGAACAAATAGGTTGGTGTTTTCCTTCATTCTCTTTAATGACTGATGAGGAACATTTAAGATGAAAACTAATATACAAAATCTTAGGGTGTATTCACACCTGCCTCGTTTGGTTCGATTGAATCGAACTCTAGTTTGTTTCCCCCCTTGGTGCGGACCTTTTGGGCAGGTGTGAATACAGCAATCGAACTCGGGTGCGGACCAAACAATCGAACCGAGACCCAGCTGAAGAGGTGGTCTCGGTACGGTTCCAAACGAACTCTGGTACGGTTCGTTTACGGTGTGAACATGAACCGACCCAACTGCAGAAAACTGCGTCTTTTTATTTGACTGCTCTTATGAGGATACTTAACAAAACGGACATTTTGGCATAATGGTGTCTAAAGCGAGCGAGCAAGAGCGCGCGCACGACAGAGAGAGGGAGCGAGAGACCTTGCGTGTGTGTGCCGTGCCTCACGAAGCGCATGTAAAGACCCAAGTCAGTGCGGGCGGGCTTTTATCTATACCATATAGTTTCTTCATATTGCGTTTTTAGAGAATAACACCAAATCAGTAAAATAACAAATATTACATTACGAAATATCTCCATGCTGAGCCTGTTTGTGCACTTCCTGCTTTTCCCTGCTTGAGAATTCCTGTCCAATGAATGGACGACCTTAGCACACGTGTGGTTTTGTTTACACATTTTGGTTCACTTGCAAAAAGAGCAGTGTGAAAGCGAACCGTACCAAACAAAAAAAATCAACATTCTATTTGGTCCGGACCAAAGCAAGTGAACTATCGGACTTTCCTGGTGTGAATACACCCTTAAACTAGACACTTGACTCAGTTGTAAAGTAGTTTTTTGTTAAATGCAAGCTCATTTATATTTCTGTTTGGTCTCATTTGGTTTTGATTTTAGACTCGATGGAAGTAAAAGCAGACAAACACCAACGGTTTCAAAAACCTCAATTCAAAAATGGAAATGCTGCCATTTTACCGACTGAAGAGAACTGCAAACAAAAACAAGCTGGAAAAGCTGGACTCAAAGGACCTCTTACTTGCTCTGAGTGTGGAAAGAGTTTCATGCGTAAGGGAAACTTAAATGAGCACATGAGGATTCACACTGGAGAAAATCTGTTCTCGTGCACTGAGTGTGGAAAGAGTTTCACTCTGAAAGGACACTTAAATGTGCACATGAGATCTCACACTGAAGGAGGAGCAATTTTCCCCTGCTCTGAGTGTGGAAAGAGTTTTATGAAGGAAAGAAACTTGCATTTGCACATGAAATCTCACACTGGAGACGAAATGTTCACATGCACTCAGTGTGGAAAGATTTTCAAATCCAATAGTAAACTCAAAGATCATATGCTCATTCACTCAGAGGTGAAGTCGTTCAGCTGTGATCAGTGTGATAAAACATTTGTAAAGGCATCATACTTAAAATCACACCTTCAAGTTCATTCTGCTGAGAAGACCCACATTTGTTCTTTTTGTGGAAAGAGATTTTCACGACTGCAATTTTTAAAACAGCATGAGCGTTTTCATACTGGTGTGAAACCTTATGTGTGCTCTGACTGTGGGAAGACCTTTACTTTATCCAGCGACTTGATAAAACACCAGAGAGTTCACACTGGAGAGAAACCGTACAAGTGCTCACACTGTGAAAAGTGTTTCACTCAGGTAGGAGCCGTGAAATCTCATGAGAGAGTTCATACTGAGAAATCTAAATGAAAAATTCATAAGAAAAAGCATTGCCTGAAGTTGTCTAGTAAAAATAATTAATGTTCAGATCAATCTCTTTCAAGCAAATAGTTTGATATTCTGGTAAAGCAAAAGATGGAATTCTTGCAGCAACAGCATCTGAGAGAGAAATGTGTGCATTACATTCATGAGGATTGGTGAAGATTGTTTCTTTAACATTGTAAATTGTGGGGAGGTCAAATGACTACATTTTTGTAGGAATGCTTTTATGTTTGGGGAGAAAATGTGGTAAAACTAATTAAATGACACCAGTCTATTAAATCTCCATCCATATGCTGAACAAGTTTAGTTGCTTGACAAAGTTAGTCTGGCTGTTAAGAGGTGATGCATTATTATTAATGTCATATCTATGTCAACTTACATCTTGTGTAATTTGTTACATAAATGGAAACAAAAAAATATCTAAACATGCTTACCGACTGAATTAATGAGAAAATTTCTTCAGGCAACTGGAATCAAATTGGCTTTGTTTGTAGCTACGCATTATAATGAATTAACCCTGCATTAATAAAATCACTGTTTTAAAGTAAAAAGTGATATTTCTTTCATTTTTCTTTTTTTCACAAATGAAATCAAGTGCGTGCATCTCTGTATCAAATGAGTTGTAATATTGCATTTGATATTTTGTCACCGCAGTATAGATAGCAAATTGTTCTTTAAAGCTAAAAATGACTCCCAGAACATTGTTCTTATGAATATAAATATTAACATGAAGCAAAGGATGTGATCTTACGTTATGAAAGTCTGGAGCATTAAAGTTCCAGTAAAAAATGACTGAATCGTTTCTGCTTCATATTTACTACCTCCTCACGTCTTCACTCAGACAGATTGCATGTTTTCTTGCGCCGCTGAAATTTAGTCTCATGAACAATAATCATGTTCACCCCCCTCGCCCAAAACAAGCCTTCCGCGAACTGCTATTGATATAGAATCTGAAGCACTGGTAGTTTTTCCTGGTTTAAAGTCATTTTTAATATAGTTTACGTTATTTATCAGGCAATGTATTTTTTCTAATTGTGTGTGACGAGTAAAAACAAACATTAACAAAGCAGTTTTCTGCATTTCAGACCTAAAAATGAATTGTGAATGTTTCCAGTCTTTCTTTCCTTCAGAAGTTTAACTTGTCTAAGAAATGCCTTATTTATATTTCCAAATAAACTGGAACATGAAAAAAATGTGTTTGTAAAGCATTCTTATATATCCTTATCTTCATATGACTCTAGCATTCTTTGTTTATCTTTGTTTATCTTCACAAGGACGGACGCACTGAATCATGTTTAAATTAGTTCAAACTAGTTCGATTATTAACTCGACAAACTATACATCATTATAAAGATCTAAGACTCAAGCTTCAGGATTTTACCTCTATTTTATTCTGAGAAACATATAGTGGCAGATATGTCTTAATTTGTGTCAGGAGTTATGAAAATTAGATACCTTTAATATGAATTATGAGCGTTAGCAGCATCCAGATCCATTGATGGAAAAAAATCCTGTGTGGTCGTCATGAAAATTTTTGACAAAACAACGTCCCTCAGGGCTTTTAGCTCAAAATTTATAAGATTTGGAGAAATATTGATAGATTATTTTGTTTAATTCAGATTTCTACAGAGAAGAATTTTTTTTTTTTTTTTGACAGTTAACCCTTCACTGAGTGCCTTACTTCACTACTTGTGAATGCTCCCTGTTTTTCACAGTGTATTGTGGGACCTTTTAGGGTGCAAATGTTTTGGTGCATTGGTAGGATTTTGCGATTAAGACAGCCCTTTAAATGTCTGACTCCCTTAACAGTGACCACTAAACTATAGAGCTGATTCAGACGTACCCAATGTAACTTTTGGTGCTTAATAAACTAAACTGCATGCGTCTTGCTGGAGGTACTTCTCTCTGTTTGTGTCTATGACGAGTCGCGCAGTGACTCCACACTGTTTGGATTCCCACTTGCTCTATAAAAGTCTGAATATAGACACTTATTGTAGGCGTACTGTAGTGATTCAGGATAAGACAAAGTTTGCAAGATGGATTCACGATGTACTTGCTCATTATTTACATGTATTCATTTAGCAGACGCTTTTATCCAAAGCAACTTACAAATGAGAACAATAGAAGCAGTTAAACTAACAATAGGACAACAAAATGCAAGTGCTGTGACCCTTCCCAGTGTAATCTAACATAGTACATGTACTTTTCTTTTTTTTTTTCTTTTATAAATAGATATAGAATAAAAGAGAGAGTGTTAGTATTAATGGATCAAGTGTTGTCGAAAAAGATGAGTCTTGAGCCGTTTCTTGAAAGTGGCTAATGGACTCAGCAGCTCGAGTTGAGTTAGGCAGGTCATTCCACCAGCAGGGAACAGTCAAGGTCAGAGAAAGAGATTTTGTGCCTTTTTGAGATGGCACCACAAGACGACATTCACTTGCAGAGCCCAAGCTTCTGGATGGCACGTAAGTCTGGAGTAGTGAGTTTAGGTAAAAGGGAGCATAGCCAGTGGTTGTTCTGTAGGCAAACATAAGTGACTTGAATTTGATGTGAGCTGCAACCAGTGCAATTTTGTGAAGAGAGGTGTGATGTGCGCTCTCTTCGGCTCATTAAAGACCGCTCTCGATGCTGAATTCTGGATCAGATACAGAGGTTTGACAGTAAATGCTGGAAGGCCTGCTAAGAGCGGATTACAATAGTCCAGTCTGGATAGAACAAGAGCTTGGACAAGGAGTTGTGTTGCTCCAGTAGGAAGAGCCTGATCTTCCTAATGATGTATGAGGCAAATGTGCAGGACTTGGAAGTTCTAGCAATGTGGTCTGTGAAGTTTAACTGAGCATCAATCACAACTCCAAGGTTCCTGGCTGTCCTGGATGGAGTTATGGATGACGAATCTAACTGGATGTAGAAGTTGTGATAAAGTGTTGGGTTGGCCGGGCTCACAAGTAGTTCTGTCTTCGAAAGGTTGAGTTAAAGGTGATGGTCCTTCATCCAGCCAGAAATGTTTGTCAGGCAGGCTGAGACACAAGTAGCTACCATCAGATCATCTGTCTTGAATGAGAGGTAGAGTTGTGTGTCATCAGTTTAACAGTGATAGGAAAAGCCATGTTTCTGAATCACAGATCTAAGGCCTTGTCCACACGGACACGGGTATTTTTTATAACCGTGACTTTTTTACGCGGTTCGGCCGTTCGTCCACCCGGAAACGCAGTATCAGATCACTGAAACCGAACATTTTTGAAAACCCCTGCCAGGTTGAGGATTTTCAGAAACGCCGGTTGCAGTGTTGTCGTGTAGACAGTAAAACTGGGGTTTTTGCTTCTGATTCAGGCTTCTGATTGGCCAACGTGGCTTTACGATTGCCGCCCGCTGGAGTGGCATGCTCTTGACAGCGCGTGATAGCGTGTTTTTGCGTTTTCATGTAGACGGAGATTTCTTTTAAACCGAGCATGTGTGGACGGGATTTTTTTTTAAAGCGCAGGAGGAAAAACTCTGGTTATAAAAATACCCGTGTCCGTGTGGACTAGGCCTTAGTGATAACATGTAGATGGAAAAGAGAAGTGGTCCGAGCACTGAGCCCTGAGGCACTCCAGTATCTAGATGTTGCGCCTTAGACACCTCACCCCTCCACGACACCCTGAAGGACCTACCTGAGAGGTAAGACTTGAACCATTGGAGTGTGGTTCCTGAGATGCCTTTCGTCTTTAGGATTGACAGGAGGATCTGGTGGTTAACTGTGTCAAAGGCAGCAGACAGATCCAGCAAGATGAGAACTGAGGATTTGGAAGCTACTCTTGCCAATCTTAGTGCTTCAGTAACCGAGAGCAAGACAGTCTCAGTTGAGTGTCCGCTTTTGACACCTGACTGGTTGTTGTCCAGTAGGTTGTTCTGTGTAAGAAAGGAAGAGATCTGGTTGAAAACAATTCGTTCAAGTGTTTTCACGATAAATGGAAGAAGGGATACCGGTCTGTAATTTTCCAGATGTGCTGGATTTAGAGTGGGTTTCTTAATCAGTGGGCTTACCCGAGCCTGCTTAACTGCTATGGGAAAGGTACCAGTGTGAAGAGAGATGTTGTGCGTAAGTGCGGGTACAACTGAGGAAGAAATGGCTTGAAGTATATTAGTCGGAATAGGATCAAGCGGACAGGTAGTAGGGTGATGATTGGAAAGGAGGAGTTTGGAGACTTCTGAGAGAATGAGAGTAGAATTCTATATAAATTTTGTCAAATTTGTTAAACAAAAAAAAAAGTTACATAGTTACATACCGTTGCCCCTTCCGTTAATTTTACTTTTCTGATTTGATTTTTTTGCCTGTTAACACTTCCTAGAGTCCTTAACTTTACTTTTCTGATTTGTAAAATATTTCACAGTACAGTTTGATCAGTTTACCCTTTCCTGAGTGTTAAACTTTAATATTCTGATTTATGAAATCTTTCACAGCACATTAAAGAGTACATAACATGCACAGTTTCACCTAATCTCATGTTAATCTTGAGTACCTATAGAGTAGTAGTGCATCCTTAATATCTCAAAAAAGTGTTTAGTTTTATTAAATTTATAAAAGAAAAATACAGCTTTCCGATTCACTCCGGAAAAAGCCGAGGTCCTGGAGGCGGAGCTATAGAGTCAAGCGGTAGTGCTTGATTTCCAGCAAAAGACAGAAATCTGATCCAGTTGTACTTACATGAATGGGGTCTTTTATCACTGGGACCACTCCACGTTTTAATAGCAAACGATTTGCAAATCCAGCGTCGACCTGAGCCTTGTTAATAAAACATTCGTCACTGAAATGGCCAGAACACACAACCGCACTTCCTACACTCCGTTGCTGCCCCGGAAAAACAAACGGCATCCACTGTTCCTGTAACACTGGGTTCTTTGGAAAGCTGGACACGGTAAGCTTTCCCTCACATCCAAAAACACACTTTTTTGGAGACATTCTTGAACAAATCCTATGCAGCGCTGCCGATGATTTCCTGTTGAAGCGCGTTGATGTGCGCGGTCTCGTTCTCCTCTGGTCGACGTGCGTGCGGGCACGCTTTTCCGAGAGAAATGCTCATATAAGGAGTTCCACTCTTATCTACGTCATTAGATCCACGATAAAAAAAAACCCAGCCGAAACTTGTACCAACCCGGAAGTAAGATTTTCAGCACAGAAATTCTCCGTTATTCGTCCAAAATATATTTTTTAAACTTTGCCCATGTTTAACATGAGAATCCATCTCTTTAACACTGTAAACAACTCTGAATACATGAAACACCATGGTACCCCCCCTTTAAAAATGTAAATAACATGACTTGGCAAGCGAGATGTTCAGATAACATAAGTGGAGAAAATTCTCTCTCTTTTAACATATGCTCTCTGTTAACTCTGGTGACTCCATCGTACAGGTTAACAGACTAAAAACTACGTTTTCATTAAATTCATTATTTAGCGCAGTTAAAGGTGCAGTCTTTAATAACAGCCAGTGGTCGAAATTGGTACTGCAGCCCAAATTCAAACTATCAGAGATCTTTGTCGTCGTCGTCGTCCCCCCCCCCCTCCTACTCAGACACGACGCTCACGCGGGTCGCCAGTTTGATGACACGCAACAGGAATGAGTGCAATTGACAACGGAAAACGAGGAGACTTACCGACTGTAAGTTAATGAGTTGATTTATCCGCGTTTTAATATGCTCTCGATCATAGAGATTTTTAGATAGATATCGAGGCTATTTAGGTTGTGTGGAATCTGCAATCTCTGACCCAGTTGTTTGCTAGTTTCCAAGGCTACAATATGTTGTGTTTCCTGCCAACTGGCATCCCGGGTGTCGAAATACTATTGGGTGAACTGGCAGTGGGCGGAGTTACACAGACCAAAACAAAAACCGACTGACAACACCGAACGTGTAAAATAATAAGAAAAATAACTGGCTGTAGAAGTGTTTTTCAGAGAAACGAGTATGTGAACTAAATATGTTTCCTCATGTTTCCTAAATATCTTCAAACATATTATGGTATTTTTATGCTTTATTAGAGTAAAAAAGTTACATACCGCACCTTTAAGGACTCTGGGAATGATTAACTGAACTAAACTAAACTGTGAAATATTTCTCAAATCACAATAGTCTATTTGAGCCTAGAGCGTGACCTGACTATAGAGACCGGCTTTCAAACTTAGAAGCTGATTTGTCTAATGGCTTGAACAATTGGACCATTTCAAACTGCAAACTATCCTTGCCTGCCATCTTGAATAATTGAGAGTGATTGTAAGTGTGATGATCATCTGCTAAATGAGCAACAACGACCACAATTCACTCCTTCAGTCAGTGAAGCTCTCACAGCCGTTCATGAGAGTTTAAATGCTGGGGAATATTCCCATCTTCCCACAGGAGAAGAAGCAGCAAGCAGGAGGAATTACTCCAGGAGAAACTACGGACATACTATTGTAAAGATGGAGATTAAGGAAGAACCCTGCAGAATAAAAGATGAAGATACAGAGGAACAAATAGGTTGGTGTTTTCCTTCATTCTCTTTAATGACTGATGAGGAACATTAAGATGAAAACTAATATACAAAATCTTAAACTAGACACTTGACTCAGTTGTAAAGTATTTTTTTGTTAAATGCAAGCTCACTTATATTTCTGTTTGTTCTCATTTGGCTTTGATTTTAGACTCGATGGAAGTAAAAGCAGACAAACACCAACGGTTTCAAAAACCTCAATTCAAAAATGGAAATGCTGCCATTTTACCGACTGAAGAGAACTGCAAACAAAAACAAGCTGGAAAAGCTGGACTCAAAGGACCTCTTACTTGCTCTGAGTGTGGAAAGAGTTTCATGCGTAAAAGAAACTTAAATGAGCACATGAGGATTCACACTGGAGAAAATCTGTTCTCGTGCACTGAGTGTGGAAAGAGTTTCACTCTGAAAGGACACTTAAATGTGCACATGAGATCTCACACTGAAAGAGGACCTTTCACTTGCTCTGAGTGTGGAAAGAGTTTCCTGCTTATAATAAACTTAAATGAGCACATGAGGATTCACACTGAAGAAAATCTGTTCTCGTGCACTGAGTGTGGAAAGAGTTTCACTCTGAAAGGACACTTAAATGTGCACATGAGATCTCACACTGAAGGAGGACCTTTCACCTGCTCTGAGTGTGGAAAGAGTTTCCTGCTTAAAATAAACTTAAATGAGCACATGAGGATTCACACTGGAGAAAATCTGTTCACATGCACTGAGTGTGGAAAGAGTTTCACTCTGAAAGGACACTTAAATGTGCACATGAGATCTCACACTGAAGGAGGACCTTTCACTTGCTCTGAGTGTGGAAAGAGTTTCATGAAGGAAAGACATTTAAATTTGCATATAAAATCTCACACTGGAGAAAATATGTTCCCGTGCACTGAGTGTGGAAAGAGTTTCACTCTGAAAGGCCACTTAAATGTGCACATGAGATCTCACACTGAAGGAGGACCTTTCACTTGCTCTGAGTGTGGAAAGAGTTTCACTCTGAAAGGCCACTTAAATGTGCACATGAGATCTCACACTGAAGGAGGACCTTTCACCTGCTCTGAGTGTGGAAAGAGTTTCCTGCTTAAAATAAACTTAAATGACCACATGAGGATTCACACTGGAGAAAATCTGTTCACATGCACTGAGTGTGGAAAGAGTTTCACTCTGAAAGGACACTTAAATGTGCACATGAGATCTCACACTGAAGGAGGACCTTTCACCTGCTCTGAGTGTGGAAAGAGTTTCATGAAGGAAAGACATTTAAATTTGCATTTAAAATCTCACACTGGAGAAGAAATGTTCACATGCACTGAGTGTGGAAAGAGTTACACATCCAAAAGCATTCTCACAAAACATATGCTCATTCACTCAGAGGTGAAGTCGTTCAGCTGTGATCAGTGTGATAAAACATTTGTTATGGCATCATACTTAAAATCACACCTTCAAGTTCATTCTGCTGAGAAGACCCACATTTGTTCTTTTTGTGGAAAGAGATTTTCACGACTGCAATTTTTAAAACAGCATGAGCGTTTTCATACTGGTGTGAAACGTTATTTGTGCTCTGACTGTGGGAAGACCTTTACTTTATCCAGCGACTTGATAAAACACCAGAGAGTTCACACTGGAGAGAAACCGTACAAGTGCTCACACTGTGAAAAGTGTTTCACTCAGGTAGGAGCCGTGAAATCCCATGAGAGAGTTCATACTGAGAAATCTAAACGAAAAATTCATAAGAAAAAGCATTGCCTGAAGTTGTCTAGTAAAAAATAATTAATGTTCAGATCAATCACTTTCAAGCAAATAGTTTGATATTCTGGTAAAGCAAAAGATGGAATTCTTGCAGCAACAGCATCTGAGAGAGAAATTTGTGCATTACATTCATGAGGATTGGTGAATATTGTTTCTTTAACATTGTAAATTGTGGGGAGGTCAAATGCCTCAATTTTAGTAGGAATGCTTTTGTTTATGTTGGGGAGTACATGGAGTAAATCTAACTGAATGACATCGCCAGTCTATTAAATCTCCATTCAAATGCTGAACAAGTTTAGTTGCTTGACAAAGTTAGTCTGTTAGTTCATTGAGTTAATGAAGAAATTTCTTTAGGCAACTAATCAAAGAGTTTTGATTGTAGCTACGCACTGTAATGAATTAACTCTGCCTTAAATCACTGTTTTAATGGTGTTCGGGAGAAGATTTTCTTTTTCCCGAAAATAATGTTATTGCTTTGGACTGAAACTTAGTGACTTTGTTCACAAATGGTATATCTACTTCTGAAATGTTTTTTGACAATTTTCTTAATTTTTTAGGGGGGGTTTTGTTTTGTCACCTTGTTACACATGTGGTGTTCCCGGTCAAAAATGACCGGTCTACAAAATTTTTTAAATAAAATCTGAAGAAAATTGGCACTGTTGATCACACTAGTCTACTTTAATTTTTCACCAGGAATTTTGTTTTGAAAAACTTTTATTTTGTACAAAATGGCACATTGTCACACTTGTGGTGTTCCCGGTCAAAAATGACCGGCCTACAAAAAATAGCTTATAAATCACTTGTTATGCTATATTATCACCCAATATTGGATTCAATCTTTTTGTCAACTTGTTCTCTTTCAATTAGGACTGGTTTTATATTTCTGTTTGCATCTGTTTAATCGTAGGCCTCATTTATTTGAGAGTAGGCATCTAATTTTTTGAGTAAAAAAAACATTATTTTTGAATAATTTTGGAAATATTAAATAAAATCTGAAGAAAATTG
This sequence comes from Squalius cephalus, assembly GCF_949319135.1. NCBI lineage: Eukaryota > Metazoa > Chordata > Actinopteri > Cypriniformes > Leuciscidae > Squalius > Squalius cephalus. The sequence continues at coordinate 4,343,816 of NC_137138.1, read as the reverse complement.
GCACTGTTGATCACACTAGTCTACTTTAATTTTTCACCAGGAATTTTGTTTTGAAAAACTTTTATTTTGTACAAAATGGCACATTGTCACACTTGTTGTGTTCCCGGTCAAAAATGACCGGCCTACAAAAAATAGCTTATAAATCACTTGTTATGCTATATTATCACCCAATATTGGATTCAATCTTTTTGTCAACTTGTTCTCTTTCAATTAGGACTGGTTTTATATTTCTGTTTGCATCTGTTTAATCGTAGGCCTCATTTATTTGAGAGTAGGCATCTAATTTTTTGAGTAAAAAAAACATTATTTTTGAATAATTTTGGAAATATTAAATAAAATCTGAAGAAAATTGGCACTGTTGATCACACTAGTCTACTTTAATTTTTCACCAGGAATTTTGTTTTGAAACCCTTTTATTTTGTACAAAATGGCACATTGTTACACTTGTGGTGTTCCTGGTCAAAAATGACCGGCCTACAAAAAATAGCTTATAAATCTCTAGTTATGCTATATTATCACCCAATATTGGATTCAATCTTTTTGTCAACTTGTTCTCTTTCAATTAGGACTGGTTTTATATTTCTGTTTGCATCTGTTTAATCGTAGGCCTCATTTATTTGAGAGTAGGCATCTAATTTTTTGAGTAAAAAAAACATTATTTTTGAATAATTTTGGAAACATTAAATAAAATCTGAAGAAAATTGGCACTGTTGATCACACTAGTCTACTTTAATTTTTCACCAGGAATTTTGTTTTGAAAACCTTTTATTTTGTACAAAATGCCACATTGTTACACTTGTGGTGTTCCTGGTCAAAAATGACCGGCCTACAAAAAATAGCTTATAAATCTCTAGTTATGCTATATTATCACCCAATATTGGATTCAATCTTTTTGTCAACTTGTTCTCTTTCAATTAGGACTGGTTTTATATTTCTGTTTGCATCTGTTTAATCGTAGGCCTCATTTATTTGAGAGTAGGCATCACATTTTTTGAGTAAAAAAAAAAAAACATTATTTTTGAATAATTTTGGAAATATTAAATAAAATCTGAAGAAAATTGGCACTGTTGATCACACTAGTCTACTTTAATTTTTCACCAGGAATTTTGTTTTGAAAAACTTTTATTTTGTACAAAATGGCACAGAGTTACACTTGTGGTGTTCCACTGGGCCATTGAGGGCCTTGTTAAACCTTGTTAGAAAAACTCAATAAAATATAAGTTTATTAAAATATAACTTGGGCTACTTTTTTAAATTCAGGATCAGTGGAATAAAGTGAACATCAAACCATTTTGGTGTCTCAATGACGGCAATACCCTTAGCATTGCGAGGAACATAAACCTGGAAATGTTTTAATTTGTTCCAACTCAGTTTCAGTTTTAAAGAAATTACCTGTGATTCTTGAATGTATCAAGTATGAACAAGAAAGGAACAAAATGATAGGAGAAATGAAGAAAAATGGAATTCATGAATTTCATTTTAATGTTTTAATAAAATGGTCAAGTGAAATAAATAGTAAAGAATTATTTGATTTCATTAGGGAGACAGGGCTGAAACATAGAATATAAACTCTATTCCACACTCTAGAGCAAAAGGTGGCGGTAATGAACCGAAAAAACTAGTTGCTAGCCGCCGTAAAAAAACAAGAAGAAGAAGGAGGAGGCGGTGGCATTTGTTTTCATTTCAACCACCTACGTTTGTTGAAGCCATCTTTAGTTAGTAAAACTGCGCTTTGCTGTTTCAGACTGTAAGTACATTTATCTAGTCATTTATTGGGAGAAATCTAAATCTGACTGTGTGTACATGAGTTCGACCAGTGTCCGATTCACGAACATATGACTCTTAAGAGTCGGTTCATTGTAGTGAATCAAAAATGCCTTCGAGGCTACTGAAATATCTGACTCTGGTAATCCTAACGAATTGAAACTGTACACTAGTGAAATACGACTTTACTTTCTCCTCACGTCTTCACTCAGATAGAGTGCATGTTTTCTTGCGTCGCTGGAATTTAGGCTCTTGAACAATAATCATGTTCACCCTCTCGCCCAAAACAAAATACTTCCACCATCTGCTATTATAGAATCTGAAGCACTGGTAGGTTTTACCGGTAAAAAGTCATTTTTAGTGTCATTTACGTTATTCGTCAGACAATGTAATTTGTAATTGTGTGAGATGTGCAAAAACAAACAAACATTAATGCAGCAGTTTTCAACATTTCAGACCTAAAAAGTATTGATTTACACATTGGGAATGTTTCTAGTCTTTCCTTCAGAAGTTTAACTTGTCTAAGAAATGCCTTATTTATATAATCTAAATAAACTATGTAAATAAATAGAAAAATAGTGGTTGCAAAGCATTCCTATATAGGCTTATCTTCATATAACTATAGCATTTATGTTTAAGAGGACGCTGATGCACTGAATCGTTCTTTGTTTAAGTTAGTTCAAAGTTACTGTTAGATTATATTACCTTGGCAAACTATACATCAATAAAAAGATTTAAGACTCAAGCTTCAGTATTTGACCTCTATTTTAATCTGAGAAACTAGTGGCAGATATGTCTTAGGCTAATGTGTGTCAGGAGTTATGAAAATGAAAAAAGTCGATACCCAATATGAATTATGAGGGTTAGCAGCATCCAGATCCATTAAGGAAAAAAACCTCCAGTACGGTCGTCATGAAACCGCTTGACAAAACAACGTCCCTCAGAGCTTGTACCTCAAAATTTTGCAGATTTGGAGAAATATTGATAGATTCTCATGTGCTTACGTCAGATTTCTATAGAGAGGAATCATTTTTATTCATTTTTACCCAAAATGTGCCGATGTAATCATTATGAGCACTGGATACTGTGATGTACATAGGGCGCTATATGCACATTTAGTGCACAAATGGCACTTGTGATGAACAGGCATATTATGTGACATTCCAGGAACTCCTTTACATAAACAAGGCTTCCAGAGATCGCTGTAACATCCAGATAGAGACTTTTTGGAGACAATAAACACAATACAGGTGTGTGGTTTATCTGTGTTCTTCATGCCATGTCGAGTATTTTCAGAACAATAGGGTATGTTTATAATGCAATGTCTTTATCAATGTGCAGATTATTATAAAATAATATATTTTCTGTGTGATTTTTTTTATTATTATCCGAAGCCTTATCAGGTCACGGAAGGTTATTTAAAACACTCGTCTTGCATTAAAAAGTAAATTTGGAGTAAAAACATGGTTTCAATCTTATAAATTGTCGTGTATTGATGGTGTGCTAAGCTAACATGTTATCTAGCCCTAAGATGCACCCGTCACCTATCTGAGCAAATCTGTTATTTTAGTAGTAATTATTTTAATAGTAATGCTCATTGAAATGTTTCTTTTTTCAAGAAGGGCATTTGATACATTTTCAAAGAAGGTGAAGTGAGAATTTTGATTTAAATAAATGAGGGATTAAACAAGTATGAATAGAAAGTCATCAGTAATTATAATGAAGACAAAAGAAAAGAATAATTAGAGCCATAACCAGGTCGGAGAATGTGAATGTGTGCATGGGAGACTGAAACTGAATGGGACTCGTTTGCACCACAAAACAATAGAGACAATACACTGAATGGATGCTTAGAAAATGGCAATAAACACCATTTAGCATTTTAGAGTCTTCTCAAAATATAATCACATGACACTTAAATTTTATAAAGATATTTCATAAAAATACATTTCTAATAACAAAACTTTGAAAGCTATTTATAACAATTTTTTTCATTATGACAATTTAATTCTGACTTTACAATAAACTGCCAAGTGTCTGCTTTCAAATGAGGCCGTAATAATGCTTTTAGTGCAAAGGGTTCATGACCTGTATCTGTTTTAGTTTGGGTATGCCATTTCTTGGGATTTTTTCAAAAGTGGGGGTGCTGGCTTAGCCCAGCTAACATACAAACTAGCCTACCAGTTATGTATTGGTACTTGGTAATTTCATGCTGGTAATTTAATTACCATCAAATTAAGATCAACTCACAAAGTTGCCTGTAAAACTCTTAAGCTTATAAGATAACCAAGAACATTCCATTTACGTACATACGTGTATTCATGATTATCAAAAAATGACTAATTTTTTATACGTTCTGGTGACTAGAATTTTCTATTTAAAATGTGTAATTAAACGTCGGGCACAAAATAGAAATTTCCCTTGTTAAAATGTATTTTTTTTGACCAAGTCAGAAGATATGACTCTTTTTATGAAGTGAGATCAGAACTTTATTCTGAGGCACTTTTTACTTTAACTGAGTGTGACAGATGAGTTTGTTTTTCTGATGTAAGAAACAAATAAAACTGATTTTTTTTTTTTATGTAAATAAAACTATTTCCTTAATCATGAAATGTCTGCTAGCAAGAACGCTATATGTATGTTTATGATGCTCGTCTACACTGAATGCTTTCATTCATGTAAATGTTTAATGTTATTTGTTAATATTGTAAATGTAAATGCTTTTTATTATATTTATCACATCACAATTACTAACTGACAGGGTCAGAAGTTATGTTGTTGCAATGAACGATTCCAGGAATTTCACTTTACTGGTTGTGACACTGCCTCAAAAAAAATTTATATTGTAATTGTAAAATTGATTGAAAGCATCTGCTAAATGAGCAACAACCATAATTCATACCTTCAGTAAAGCAATTCATGAGTAATGCTAAGGGAATATTCCCATCTTCCCACAGGAGGAGAAGAAGCCGGCAGGAGGAATTACTCCAGGAGAAACTACGGACATACTATTGTAAAGATGGAGATTAAGGAAGAACCCTGCAGAATAAAAGATGAAGATACAGAGGAACAAATAGGTTGGTGTTTTCCTTCATTCTCTTTAATGATTGATGACGAACATATAAGATGAAAACTGACATATAAAAATATATTTAGATCAAGATACTACTTAATAGTGAACTTGATTTTTGCTCAATAGAGGCACGCCTATATTTCTGATTTTTCTCTTTTGTCTTTCATTAATTGGATTTTGGGAAGTGAAAGAAGACAAATGGCATCATTTTCAAAAACCTTATTTCCTAAATGAAGATGGAAACGCTGTAATTTCACAGACTGCAAAGAATTTCACACAGAAACGAGCTAAAAAAATTGGAATCAAAGATTTTTTCACCTGTTCTGAGTGTGGAAAGGGTTACATGCATCAAAAAAAATTAAATGTGCACATGAGAATTCACACTGGGGAGAGGCCGTTCAAATGTGCTGAGTGTGGAAAGAGTTACACCCAGAAAGGACACTTTAATGAGCACATGAGGATTCACACTGGAGAAAGGCCTTATACATGCACTCAGTGTGGAAAGAGTTTCATTCACAAAAGAAGCCTAAATGTACACATGAGAATTCACACCGGAGAAAAGCCGTTCACTTGCTCTCAGTGTGGAAAGAGTTTCATTCACAAGGAAAGCTTAAATTTGCACATGAGGACTCACACTGGAGAAAAACCGTTCATTTGCACTCATTGTGGAAAGAGTTTCAATAACAAAGGAAACTTAAACGTGCACATTAGAATTCACACTGGAGAAAAGCCGTTCACATGCTCTCAGTGTGGAAAGAGTTTCAGTCACAAAGAAAGCTTAAATTTCCACCTGAGATCTCACACTGGAGAAAGGCCCTATACATGCACTCTATGTGGAAAGAGTTTCATTCAGAAAGGACACTTTAATACGCACATGAGAATTCACACTGGAGAAAAAACATTCATATGCAATTAGTGTGGAAAGTGTTTTACTTTCAAAAGCTCTGTCAAAGATCAACTAGAGAGTTGTTAATCTTTGATCATTGTGATAAACATTTGTTGTGGCATCAAACTGTAAGAACACTTACAAACTTTAAAATTAAATGTGGCAAGCAGTGCGGGGCCGAGAGAACAGTGTGAGGCCGGTGGAGTGATTGATAATAAAAAATTATTTTTATTCTCTTTCAATTAGGACTGGTTTTATATTTCTGTTTGCATCTGTTTAATCGTAGGCCTCATTTATTTGAGAGTAGGCATCTAATTTTTTGAGTAAAAAAAACATTATTTTTGAATAATTTTGGAAATATTAAATAAAATCTGAAGAAAATTGGCACTGTTGATCACACTAGTCTACTTTAATTTTTCACCAGGAATTTTGTTTTGAAAAACTTTTATTTTGTACAAAATGGCACATTGTCACACTTGTGGTGTTTATTTCTTCTTATTTTCTAACTTAAGAAAAAAGATACGAATACTTTGTATTCCCAAAAGAGCTTCTTAAGAATGTTCTTAATCGAAGCGATGAGTTCGTGTCAGAAAAATATTCAATTCAATTAAAATTTATTTGTATAGCGCTTTTCACAATACATATTGTTTCAAAGCAGCTTTACAGAAAGTGCATTTCAGAGATGTACATAGAAAAAATACATTTAGTTAATCATGTATTAATTTAGGGCATAACATATCGCCAGCGTTGAGTCGTCTCTTCACGGGTGTTGGGGCATCTGAGGTTTCTATGAGAGGCTGGATACAAACTGGAGCTGACGAACTCTAGCTGACTAGCGTCCCGAGATAACAACAGAAAAGCAGATGGGAAATAATTAGCATAGCTGCTGTTCATAATATTAATGCATTTGATCTGATTCAACTGTAGTATTATGTGAATGCTTGGCTAAAGAGATGCGTCTTTAATCTAGTTTTAAACTGGGACAGCGAGTCTGAGCCTCGAACAATATCAGGAAGGTCATTCCAGAGTTTAGGAGCTAAATGTGAAAACGCCCTCCCTCCTTTAGTGGACTTAGATATCCTAAAATATCCATTTTTAAAGGTGCCGTAGAATGGATTATTTTATTATTTTATAATGTTTCCTGGAGTGCCCTTATAATGTTAGTATGTTTTTTAGATCAAAATTTGTTATAATTTAGAAATAAAAGGCATATTTCCTAGCCTGATTTCATCCCCTGATTTGTACCCCTAAAATAATACGGCAGACGGCCGTAAGCAAGTCGTCTTGCGCCGAAAGAGTAACACTTGACGATGTATGGTGTAGGATGTAGGAGTAGCGTAAGCTTTGACGCTTCAAACAAACAGGGCTGGTCAACAAACTCAAGCTCTTCTGACATTTCTCCTTAAAAATTCCGAATATCTGGAATAGTCTACCAATTCATGTAAGGAAAGCTCAGACTACTGAAACATTCAAGTCCTTGCTTAAGACGCATTACTATGCTTTGGCTTTCAATTCTAGTTGAGCTTTGATATCTTGACCTTGACCTATCTTATTTTGTTTGTACTTTGTGTGATATTGTCTGTATAATAATTTTTTTTTTTTTTTTTTTTTTTTTTTTTTTTGTTGGATCTTGTGAAGCACTTTGGTCAATTACGATTGTTTTTAAATGTGCTATATAAATAAAATTTATATTACGTTGTGCGTCGGGTCAAATACGTTGTGCGTCGGGCAAAAGTGTTACTCTTTCGCTGTAATTCGATGCGTACGACCGTCTGCCGGAAGCTAGTTATTGTAGTCGATAAAGTTTTAAATTGGGATATTTTTCTTACACTAACGCATCGCTTCACTTCAGAAGGCCTTTATTAACCCCCCAGAGCCATGTCGAGCACTTTAATCATGAATAGATGCGCTTTTAATGGACTTCAAAACAGAAACAACCATTCACTGCCGAAGAGCCAGGACATTTAAAAAAAATATATATAACTCCGATTGTATTCATCTAAAAAAGAATGTCATATACACCTAGGATGGCTTGAGGGTGAGTAAATCATGAGCTAATGTTAATATTTTGGGTGAACTATCCCTTTAAATCCCCAAATGTAAGATGTTTAATGAATTTATATATCTTATTTATAAAAATTTCACTTAGGAATATTCTTACGACTTAAGATTTCCGTGAATCTGAACCTCGTTACATTCATGTGGCTGAAACTTTTGTTCTTTTTGTGGGGAAAAAAATGTCACCACTACAGTCTTTAAAAATGCATGAGCATATTCATACTGGTGTGAGACTGTGGGAAGAACTTTATTTCATCTGGCCACTCATGAGAGCAGGGCCGTGCAGAGACCTCTGGAGGGGCAGGTGCTCAAAGTATAAAAGGGGGCACATGGAACAAGGCTTTAAATAGGGCTGTGATCAAAATACAGTAACAGGGTTTTTACAGCCTCAAAATGAGGCGGAGGTGGTAAAAATCCTAATAATGTATTTTAATAATAATTAAATGAGTATTTTTTTGTAGATCATCATATAGCCTAATGTGTTTCCCACATTATTTTTGTTGGTGGAGCTTGGTATCTGTAGGGGGGTCCGGGGGCATGCCCCCCCGTAAGAAAATTTTGTACGTTTTAAAGATAAATTCATTAATCTGGTGCACTTTGAGTCACCCGAATCCACTGTTAAAAATAAATAATCCATCCGCAAAACCGCCCATATTCTTTGATTTAGATATCTGCATCTGATCATCACATTACAATTATTCAAATTCTCAGTGTTAAGCATGAAAATATGGTAACATATCACACTGAAGTAGGCTGATTTAAAACGAACATTTATTTAAAATAAAAGTTCTTCTTTTGGCAAAATTACATTTCCTTAATAGCCTAAACAGAGGCTTTTCTCCCTTCAAACTTAAATTGTCAATGTTTCATCACTTTGAAAACACTAATTTTTTGTACCTTTTAAAAAGGGCATTTTTCCACTAATTTTATTAAATGTATGCTCCATCTTTCATTTCAAATTCTCAAATTTGATCAATATATTCAATTAAAATAATAAGACACTCTCTGTTACCAATCAAATTAAATAATTAACATTGAAAAATTATAACTGTATTAATTTGGATTATTTTAAATATTTTTGAATATACAAATAAGGAATGTTGAAAAGAATGATACTTTATAAAACTAAACCGCCAGTAGGAGGCGGCAGGCGACCGTCTTAATGAGCGAGTCATTGAGTCATTCATTCAAACGATTCATTCAAACGGCTGATTTATTCAGAATGAGGCAGTTTATGAATGGGTAATTGAATCTTTGACTCAACCGATTCGTTCAAAATGCTGAATCATTCAGTAATGCAACAAGTGTTGCTCTGAGATGCGTTATGGTTCTGCAGTGATCTTTGTTTGGAACTATTTTCGCTGCTGAAACAGAACAAAAATAGTCATTGCGTCTAAAATGTAAGTGACTAAATTTTAACTATTTGTTTATTGACCTGCTATGAAATCAGTCTCGGTTTCAATCTTGATGGCATTCAGGAAAACAGTTACTTCTATAGCCTAACGATACACACAGCAATATAAACAACATCTCTGCATGCTCTCTTCACGTCGTCCTTGTAAAATAATAATAAGTAAACGAACATCAAAATCACTTCGCTGAGAATGAAACGCCACTTACCAGCAGCCGCAGATTTGAAGACATCCTCTGGTAGTGCGCATAGCCGCGCGAAATAAAAAAAAATGTGCGTGCAGCGTGAGGAATGAGGTGAAAGGTCATCATGTGGGTCATTTTATTTACGGCTAAATTATTATTAATTAATTCAATAAATATATTTGTTTGACAGGGAAGCTGTGCGCAAACAGGAATATATATTATTTTTCAAAAATAGAAAAAAAGCACCCCAGAAAAAAGGGCACTTTCTCTCCAGGAATAAAAAGGGCAGGTGCTCAAGCCCCCTTTGATGTCTATGTGTGCACGTGCCTGCATGAGAGAGTTCATCCTGGAGAGAATCCGTACAATGTGGGATTCTAACATTGTCTAGAAAGCAAAGTTCATGATCAGATCCATCACTTTCAAGTAAATACCTTAATATAATTCTAATAAAGCAAAAGCTGGAATTGCTCACAACATAGTAACATAATTAAAGTGAGACATTTGTTCAGTTTAGTGGTGAAGATTGAAGTTGTTTGTTCAACACTGGAAATTGGCAAAAGTTTTGTAGGAATGCTTTTTTTTTCTAGAGCTGCTATAAAGTCAAAACAATCTCTGTTACTTTAATTTCCTATTAAAGCCGCTTTGGAACAATCTACATTGTTATAAGCGCTATATAAATGAAGATGACTTGACTTGACTTAGTAAATATAGTAAAACTAAGTATCTTCATCCATATGGTGTACAAATTTAGTTTGTTTGTCTGGCTGTTAAGAGGTGATGCACTTTTTATGATTATTATTTTTAATGTCATTTGTTGTATCTATTGCAACTTACATTGTATTACATCAAAATTGTTACAACGAGAAAAACTTAAAAGGGATAGTTCACCTAAAAATGAAGACTGTCATTATTTACTCACCCTCATGTCGTTCCAAACCCGTAAGTCTTTCGTTCATCTTCTGAACACAAATCAAGTTTTTTTTACATTGTTAGCTAACTGCATGATTTGTATATGTACATTTATGAAATGCATAACTTTGACTCTGTCACCTCTGATAACAGATCAATCTAAATTGTAATGTAGACATGGTTGCATTTTCTGTAAAGCTGCTTTGAAACAAAATGTATTGTAAAAAGCGCTATACAAATAAATGTGAATTGAATTAAAAAGTGAGCCAGATGTTTTTGTGTTTTTGTTTTTCAATTTATATTCCTTCTCAAAATATGGACTTTGACTAATATATGCACTACTGAGACGATCAAGTTAAATATAAAAACTGGTCCGTGTCTGTGGGAAAATCAGCTGCCATCTAGTTGTTTAAAAGGTAAACTAAAACTAAAATAACATGGTATTTTATCAGCAATATGGTAAAAAGTCAGTAAATAGAATTTCTAATAGAAAACTATTCAAAATCTAATAACATTCATATATTGTAAATATCTCTTTCCAATATATTTTTATAACATTTAACCTGTGCTGGGTAGATCATTTACAATTTGTAGTCCATTACTGATTCCAATTATGACACAAATTGTAGTTGGTAACGTAATCCTTTACATTCCACATTTAAGGTAATGTAATCTGACTACTTTTGACCTAACTTGTTTATTACATTGAGTTATAAGTATAATATTGTACCATGATGATGCAAAAGCAAGGGATTTTGGTGTAATGCAATGATGTTTATGAATGTTTAATGAATGTTTAGGCAGGATGAATTACTCCTGGAGAAACTACTGACATACTATTGTAAAGATGGAGATTAAGGAAGAACCCTGCAGAGTAAAAGATGAAGAACAAATAGAATTTGATGTGCAAGCAAAAAAGAATCAGGCCTATTATATTCGTATTTTTACTGTGGTAAAGTAGAACAATTGCTGTTGGACAAATTAAAAGGGAACCAAAGGAAGAAACGTTTATGATCCCCTACGAAAATGGGCGAGACATGAGTTAAGATTTGGGAAAAGAAACAAGATATTCGATGTCCAATGGAATATTGTTAAATTCGCTGATAATCGGGAGACCAGATCGCAAAACATAATACAAAACCGGCAATGCGGTTGTCAAGTTTACCGGCTCGCGTGAGGTGCGCCGCTTCTGACTTACGCTGTTCTGTAGTTTATTAAAAGTTTATCAATTCTGAACGTGTCCATATTTCATTAAATGCGACACTGCCCGTCCCTTGGGTCCACAGCAACACACCTAGTGGACTTGTTTAGATGAACGGTTCTCGACCTAATCAAAATGCAAACAGACAGACAGACAGAGATGCCTTTATTAGAGATTAGAATATGTTAAGCCCCACTGAAGCCTTGAATATTCGGTGTTGATTACTACCGAAGCCTCGAATATTCGGTGTTGATTACTACCGAAGCCTCGAATATTCGGTGTTGATTACTACCGAAGCCTCGAATATTCGGTGTTGATTACTACCGAAGCCTCGAATATTCGGTGTTGATTTCTACCGAAGCCTCGAATATTCGGTGTTGATTACTACCGAAGCCTCGAATATTCGGTGTTGATTACTACCGAAGCCTCGAATATTCGGTGTTGATTTCTACCGAAGCCTCGAATATTCGGTGTTGATTACTACCGAAGCCTCGAATATTCGGTGTTGATTACTACCGAAGCCTCGAATATTCGGTGTTGATTACTACCAAAGCCTCGAATATTCGGTGTTGATTACTACCGAAGCCTCGAATATTCGGTGTTGATTACTACCGAAGCCTCGAATATTCGGTGTTGATTACTACCGAAGCCTCGAATATTCGGTGTTGATTACTACCGAAGCCTCGAATATTCGGTGTTGATTACTACCGAAGCCTCGAATATTCGGTGTTGATTTCTACCGAAGCCTCGAATATTCGGTGTTGATTACTACCGAAGCCTCGAATATTCGGTGTTGATTACTACCGAGGCCACCCGCAATTTTTAAAAAGGCTGTGTAAACACACAGATTATAGCCTATATATTTACTCTAGACACTAACTTTACGAACATGAACAGTGATTGATCTGAATAGCCTCTTAACCTTTACGCTGAGGAAAAAAATCCAGCGCAACTTTGAGGGGACCCAGCGAAACATGATTATGTATTTCTGCTCAGCCAGCAACACTGGACATCCACCACACGGCAAACGCTAATACCTTTTCATATACTGTTTACTCTCTATGTATAACAGTTATCTAATAACATATTATTATTATATTATATTATTAGATAGATAGACAGATCGTAAACTAATGAACACGGAGAATGCGAGCACTGTGTGCTCAGGCTCTGTCTTTCCCAGCAATGCCCCTATAGAGCTGGTAAGTCCCGCCCCTTCCGCTAACCCCAAGTGGACCTCTAGGTTGAAAAATCGTCAATGCAAGTGAATGTGAGAAAATAATTATTTTCTGGTCCCGTTTGAATTTTGCCATGAATGTGAACATATGTTGTCTGTGAATTTTTAATCAAATTTTTCGTGTGAAGAATGCTACAATTTAGCGGGTAGAAGTTTGATACGGTTAGACTTTGTGTGAGAGCACTTTGTGGACTACAACTAGTTTTTACATCAGACGGGAATCTGAAGAAAGAACAGCCCATTTGGTTTGAATGTTGACATTTGGGTACAAAACACACAGGTAACTCGATCTGTCTCCAGAGATTATCGCAGCATTAGCACCGTGATTTGACAAGTGGAGGGAAAATGTGTTATGGGGTGACGTCACATAGGCGACATGTAGTCTTTCTCGTTATGTCTTTTCCACAACTGCTAAACAAAGAATCATACAATATACTGTCAAACTCGTAACATGAAAAATTATATAAAAAATTCACAGACAACATATGTTCACATTCATGGCACAATTCAAACGGGACCAGAAAATAATTATTTTCTCACATTCACTTGCATTGACGATTTTTCAACCTAGAGGTCCAGTGGGGTTAGCGGAAGGGGCGGGACTTACCAGCTCCAGGGACGTCACTAGGATTGGATGACGGGGGGGGCTTAGCCCCCAGGGGTTTTTTGTGTAACTTTTGTAAGAAAATCTTACAGTGAATTTGAGTAAAAAACAGCTATGTACTGTATATGTTTAGCTGTATTTGTCTCTTCAACCCCGTTACCATCTTCAACCCTGTTACCCTAGTCTCAACCCTGTCACACCTACATTTATTAATTATTTTTTTAAGTTTATGAATAAGTAATTTAATGCTTGTTGAACTTAGTCAGAAATGTTCAGAGCAATCATAAGAATACAATTTCTGGTAAGCTACGCTTTTTTATTATTTCAATTCAATTAAATTATTGTATTTTGATTTAATATTGACTCATTTGGATAAATATTAGGTAGGCTACACAAGGTAGGTGTTCATTTTTCTCAAGAAAAAAAAACAACTCACCTAATGTGGTAAACATACAGAGAGCCCTATCAGCTGGCAGTATTATTTAAGGTTAAAAATAACTTAAATTAAATATAATGCGTTTTTTTTTTATAATAACAACTTTATTTAATGATATAATTAAAAATATAATAAATATGTAATATAGAACACATATTTAGCTAATTACTCTCTATAGCTCTTTTTTTCTTGCCAACTAACGTGCTATAGCCTATTGTGGTCATTAAATGGCTTTCCTGAGGTAAATGTAACATAATTGTTCTCCAGCTATGTTATTGACCTCTTCACGCTGATAAAAAACACTGATTGATCGATATTTTGTATGAGGAATATACATTTCGGTAAGTTGTAGCCTACTACTGTATCTTTCAACAGTGTTCGTGTTTTTTTACTATTAGCTAGTAGAGATGATCAGTTCACGTGCGCTAAGGATCTGTCACGTAACATTTACAAACGCCAAAACGGTATTTATTGTTTGAATTTCGTAAATAAAATTGACAGAATCTGAGAGTTGAGATTCTTTTATATCATAAGTAACCTGCTCTGTCTAGTCTGTTGGTCTCCGTGTCCTCTTTGCTTCACGATTTTGGAGAAAATTTCGTGAGAAAATGGATGTGTGGCGTGAGAGCGTGTGAAAAGTGTCAATTGTGTGTGTCTCACGGTGAATGCGTGAGAGTTGGCAGCTCTGTTACGACTCTTTGCACTGTCCAACTTCCGACTTTTCGGCTATTTTTTGTAGCTGGATATATCATTTGTTGCGTCTAAATGTGAATGAGGATATGGTTATTGATAAATCGAATTGTTATTGTTGTTCTTATTATAATTTAGGGGGGCTTAGGAACATTTTGGGGTAGCTTCAGCCCCCCTAAAATAGGCCTAACGACGTCCCTGACCAGCTCTATAATGAAGTGAGATAAGGTGCGCCGCAGAATAACGACTGACAGGGCAGGAATGACTCTGTTACTGACGTAGCCTCGGTTCCCTGTGATAAGGGAACAAGTATTGTGTAGCTATACGCTATGGGTAACCAATCCAATCTCTCCGTGCTATGATATGCGCAGCGACATGTTCTGATACCCAAGTTGGGACGCTTGCCGCATTGCAGGCCCATAGAGGCGAATGCTGAAGCGATAGCATCCGTTTGTAACAGCTCGAATGGGGGTCCCTTGATTATTTCATCCATAATCAGGATTAAAAGTTTAATAAAGAAACATAACATGAATGAACAGTTAAAATCACTTGTAATATTTCTAAATGAAATATGTCACACTCTAAGTATAATATTCTTGCCTAAAGAAAATTAAGTAGTTGAGAGATCTCTCTTTAAAAAGATAAAATTGCAAAAGGAGCCAGGTCGAGTTCAAGGATAGACTGACCTTTACAGAAATTGATCTCCCTCTTATGCAGTTGCTTATTGGAACAGAGCTAAGTTCCTCTTTTCATAGTATATCACATCAAAGCAGACAAACAAGACACAAACATATCTAGCTTTCATGGTTTCACACCTTGGTTGTGGGCACATACACGTATCGTCCTGTACCACCATGTATCAAGAAGTCGTAAATCCCAATACAATGCAAACGAAATAAACTGCTATACAACATGTCCCTTCTGCAAGATGTTTAACCAAGATTTAAAAAAATGACTCACTTTAACTGAGACATTCGCGCTACATGTATGTCTATTGGTCACCCTAAGTCAGCTACATTGAGGCGTCAAGTTTAATAAAAGGAAAGCATTAAACATACATTTCAAATAATAATCATGATAAACAAATCAAACTATATGATTTCCTAAATTATGATATATTTTTTTCTTTTTCTGATTCATCAGAGAGTTCCATAAAGGAAACAATAATGTGCACGTGAAAAATCACACAGATAAACATCTATTAAATTTCATTACGAAGTTTAACTTTTCGAGATCGGCTAGAATACCATGGCATCTCTTTGAATTAGTAACTTTCACTTTCACTTTAGCGCGACGCATTTCCTTTTATCCGCCAGCAGAGGCGCTCGAGCAACCGGAGCAATGACACACATCCGAGTCTAGGAGAAGAATAGAAGTGAGCGAGGGAAGGGGACATATAGGCCATAAGCCAGGTCCACTACTCAGGATGTTTTTTGCTACCTTTTTTTCACTATTATTTCCTATTATCTTATACCTTGGGCCATCATAAGTTGATAACGACCACCCCCAACTCAGCCCCGTTTGGTCTCAGGGGCCAAAAAACACCCTTTTTGGGAAAAGCTTTTGGCAGAATGATATAATTGTGAATATTAAGGTACTGCAGCTACATAAATGGCCATATAACCCTAACATTTTGCATGGTGTATCCTGACACATAGGGGAAACTAGCAGAAAAAGATTCTGGGGATTGCTGCCTTTTTGCTGTCAAATATCACCCTCAACATACCCCAAAAGACAAAAAAATGTATGTCCGCCTGACAAATTGTCATCAAAAGTGATCATTTTCAAGCATTTTATTATATATATCACTGCCTCAAATGTACATGAAAAACTTCCCAAGTTTATAAGCTTCAATTTAAGTCCAAGATGACCTTTCTATCTAGAGGATTATAGCTGGTATAACCAAAGTTCTCCACTGTACCTCAAATCGGAGAAAACAGAACTTTCAAGCATCACCATTCCATATTGGATTAAGCATATTTTTTGCATATGAACAATGTCTTAAACAAGAGTTGAGACTTGACTTATGTACTGCTATACTATATGAAGTGAATTGCATGAAAAGTGAGTAATGTTATGCCCATAGGTCAGGGCTATTCAATTAGCTTCATTCGAGGGCCGGATTATTAAATCGGAATGTTGAGGAGGGCCGGTGGGTTTAGCTTATTTATTGAAACATTATTTATTACTTATTGAAACATAACAGTATCAATAAATAAGCTAAAGTAAACCTAAACAAGTATTGTATTTACTTGGAAATGTGGTACCCAACAGTATGCAGATGTATGAGTCTTTAATAAATAACTTATTGACAGCTATGTAGAAAAATATGAATTATACAAGATCATAGCTATTGGTAAGAATTATTTTATTCATAATTATTATAGGCTTTAATGAAAATATTCTGACAGTGAGACTTGATAACCACAGGTTAAACTATGCATGGCTACTCACTCACTACCACTGTATAACAAAATGCCTAAACACAGGTAAAAACTATACACAAAATGAATTGGATATTCCTCTACCTACCTAATTAATCTACTGCAATATAAATGACTATAAGATAGTATTCAGTATAAATATTCCACATTTCTGCCCAAACCATAGTAAATTACTACAGTATATTCATGGTAAATGTTTGTAAAGCTGGTGATTAGGGGATTTAAAGTCTTCTAACTTCGTTCATGGCACAGTGTTTCTGCATCCTGTGACTCCCAATGACCTCATCAGTCGTGTTGGGAATGTTGAGGCTGCTTCATCTGATTTAAAACTAGTTAAATCATTGAGTGATTTGTGGTCTGTAACAGAGGTGTGTCGAATTGAACCACTTCTCACTGGATGTCGCAATGCTGTTTAATAATAGTGTCCAGAACCGGGAGTAAACGCAACTCCTTTAAGCTTCCGTTCCGTTATCCACTGGGCGGTGATGCGCAGTTCAAAGTAAACTAAACTGTGAGTTGAACTGAAACTAAACTGAAAACAGTGCTATTTGTTCTATATTTTTTGTTACTGACCGAGAAACAGCTTCAGATGATTCAGTGACAGAGTGGTCCGAACGAATCTGAATTGTTTCAGACCATTATGCAAGCGCATTTGGCCAATTCATGGAAAGGAAATAATTGAACCAAAGATCGAACAAAAGATTCGCACCATTCACAAATGATTGGTATCACTGGTTCAGTCGACAGAAATACTGGACACACATAATAACTGCTGAAATATTCGGACTGAACAAGTTTCTCAGGTTAGTCGGAACACTCATGGTACGCACCGTGTGTATAGGCGTACAGCTGAACGCGCCACTACAGTCACTGGCATATCTAACCAAATGTAGCCACACCGCCAGGAAAAGAGGCGGAGGGAGGTTGGGGTGCCTTTGGGCCAGATGGAGATGATTGAATTGAATAGCCCTGCCCTAGGTGTACTGGGGTCAGGGTGCAACATTGGGTACATTCACACAAAATCAATTAACCAAATGTGAGATTTATTAAAGTCCACAAAGTCCTCGCAACACAAGGAATAAAGATGACCCTAGTGTGCAGTCTGTTATCAAAAAGCCAACCTTCAATAGAGTAAACGTTAGTAACCTTCTGTACAGGTAAACATTATTTACAGCCAAATGGCGAAACGTCTCGGTTACATATGGTAACCCTCGTTCCCTGAGGGAAGAAACGGAGACGTATGTCGTGACCGACTGATAGGAATCTGGTAAGCCTGGTAAGCTGGCTGCCCCGGCGGGCAGCAGCAGATGTGACGATGGGATGTATGTCAACTGAGACGTTCCCTTATCGGTTGGTCACTCTCTACGTATGTCGTGACCGACTGATAGGAATCCCTACCAAAGCACTACAGCTGCTGCACCCCATCCAGCGCCCGGTGTAAGCCTGTTCCCCTTCTTGCCGGGACAGATGATAGTAAAGGGCTTACACAGAGCGTATCTGTCACTGTTGTTCTGTGATAACCCATACAATGAGATTATTGGATAACACTGGGAAAGCGTGTCCTTTCTATGGAAGGGGAACGCTGCGGAAGCCACTTTCTTCGAGGGAGTTATGTGGAAAAATACATATGGACTAGCCCGAAGGTTGTACTGCATATGAATATTGGGTAACTTAGCCCAAGGGAAAGACACAGGGCTTCGATTAGGAGCAGCCATGGAAGTATACACATATGGAATCCCCGTAGGGTCACACATATGGAACCCAGCCTAACACCTGATCTCTGAAGGGAGTGGTAGGAACCTTGGGCACATAGCCAGGCCGGGGTCTCAGTACAACATGGTTGTCACCCTGCCGGAACTCTAGGCACGATTCGTCAACCGAAAATGCTTGCAGGCCCCCTACCCTTTTGATAGAGGCCAGTGCAATCAGCAGCAAAGTCTTCAAAGAGAGAAGCTTTAAGTCTGCTGACTGCAAAGGCTCAAAGGGAGCATCCTGAAGAGCTTGAAGCACCAGGGAAAGGTCCCAAGAGGGTATGGAGGGGGGACGAGGAGGGTTTGACCGTCTCGCCCCCCTAAGGAACCTGATGACCAGGTCGTGCTTTCCAACTGATTTGCCATCTATGTGGTCGTGATAATCCGAAATAGCGGCAGCATGTACTTTGAGGGTGGAGGGAGACAGCCTTCGCTCCAACCCTTGCTGTAAGAAGGAAAGCACGGACCCTATCGAACATCTTTGGGGGTCCCCTCAGCGAGAAGAAAACCACTCGACGAACAGGTTCCGCTTCAAGGCACACGTCTCGTGGACGGCGCCCGTGCATAAGTGATGGTGTTAAGTACCTCTGGGGGTAAGTCACCTAGAACCAGAGATGGAGTTTCCAGAGGTCCGGACACAGGTGCCATAGGGTGCCCCGTCTCTGAGTCAGAAGGTCCTTCCTCAGAGGAATGGGCCAGGGAGGGACTGTAACGAGGAGCATGAGTTCTGGGAACCAGGTCTGGGTGGGCCAATAGGGGGCCACCAGAAGGACCTGCTCCTCGTCCTCCCTGACTTTGCACAGGGTATGTGCAAGTAGGCTCACTGGGGGGAATGCATATTCGCGGAGGCATCTGTGAACACCACAGCATGCCTGGACACCTGTTCCAAGGGGACTCCTGCCCGCAGGAACTAGGGGTCTGACCACGGGCTGAAGGTCTGGCGGCATGCCGGTGTGATTGTCACCCGGTGAGTGCCGTGATGCCACGCCCATCTCGGGACTCGGCCATAAAGCCAGTGCTGAAGCGATCTCATATGGAGCAGCCCGGGTGGAGTTACCGCTGCTGCCGCTGCCATATGCCCCAGCAGCCGCTGAAAGAATTTCAGTGGGACCGCCATCCTGCCTTTGAAGGTGTTCAAGCAGTTTAGCACCGACTGAGCGCGTTAATCTGTGAGGCGCGCTGTCTGTGCGACCGAATCCAACTCCATACCGAGAAGAGAGTGCCTGAGCGTGAGAGTTCTCTCATGGGAACAAGGGTCCCCTCCGTGACTTTCGTGAAGACACGGGGAGACAGGGACAGCCCGAAGGAGGACCTTGTACTGATATGCTCAACCCTCAAACGCAAAGTGCAGAAATGGCCTCTGTCGAGGAAGAATCAAGACATGAAAGTACGCGTCCTTCAGGTCGATCGCTGCAAACCAATCTTGGGGACGGATGCATTTGAAAATGCGTTTCTGCATGAGCATTTTGAACCCACCACCTTTCTTGGGTACAATGAAGTAAGGACTGTAGTGCCCTGACCTCATATTGGCTGGAGGGACTGGCTCTATCGCATCCTTCGCCAGTAGGAGTGTGATCTCTGCTCGCAAGACATGGGCATCGGCTGCACTCACTGTAGTGGAGTGGATGGCCGAGGGGGCACGAAGTTCCTGGAGAACTTGTGGGTCGTGACCACCCTTGTGCAGTTCCCTCAGTGCCTTGGCCTGATGGACCTGCAGCAACGCCATGGCGTGCACGGCAGAGGCGGCTTCCCCACGCGTAAGCCTTGCCGGTTAGGTCCGACGAGTACTTACAGGCCCGGGAAGGGAGACACGGTTCTCCGCGCCAAGTGGAGTTAGGGCACAGCTGCATAGCAACGGCCCGCTCCACTGGCGGGATACGCGTGTATCCCTTAGCCGCCACGCCATCAAGAGTGGTTAGGGAGGAGGAGCCATCGGAACGGTTTCTGGCAGTAAAAGGTGCCATCCCGCGATCCCAGGTAACGACCGCATTCACAGAAACACACAGATAGAATGTCATCTTTATAAAGACAAGTTCTATCAGTGTAAGCTCTTTTAGGGACTGCTCTCGTTTGTGCTGAAGCATGCAGGGGAGCGGTCACTGCGATTGGAGTAGATTGGCCTCTCTAGCGAGATTCCTATCAGTCGGTCACGACGTACGTAGAGAGTGACTGACCGATAAGGGGAATAAAATACAGCTCAAATATAAAACAGAAAACATTTATTTGGTTCTTAGATCTTTTTGCTGCTTGTCCATGCTGTACTTCGACGACTGGTCATGTTAGTGTATTGTATTAGTGTAGAATATAAATATTACTATATTACTTACCAGACTGACTTTATTTTCTGTCACACGTCTACAGAAGTTTTTATTGAGAATTAACAGAGGTTTAGATGTTGATGTCTTATTGAAAATGTTTTCGTTTGAGGTCACCATCATGGAGAGCATGAAACAGATGAAGATGATTTGACTGATGAAATCCATACGAATATAGATGATGATGAGGAAGAGGAGGAAAATGATGATTGAGAGTTGATATTCTACACTAATACAATACACTAACATGACCAGTAGTCGAAGTACAGCATGGATAAGCAGCAAAAAAATCTAAGAACCAAATAACTGTTTTCTATTTTATGTTTGAGCTGTATTTTAGTTTCGCCATTTGGCTGTAAAGAATGTTTACCTGTACAGAAGGTTACTAACGTTTACTCTATTGAAGGTTGGCTTTTTGATAACAGACTGCACACTAGAGTCATCTTTATTCCTTGTGTTGCGAGGACTTTGTGGACTTATGGAACCCATATGGAATGATGATGCTTGAAAGTTCTGTTTTCTCCGATTTGAGGTACAGTGGAGAACTTTGGTTATACCAGCTATAATCCTCTAGATAGAAAGGTCATCTTTCTGGACTTAAATTGAAGCTTATAAACTTGGGAAGTTTTTCATGTACATTTGAGGCAGTGATATATATATATAATAAAATGCTTGAAAATTATCACTTTTGATGACAATTTGTCAGGCGGACAAACTTTTTTTTTTTGTCTTTTGGGGTATGTTGAGGGTGATATTTGACAGCAAAAAGGCAGCAATCCCAATCTTTTTCTGCTAGTTTCCCCTATGTGTCAGGATACACCATGCAAAATTTTAGGGTTGTATGGCCATTTATGTAGCTGCAGTACCTTAATATTCACAATTATATCATTCCGCCAAAAGCTTTTCCCAAAAAGGGTGTTTTTTGGCCCCTGTTTTTTGGCCACCTTTTGGCCCACAGCCGTTCATGAGAGTTTAAATGCTGGGGAATATTCCCATCTTCCCACAGGAGAAGAAGAAGCAAGCAGGAGGAATTACTCCAGGAGAAACTACGGACATACTATTGTAAAGATGGAGATTAAAGAAGAACCCTGCACAATAAAAGATGAAGATACAGAGGAACAAATAGGTTGGTTTTTTCCTTTCATTCTCTTTAATGACTGATGAGAAACATTAAGATGAAAACTGACATATAACATTATAAAACTAGACTCAGTAGTAAACTAGATTTGTGCTAAATTTGGACTCCCTGATTTTCTTTATTATTTTTTCTGTCTCTAACTGAACCCTGGTAATTTAATGTTGGTTTTAGACCTGATGGAAGTGAATGAAGACAAACAGCACCAGGTTCATAAACCTCATAATTTTACAAATGAAGATGGAAACATCATTACACTGACTGAAAAGAATTTCATACAGAAAAGTGCTGGAAAAACTGGAGTCAAAGGATCTTTCACTTGCTCTGAGTGTGGAAAGAGTTACACAGTCAAATCAAGGCTTAATGTACACATGAGAATTCACACTGGAGAAAGGCCGTTCTCATGCACTCAGTGTGGAAAGAGTTTCTTACGAAAAGGATACCTAACTGAGCACATGAGAATTCACACTGGAGAAAAACCGTTCTCATGCACTCAGTGTGGAAAGAGTTTCACTCAGAAAACCACTCTCAACATTCATCTGCGCCGTCACTCTGGAGTGAGATCATTCAGCTGTGATCAGTGTGATAAAACATTTGTTTTTGAATCAAACTTTAAAGCGCATCTTAAAGTTCACACTGGTGTGAAGGCTCATGTCTGTTCATTTTGTGAAAAGAGTTTTACTGTACTGCGTTCTTTGAAAGAGCATGAGAGAATTCATACTGGTGTGAGACCTCATTGTTCTCACTGTGGAAAGAGTTTTACTAGATCCAGTAACTTAAAAAAACACCAGCGAGTTCATACTGGAGAGAAACCGTACAAGTGCTCACACTGTGGAAAGAGTTTCTCTTGGTCAGGAACCCTGAAAGTTCATGAGAGAGTTCATATTGGAGAGAAGCCGTACAAGTGTTCACACTGTGGAAAGAGTTTCTCTCATTCAGGACACGTGAAAGATCATGAGAGAATTCATACTGGAGAGAAACCGTACAAGTGCTCACACTGTGGAAAGAGTTTCTCTCGTTCAGGAACCCTGAAACTTCATGAGAGAATTCATATTGGAGAGAAGCTGCACTAGTGCTCTTCATGTGGGAAGAGTTTCACCAGTTTATCCAATATACACACTCATATGAAAAGCATTGCCCGAAACTGTCAAGTGATAAAAGTTAATGTTTTGATCCATAACTTTCAGGTAAATAAGTTTTATTTTCTCATGGTTTCTACACAATATCGATGGTGAAGCGGTGGATTCTGCAATGTATATCCTTTGAGTGTAGAAATGATGAATATTGTCTGAACCTCTCACTGAGAGAAAGTATATAGTATCAGTATGTTTTGGGAACATTTTCTGCAATTGATTTTATCTCTGTATCCTCCTGGTCTTCATTCATCATCTGGTCCTCGGGTCTTAAAGGGGTCATATAATGGTACATGCACTTTTACAAGTTGATTGTACTGAAATGTGTGTTGGCAGTGCCTGTATCATATAATGATAAAAATCCATCCAGTGTTTTTTATATGTCTCCTTATATGTTTTCCCCAGTCTCAAATCGAGCTGTCTGACCGTGTGACGCCACACGGTCGGACGCCCCTCCCATGATTGTTAATTGACAGCAGCGTTTCAACACAGACCCGCCCTGAGCGAGCTGTCATCATAGTCCGCCATTGTTGATACACTGGAGCAGAATGGCGTCTAAGCGATTGTGGTGTTCTGCCCGGTCATGTAGATTTGCCTTGTACAACATTAGGAAGATCAGGCCCTTCCTATCAGAACATGCTACTCAACACCTTGTCCAAGCGCTAGTTTTATCCAGACTGGACTATTGTAACGCTCTCCTGGCTGGTCTTCCAGCTTGCACGGTCAAACCTCTGCAACTGATCCAGAACGCCGCAGCTAGAGTGGTCTTTAACAAGCCGAAAAGGGCATGTCACTCCTCTCCTCACAAAATTGCACTGGTTGCCAGTTGCTGCTCGCATCAAATTCAAGTCACTGACGTTTGCCTACAGAACACCCACTGGTTCTGCTCCCTTTTACTTTAACTCTTTACTTCGGACTTACGTGCCATCCAGGAACTTGCGCTCTGCAAGTGAAAGACGTCTTGTGGTGCCATCTCAAAGAGGCACAAAATCTCTTTCTCGGACCTTTACCTTGACTGTTCCCTGCTGGTGGAATGATCTGCCTAACTCAACCCGAGCTGCTGAGTCCATAGCCACTTTCAAGAAACAGCTGAAGACGCTTCTTTTTCGACAGCACTTGATCCAGTAATACTAACACTTTCTCTACTACTCTATTCTATTCTTTTCTATTAAAAAAAAATGCATTAGATTAAACTGGGAAGGGCCATAGCACTTGAATATTGTTGTCCTACTGTTAGTTTAACTGCTTCTATTGTTCTCATTTGTAAGTCGCTTTGGATAAAAGTAAAAGTACATGTAAATGTAAATGTTCTGTTCTTGGGTGTAATAATGAACACAGCAGTCATTTTGAGGTTCCTAAATCCGAACCGCTGAAGACGCAGCGGCTGAGTTTTGTTTTCGAAGGGAATATTCCCCACAATCAACGTCAATGCTTTCATGTTTGTGCGAATCATTTCTCACCAGACTGCTTTATAAACGAGAACATTGAAAAAGGTATTAGCTCCTGTCTGAGTATGTGTTGTTCATGTGCCTAATGACTGTCATAGTCTCACAGACTGGTTATTTTTTAAACAGATCAGTACAATTTTAGTGCTTCAGCCCTGACAGTTGTACCTAACACTGCATAGATAACGTTACGCATCACGGACAAGCCTACATTTGCCGAAAAAAAGTTTTTCATGACCATTAGCTGTAACATCAGTCTGTCAATGAACTAATGCATTGTTACTAATAAAGACGTATATTTTTGTGAGCTACATGGTACTGTGGTATGTTTCTCTTTTTGTTGTTTTTGTTTTGTCCCTTGCTGGCCTTTGGCTCCACCCACTCTTTCCTTCTGGCAGGTAGCTGATTGTGTCTCCAGCTGCACCTGCTTACCATCCAGGAGGGAAGCAGCATTTAAAGCTGTTATTTTCCTGATTGTTCATTGTTACTTACTTTTGTTTTGTTACTTGGGAACTGTAGGGAGGTGGGCGCCATTTTATTTTGTAACCTCTTTTTCTCCTGTTTTGTGGCTAGGTAGGGAGTGAGTGTAGATTTCTGTTATTTATTTTAATTTTCTTTGTGAGGCTTATTAAGAATTTATCAACCAGGTAGATCTGGCTTTTGTTTATTATTTTGGCATTGCCCCCTTCTGAAGCCTTTGTTTCTTCCCTTAAGCTTTACTCTAAGTAAATTGTTATATGTTAAGAGCCTTCGATTAAAAGAGTTAAAAAGAATCTTGTTGTTGTGGTGCTGTGGCAGGGCCCAGACAAACGCTCTTTAAAATGTTACGTTCTGTTAAAAGAACCCTAGACGCTCATAGGACGTAACAGTATACATCAGTAAACACATAGCGTTCGTATCTCACTACTCTACCCTGCCAGTACACACAAAGATAGATCAAAGTGACATTACGTTAACCAACCATTCAGAAACGTCCTGTTCAAGCTGCTTTGGGTCTGTCATCTTGTTCCGGGTCCGACTCCGGTTCAAATTGATAGGTTATTTTAGCACACTCCCTCAAAACTTGCGACATCTGTGGCATTGTGCTGTGTGATAAAACGGCACATTTTAGAGTGGCCTTTTATTGTGGCCAGCCTAAGGCACACCTGTGCAATAATCATGCTGTCTAATCAGCATCTTGATATGCCACACCTGTGAGGTGGATGGATTATCTTGGCAAAGGAGAAGTGCTCACTAACACAGATGTAGACAGATTTGTGAACAATATTTGAGAGAAATAGGCCTTTTGTGTACATAGAAAAAGTCTTAGATCTTTGAGTTCAGCTCATGAAAAATGGGGACAAAAACAAAAGTGTTGCATTTATAATTTTGTTCAGGGTACAAATCTTGACCTTTAGGAGCCACTAGCTGAAGAAGAAAAAAAGGCAACCTCACCAAAGTCCTTGGAATTAATCTCCTGGGGACTATTTGTATCTGTAGCATGACAAAAATGTACGCTGACTGAAAAGCAAAACAGGCCTTAAAATGATAAAACACAGTAAAAGTCAGTTTGTGTTGTTACATTTCAGTAATTTTGCCAGTCAAAGTTGACAAGCTCTCTGATGAGAAACACTGAGTGGTTCAGGCTGATACTTTTCTTTGGACCTTTCCAGATTTTCATCTGATCTGTGCCTTTGGTGTTTGGTGCCATCAGTTGTGATATAGAGGGGACAGAACATACAAAATTTATTATGCTTTTCTTTTTAATAACTTTACTTCGGCTAATTTAGGTGAAGTTAACCTAGCAGTTGATGTCACCACCGTTATGACAGCAATGAAAAGGCTCCAACACACACCTCCAACGATGCAGATTGCATGACATTGTCCAGATCACAAACCTGAAAATAAATTAAAGCATATACTTGAAAATTTGTTTAAAAAACGCACTTAAACAAGGCTTTCGTCTATCTCACCTTACCTCAGTATTCCACGTTAGTTTGCTGCGGTTAACATCAGGTTATCGCACTCACCTACGACTACGCCTGATGAGCTAACTTATGTTAAAGAGGCAGAGGAACACACAAACATTATTTTTATCGTGTTAACTAAAGAATATTTCGGCTAATATAGGTGAACTTAACTTACTCACCAGTTAATATTATAACCGTGACAGAGATCCGGGCCGATCGATAGTCCAAACCATTCCGACGAAAACAAAACGATAAATGTTAGTTTGCTGTTAATATAAGTGAAAACATTTGAAAATGTTTGTTTAACACAAAATAAAAATCATATATTAACCTTTTTGGTGAGTTACTGGTACATACTTTGTCCATGCATGAACTGCCACTTCAACCATACAGTCAAACAACACTTGAAAAGAAATCTCTCTTGCTATTGCTCAGTTTTTCGCTGGCAAGTTCACTACTGTAAATGGGTTTACAGTAGAGAAGAATTACAGTAGTGACCATATATTTTCTCATAATCCTTTGCTGTTTACAGTAACATACTGTATACGGTATTTTACTGTACATAATATAGTAAGATACTGTTAAAATTACAGAAACCGGTTACAGTGTATCTTTATGAATAATTCTCATCCTCGCCTTGTAGTCGCTTGGAATTCAAAGGGGAATCGGAAATGTGTTTTTAGACATAAGATGGATGTCCAGATATCGGATATCTGATTTAAAACCACAATTGGAAGGGACTCAGATCGGACACGAAAAAATCGTATCTCGTGGATTTTTGTGTTTATACGTGTGCAACAAATTCCGATCTGTGTCAGATGCAAGTAAAAGATCGTATTTTTTGTGCGAGTGTAAATGTAGCCTAGTTAGTCACATGACAGATTATGAGTTGTGTTGAGCGATAGATATGCAATGAATAAATTAAACCTGGTAAACAATATGAACTAAGCTACCGCAGAATAGTTTTAGGCATACAATCTGGTAGTTTTTCTTAAACATGCTTTTTTATATAACTTTGCTAATATTTTGACACAAAGGTTTACTTAAATCTTCATATATGATTTGCAAATGATTCCTTAGTCTCTAATTTGCACACATTCACACGTTTAATCGACAAACCCTCATCAATATTCTGAACTGATAGTTTACAGTCCTGGGAATATAGAGCTAATTTCTCATAATAACACCACTTTTGAGAAGATAAAGACTAAAATACCATAAAGAAATAATACTGTACAGTATAGTAACAGTTGGCTCTTGTTTCGTTTTTAATTTGCCTGGTTTTTTTTTATTTACTTATGGGAATGTCATGTTTTGAGACCCAATGGAAGCGAATGAAGACAAGCAGCATCCGTTTCAAAAACCTCATAATTTTGCAACTCAAAAGATTCAAAAGAATTTCATGCAAAAATGTGTAAATTTCATAAAGGAAACATTAGTGTGCACTTGAGAAATCACACAGATAAAAGTCTATTCTATTTCATTCCGGTGTTTGAATATTATTGCTTCCTCCTTACTTTTCGAGATCGGCTAATATCTTGTCATTTCTTTGAATGAGCAACTTTCACTGTACCGCGACTTGCCTGTAAGTTAAAATGACCAGCAGAGGCGCTCAGGAACCGAAGCAATGACACACATCCGAGTCTAGGAGAAGAAGAGAAGTGAGCGAGGGAAGGGAACATAAACATGAGAAGTGAAACACAGCCGTTCATTCTGCTCTAAATCTGCTGTTTCAGACTGTGAGTACATTCATTTAATCATTTATCAGAACAAATCTAAATCCAAACGACTAAACGAGTCAGTTCATATAGTGAATCACTCAGAAATTAATCGAAATGAACTGACTCATGTTGTTCATTACGCTCGTGACTGTTTTTTTTTTTCACGTTACAGTTTGTAAAGATTTTGAGAGTTGTGTTTTCATTTTATGAAACCTAGTAAACAGTTTTTAATGCAAGTAAATCATATAAGAGCAACATAAAATCAACTAGAGGAGTTAAATAGTTTCTAAACGACTGTTTGATCAAAACACTTAAAGTTGAATAATTGCGAGTGATTGTAAGTGTGATGATGATCATCTGCTAAATGAGCAACAACGACCACAATTCACTCCTTCAGTCAGTGAAGCTCCCACAGCCGTTCATGAGAGTTTAAATGCTGGGGAATATTCCCATCTTCCCACAGGAGAAGAAGAAGCAAGCAGGAGGAATTACTCCAGGAGAAACTACTGACATACTATTGTAAAGATGGAGATTAAGGAAGAACCCTGCAGAATAAAAGATGAAGATACAGAGGAACAAATAGGTTGGTGTTTTACTTCATTCTCTTTAATGACTGATGAGGAACATTAAGATGAAAACTCACATTTAAACAATATAAAACTAGACAGTTTTAGTAGACTCAGTAGTAAACTAGATTTGTGCTAAATTTGGATTCCCTGATTTTCTTTATTATTTGTTTGTCTCTAACTGAACCCTGGTAATTTAATGTTGGTTTTAGACCTGATGGAAGTGAATGAAGACAAACAGCACCAGGTTCATAAACCTCATAATTTTACAAATGAGGATGGAAACATCATTACACTGACTGAAAAGAATTTCATACAGAAAACTGCTGGAAAAACTGGAGTCAAAGGATCTTTCACTTGCTCTGAGTGTGGAAAGAGTTACATACATAAAACAAACCTTAAGATACACATGAGGATTCACACTGGAGAAAGGCCGTTCTCATGCACTCATTGTGAAAAGAGTTTCTTTCAGATAGGACACTTAAATGAGCACATGAGAATTCACACTGGAGAAAAACCGTTCTCATGCTCTCAGTGTGGAAAGAGTTTCACTCAGAAAAACATTCTCAACAATCATTTGCGTTCCCACTCTGGAGTGAGATCATTCAGCTGTGATCAGTGTGATAAAACATTTGTTTTTGAATCAAACTTTAAAACACATCTTAAAGTTCACACTGGTGTGAAGCCTCATGTCTGTTCATTTTGTGAAAAGAGTTTTACAGTACTGCATTCTTTGAAAGAGCATGAGAGGATTCATACTGGTGTGAAACCTCATTGTTGTTCTCACTGTGGAAAGAGTTTTACTAGATCCAGTAACTTAAAAAAACACCAGCGAGTTCATACTGGAGAGAAACTGTACAAGTGCTCACACTGTGGAAAGAGTTTCACTCGGTCAGGAACCCTGAAAGTTCATGAGAGAGTTCATATTGGAGAGAAGCCGTACAAGTGTTCACACTGTGGAAAGAGTTTCTCTCATTCAGGACACGTGAAAGATCATGAGAGAATTCATACTGGAGAGAAACCGTACAAGTGTTCACACTGTGGAAAGAGTTTCTCTCGTTCAGGAAACCTGAAAGTTCATGAGAGAGTTCATATTGGAGAGAAGCTGCACTAGTGCTCTTCATGTGGGAAGAGTTTCACCAGTTTATCCAATATACACACTCATATGAAAAGCATTGCCTGAAACTGTTAAGTGATAAAAGTTAATGTTTTGATCCATAACTTTCAGGTAAATAAGTTTTATTTTCTCATGTTTTCTACACAATATCGATGGTGAAGCGGTGGATTCTGCAATGTATATCCTTTGAGTGTAGAAATAATGATGAATATTGTCTGAACCTCTCACTGAGAGAAAGTATATAGTATCAGTATGTTTTGGGAACATTTTCAGCAATTGATTTTATCTCTGTATCCCCCTGGTCTTCATTCAACATCTGGTCCTCGGGTCTTAAAGGAGAACTCCGGTCAATTTTAACATTTTTTTGTAAATTTGGAGGGCTGTCAGTACAGAGAACAACGACAAAAATCGGTGTTGCCTACACCGTGTTATCCTCTTTTTAAAATTTGCACCCTGTTGACTTCAATGGGGCAAGTTTTAAACCTGCTTTTAGCCTCTTAACATCCTTGATGTGTCATTACAAGTGCACAGGTCATGTGAGTGATTCCTTCAGAGTGAACACGAGTGAATCTGACTGCAGTAGATGTGAAAGATATGAATAAAAATGATGTTATTTCAGCCAGCGCTCATACCTGTATTTACATCCTGTTTTCGGTCGAAGTCCACAGTAATCGATTGTCGAGTTCGGGCGCATGATCGTACGTACTAAACCTATGCGCGTGAACTCGACAATCGACTACTGTGGGCTTCGACCGAAAACAGGAAGTAAATACAGGTATGAGCGCTGGCTGAAATAACATCATTTTTATTCATATCTTTCACATCTACTGCAGTCAGATTCACCGTGTTCACTCTGAAGGAATCACTCACATTAGCTGTGCACTTGTAATGACACATCAAGGATGTTAAGAGGCTAAAAGCAGGTTTAAATATTGCCCCATTGAAGTCAACAGGGTGCAAATATTAAAAAGAGGATAACACGGTGTAGGCAACACCGATTTTTGTCATTGTTCTCTGTACTGACAGCACTCCAAATTTACAAAAAAATGAGCTCAATGTTAAAATTGACCGGAGTTCTCCTTTAAGTCTGCATTTACACTGCAAGTCTTAACAGATCCGATCTTGACCATATCCTTTTTTTGGCCTGGAAGCTTGATGCCAGTTATTTACTGTAAAATGTTTGCAGTATTATTACCATATTTTCACTTACGGTATACTGTACCATTTACTGTACTTGCATTTACAGTATTGTTACCGTATTGTCAGTTACAGTATTAGTATCAAGTTAATTTATTTATTTAATGTTTACCCCACCCCCCAAAAATCACAATAACTCATGAACATTTGTCCTTATAATATTCTTTTTAATCGTTGAACATTTTGTTTTTAGAAGTACAAATTACACTGAACAAAATTATAAATGCAACACTTTTGTTTTTGCCCCCATTTTTCATGAGCTGAACTCAGAGAACTAAGACTTTTTCTATGTACACAAAAGGCCTATTTTTCTCAAATATTGTTCACAAATCTGTCTAAATCTGTGTTAGTGAGCACTTCTCCTTTGCCGAGATAATCCATCCACCTCACAGGTGTGGCATATCAAGATGCTGATTAGACAGCATGATTATTGCACAGGTGTGCCTTAGGCTGGCCGCAAAAAAGGCCACTCTAAAATGTGTGTTCTCTCATACTGGAGAGAAACCTTATGAGTGCTCTTCATGTCTGAGTTTCACCCGATTATCTACTCTACATAGACATGAGAAAAAGCGTTGCCCGAAGGTGTCTAAGTGAGCAAAGTTTATGTTCTGATAATCGCTTTCAGGTGAATAGTTCAATTTTATCAGGGCTTCTACGCAATATGGATAAGTATGAAATTTGATTTTTAGTGAGTCTGGACAAGTATATATGGAAAAAATACTTTTTTCCTTATTCTGTTTCCCTCTATTCCTAAATAAATTTGTCATACAAGCAGAGTGTTTTCTTTCCTTTTTTTTTTTATTGCAGCAGCAGCAGCCAAAAGGTCTGTGCTTGAGTGGATCTTTTATATGTTTAATGTATCAGTGTTACAAATTCAAGGTGCGCATTTGCATTTACATAAAGGGATTGTTCCCCAAAAATGAAAATTGGGGAGAACATGTCTAGTTCTAGAGACAATTAACTATACTCTTCTTTTTATTATTCACAGAGCTGGAAATTAGGGGTAATGCGGTGGGACGGAGTCGGGGATTAAAGTTCGAGGGGGGACGCCATTCCAGTTCAAATTGGTTAGATTTTTTTTTTTTAGGAAAATGAAAAGGATTTCTATATTGTATTCACTCAATAGCTCTTGAAAGCGATGCAAATTCAGCACAGAAACAGCGCAAAAAATATATAGGCCAATATATAAAAATATATATAAAATATATATATATAGGCTAAATTAATATAAAATTATATTTATTTAGCCAGCGCTCATACCTGTATTTACATCCTGTTTTCGGTCAAAGTCCATAGTAATCGATTGTCGAGTTCACGCGCATTGGTTTAGTACCTATGATCATGCGCGTGAACTCGACAATAGATTACTATGGACTTCGACCGAAAACAGGATGTAAATACAGGTATGTGCGCTGGCTGAATAAACATCATTTTTATTCATATCTTTCACATCTACTGCAATCAGATTCACCCGCGTTCACTCCGAAGGAATCACTCACATGTCCTGTGCACTTGTAATGACACATCAAGGATGTTAAGAGGCTAAAAGCAGGTTTAAAACTTGCCCCATTGAAGTCAACAGGGTGCAAATTTTAAAAAGAGGATAACACGGTGTAGGCAACACCGATTTTTGTCGTTGTTCTCTGTATTGACAGCACTCCAAATGTACAAAAAAATGTCTCCTTTAAGGAGACACACGTGTAGCTGCACGATTAATCCTCTAGTTCTCTAATCATGAACCAGCACTGTGTAGTGCATTTTTAATCAATTCATTCATTGCTTTAGGAGAGGATTAATTTTCTAAACTCATTAAATCATCTTAATCGACAACATGTATGTTAGACCCTATACCGACTAAGCTACTGAAAGAGATGCTTCCAGAGGTCATAGATCCTCTTCTTAAAGGTGCTCTAGGTAACTTTTTAACCTTAACTGAACAGCTTCGGAGTCAGTGGAATGGTTATATTACTTATTTCGGGTTGAATGGTGGTGGTTTCGCACCCCCCTGGTGCCCGAGAGCGGAAAAAACTCACTTGCAACTTTGGGACGCGGGTCGGTGTCAGGAAGTATCGCGTGATATCAGGTCTCGCGATGTAACGAATTGCTTGACGGCACTGCACACGTACACGCCCCTATTCAAGCACCGGCGGGCTAGCTATAAGCAAAGGGCAACGATAGATTGAGTTATGGCTGAGGCTGAGCCTGTAAAAAAGAAGCAGAAAGCTAGGAAATCTTTGTCGGAGGACCAACGAAAGAGGAAACGGGAGACTGACCGAGCAAGAAGTCAGACTCGAGTAAATATATCGGACCGGCTTTTTCAGAATGGTGAGAACTGAGAGAAACAGAAGCCTGCAAAACGGATGCTGATCCTGCTGTTGCACTTGTAAGTTAAGTATCTTTGGAATAAACTGTTTAATATTTAAATTTCAAGTAATTGCGACCTCAGGATGTTTGCTATTGTCTGTAAAGGTTTTTATTATGATCGCTGTCTGTTAGGGGCTTACTAGTACGCTAGATACTATAACTTTGATGTTAGGCATTGTCATAGCAAACACGTTTGATTTCTGTAACGTAGTTGTTTGGCCGTTCCTCTGTCGGTTTTATTTGTGTAACTTACACTCTTATTTTATGTCACTAAGTCAACGCGTCTGATAATAGGCAATATCAGACGCGCAAAATGTTGCACATTTCATGATCGAGCTAGAAAAAACATTCTGATGTTTTCTTAGACAAGCAAAGGTAAACCATCATTCTACCAGATGAACTTATAGACCTTGCTAATATAACTTTAGACAAATATTAGCCTCCGATATATTTTTTTTTTTTTTATGCTCATGCCCATTCTCCCAAAAACAAACAAACAAACAAACACGAAAGCAGTAGTTCGCCTCGTTCATATCGTTCATTCCCGGTAAAAATACTAGTATGCATGACAACACAATAAATAAAAAAATCGCCATCAGTTGGAAAGAAAGTATTGCTTTACTTGCCTCGGTAGACATAACTGGTTTTGAAATAGCGGTTCCTCTGCTCAGCTGGGTTGACAGCTGATCAGCTGGGTTGCTCGTGGCGAGGGGGGAGGGACAACAGTTCGTTTTTACGACAGAGTGTTTGAAAGCATTATACTACCAGACACTAGGGGGAGCTCGTAGAGAAAAAACACTCAGACTTGCATAGTGTCCCTTTAATATCATTAATTCATCTTTGTCTCTAGGATACGTACCAAAAAACTTTAAGCTGGCTATGATTAAACCGCTTGTTAAAAAAACGCAACTTGATCCTACAGAATTAGTCAATTACAGGCCGATCTCGAATCTACCTTTTCTGTCAAAGATACTAGAAAAGGCGGTATCCTCACAACTGTGTTCCTTTTTCGAAAGAAATTATATCTGTGAGGATTTTCAGTCAGGATTTAGACCGTACCATAGTGCTGAGACAGCTCTCATTAGAGTCACAAATGATTTGCTCTTATCATCCGATCGTGGTTGTATCTCTCTATTCGTGTTACTGGATCTTAGTGCTGCATTTTATACCATTGACCACAACATTCTTTTAAATAGAAATTATGTTGGCATTAGTGGAATTGCATTAGCATGGTTTAAATCATACGGATCTGACCGATATCAGTTTGTAGCAGTAAATGAAGAGATGTCATATCGATCAAAAGTATGGCGTACCACAAGGCTCAGTACTAGGACCATTGCTGTTCACTCTGTACATGCTATCCTTCATCATTAATCATTGGTTGGGTCCCCTGGTATGGAGCTCGACAATATGTTTCCACAATTCTCTATTCTTGGCGATGCTGATGATCACTTTTGTTTCATCAAAATGAGCAGTGACTGACTGCTCTTCGCTGCGGGGAGAGCTATTTCATTCCGGCTTTTTGGCTTTTGTTGTACTCGTCGATATAGCTCCTCGCTTGTTCTTATCACTGACTTCTGAGTGATAGAACTAGAACCAATAATTCTATATGGTAGTGAAATTTGGGGGCCAAAACTTAATAATGAATTTGACAAATGGGACAAAACAGTCATAGAATCTTTCCATACCGAGTTCTGTAAGAGCATCCTACAGGTGCAGAGAAAAACACCAAATAACCTGTGCAGAGCAGAGCTCGGCCAATACCCCCTCTTACTAAAAATACAAAAAAGATAAATTAAATTTTACAATCACTTAAAATCAGTTAACCCCCAGACATATCATCACAAAGCCCTAACATACCAGGAGCTGAAACCAGAAAAGAGTCCCCTCAGCCAGCTGGTCCTGAGGCTCTCTGCAGTAACACGTGCCCAACAGCCTCAAGACAGCAACTCAAGCAGACCAAACCAAATCATCAACAAGCAGAAAGAAAAATATATTAAATACTGGAAAGAAACGACCAAAACACAAAGTAAATTACAATGTTATCTGACCCTAAATAGAGAATTCACACTGGCAAATTACCTGAGTACAATAAAATGCCTTAAACTAAGAAAAATGTTGACAACGTACAGACTGAGTGAACACAGCCTGGCCATAGAGAAGGGTCGCCACAGACAGAGCTGGCTACCACAAGAGGAGAGACTCTGCTCCCAGTGTAACAGGGGACAGGTGGAGACAGAGCTGCACTTTCTAACCTCATGCCCCAAATATAATACACTCAGACAAAAACACTTTGCAAACATTTCCCAAATATACCCTGAATTCGAATCCTTGTCAGACACACAGAAACTCCCATATGTACTGGGAGAAATGCCCAAATGTGAAATAATTGCTGCAAAATATGTCTCCTCATGCCATGAAATGAGGACAACCAGTGGAACCTCAGATGGATAAATAATTGTACAAATTTTCAAATAATTATTATTTTGATAATATTATTTATTATTATTATTTTGATTGTTTGATATTTTAGTAATTGTTTATTTATTTATTTTTATTATTATTACTATAAATTTATTCATGCATCTGTTTACTGATTCATTTTATAAATTATTTGTTAAATGCCTATATGTAATGGCCAATGCTTTGGCAATACTGTCAATAAGTCATGCCAATAAAGCTAATTTGAATTGAATTGAATTGATAGATGGCATAGATGTGGGCTGGTTCGTCCTCTTCCATACAGAGACAGCCCACGAACTCTAGCTGTCGCTTGCGGATGGTTACGCTGACTGGACTTTGTTTGGTCAGTCTGTAGAGTTCCTTGTTTGTCATATGGGCGTCTGCTTGTCTAATTCCCAGCATGGTTCACAATTTCTCACAAACACATCCAGTTCTTTCTCTAGAGCTTTCGTTAGAAAGTTGCATTAAAGAGCCGAGTCCTGAATTCTAATGTTGGCTTGGGTCAGGTGGTAAAGGCCACCCATGCGAGAGAGATACGATTTTTGACGTCTTTCTCCATCGATATGATGTAGGATCCAAGATACTTAAATATGTAGACTATTTCAACGTCCTTTCTGTTGATTAGTAGAAGTTGTTCATTTTCACTGGAAGCATTCATTTGCACTTGGACAGTCTTCTCCTCATTTAATTCTAGTCTGACTGTGCCAGCTTTTTGTTGCAGTTGGGTGAGCTGTTGTTGTGCCCTGGTGAGATCATTTTCGAGAAGTGAAATATCGTTGGCAAATGCTAAATCGTTAAGCTTGCGTTCGGCTCTAGATTCTTTGGCTATTTTGCCACCGTCTTTGAGAACTTCTTCCATAATTGCATAATTGGGTCCTGGT
This sequence comes from Squalius cephalus, assembly GCF_949319135.1. Taxonomy (NCBI): domain Eukaryota; kingdom Metazoa; phylum Chordata; class Actinopteri; order Cypriniformes; family Leuciscidae; genus Squalius; species Squalius cephalus. The sequence continues at coordinate 4,306,881 of NC_137138.1, read as the reverse complement.
GACTTGTTCCACTTAAGATGTTCAGTCGCTCTCACCGCTTCCTCTCACATTGTACTCATTGAAATAGCGATGTCTGAGCTTGGTTATGGAAAGTTGACTGTTTCCACCTGTGCGCTCTTGTTGTTAAAGAGTTTGCAGAAGTACTTGCCCCAGTCGCTGATGAGCTCGGTCTACGAGTTTGGTTGAGAGCCATCAAGCATTCAGACATTTGCGTTTTCTCTAAGATTTTGTCGATTTGAGTCAACATTGTGCGATGCTCTTGTTTTTGGTTTGCCAGTTCGAGAGCTTCTAGTTGAGTGTTGAAATATGCCTCTTTGTCAGTTTCGAAAGTTGTCTTGACACTCGACTGTTTGTTTCTCCCCTGATCTCTCTTTTCCCTCGTTTGATTGCGCTTGAAATCGTCCTTCGACACTTCTTTTTCTGCGATTAGCTGCAACGTTGAACTGCTGCAGCTCGGCTGTTTTGACTTCGATCTTTTGCCCAGGACCTTTTCACTCGCTGCTATCAGCGCAGTGTTGAGTGTGTCTGCTCTTTACTGTATTAGGCTCTGGGCGTTTCCGGTTTGACTCGTCAAGAAGAGCGGCGAATTGATTGCAAAGTTCCAGGTCGAAATTCGCGTGGATGTTAATGTCTTTCAGCTTGTCATTCTGAAAGGTGCACCTGGCGATGGACGAGCTGCTTGCTGTTCTCAGTGCCAGTTTGAATTTGGCACTCACCATCTTGTGGTCTGATCTAATGGCGCAGGTGTTGTAAGCGTGACAGTTTTTGACTTCCACCACTTTAGTGTTGAAGACAATGTGGTCTAGTTGAGCGAAGTCTCCTTTTGGGCTCTTATATGTGCACAGTCTTTTCGGTCGATTTCGGAACCAAGAGTTCACTGGGCGCAGGCTTGAAAACTCGCACATGCTGATTAGCCTTCGACCATTGTCGTTCGAGATTGCGTGGTAGCTGAAGTTGCCTACCACACGCCTACCACTACACATGCGACCCTTAGGAGATATCATTAGGAAGCATGGCATTAGTTTTCACTGTTATTCTGACGATACTCAGCTCTATATTTCTTACCGCCCTGACGAAACTTACCAATTCACAAAATTATAATATTAGTCTCTCTGTTTATCCTGAGGTTTACCGCAGTCCGCCGGAACCAGGCTGTATCCAGATCTGATGAAGGACCTGCGCCTGGACACGACGACAACGCAGTCCTGAAGTGTCAACTAGTCTCTCCCCTGTGAAGGCCTCCTTCCTTTCCCTTTACCTCTGTACAGATAAAACATTGTCGGAATAATCCCGGTTCACGTGGCTACGCGGAAGCGATAAAAATTCTGTATTATAAATTTTAAGGCCAGACAAGTAGTTAGTTGAGGGTTGGTTTGCAAAGAAGGACTACATGCCTGCGTACTTATATATTCAAATGCGCATACCTTAAGACTAAACAAGTAATACGCATGTGCACGCCGTCAGCTTTCTCACAGGTTCACGTTTTTAAAGTTTGCGCAGAGAGAACTTAAGGGTTTTCTGTTAGAACGGTGTCATGTTAGCGGCCCCTAAGTTAATAACTAATAATCGTTGCGACGGAAGTGAATCAGTCAAAACTAACTTTAGCTGGACAATAACTTTATTCTAGAGCTGCTGTAAAGCCAAAACAATCTCTGTTACTTTAATGTCCTATTATCACTCTTAAGCTGCTTTGAAACAATCTGTGTTGTTAAAAGCACTATATAATTAAAGGTGACTTGACTTGACTTCTTCAAAATGAAATATATATGTGCATATAAGGACACTGATACAGCCGTACATCTGATTATGAATGTGACTGCGATGGTAACTTTAAGCTTGTACTTTATAAATTATTATACCTAGTCTCTCATGAAACGTAAACTTGTTACTGACTGGTTTTTCACATTGCAATTTGTGAAGATTATGAGAGTTGTGTTTTCATTTTATGTAATGAAAGCTGGTAAACAGTTTTTAATGCATGTAAATCATACCTAATGTAAGAGCAACATGAAATGAATGATTTGAATTGTTTCTAAATAGTTGTTTGATCAGAACACTTAAAGCTGGATAATTGAGAGTGATTGTAAGTGTGATGATCATCTGCTAAATGAGCAACAACGACCACAATTCACTCCTTCAGTCAGTGAAGCTCCCACAGCCGTTCATGAGAGTTTAAATACTGGGAAATATTCCCATCTTCCCACAGGAGAAGAAGAAGCAAGCAGGAGGAATTACTCCAGGAGAAACTACGGACAAACTATTATAAAGATGGAGATTAAGGAAGAACCCTGCAGAATAAAAGATGAAGATACAGAGGAACAAATAGGTTAGTGTTTTACTTCATTCTCTTTAATCACTGATGAGGAACATTAAGATGAAAACTGACATATAAAAATATATATAAAACTAGACACTAGTAGACTAAATAGTAAACTAGAATTGTGCCAAATTTGGACTCCCTGATTTTCTTTATTATTTGTCTGTCTCTAACTGAAAATAAACAAGAATCGGTACACTGCCAATTCTGCTCCCAAGGAGTTATTAAAATGAGCAACGTTTCGACCCGTTCAATCCTTGGGAGCAGAAGTGGCAGTGTGCTGATTCTTGTTTATTTTCAGTTTGATGCTTCATTTAATCAAGCACCTGCCAAAAGTTTTTTTGGGATGTGCGCACAATTTCTTTTTGAATTCATATTGCTTCTGTCTCTAACTGAACCCTGGTAATTTAATGTTGGTTTTAGACCTGATGGAAGTGAATGAAGACAAACAGCACCAGGTTCATAAACCTCATAATTTTACAAATGAGGATGGAAACATCATTACACTGACTGAAAAGAATTTCACACAGAAAAGTGCTGGAAAAACTGGAGTCAAAGGATCTTTCACTTGCTCTGAGTGTGGAAAGAGTTATATACATAAAACAAACCTTAAGATACACATGAGGATTCACACTGGAGAAAGGCCGTTCTCATGCACTCAGTGTGGAAAGAGTTTCTTTCAGATAGGACACTTAAATGTGCACATGAGAGTTCACACTGGAGAAAAACCATTCACATGCTCTCAGTGTGGAAAGAGTTTCACTCAGAAAAACGTTCTCAGAGATCATCTGCACACTCACTCTGGAGTGAGATCATTCAGCTGTGATCAGTGTGAGAAAACATTTGTTTTTGAATCAAACTTTAAAACACACCTTAAACTTCACACTGGTGTGAAGCCTCATGTCTGTTCATTTTGTGGAAAGAGTTTTACTAGATTCAATAACTTTAAAAAACACCAGAGAGTTCATACTGGAGAGAAACCGTACATGTGTTCACACTGTGGAAAGAGTTTCTCTCAGTTGGGAACCATGAAAGATCATAAGAGAGTTCATACTGGAGAGAAACCGTACAAGTGCTCACACTGTGGAAAGAGTTTCTCTCATTCAGGAAGCTTGAAAGATCATAAGAAAGTTCATATTGGAGAGAAGCTGCACTAGTGCTCTTCATGTGGGAAGAGTTTCACCAGTTTATCCACACACTCATATGAAAAGCATTGCCCGAAGGTGTTAAATGATAAAAGTTAATGTTCTGATCCATAACTTTCTGGTAAATAAGTTTGATTTTCTCATGGTTCCTACACAATATCGATGGTGAAGGGGTGGATTCTGCAATGTATATCCTTTGAGTGATTTTTAATGAGTGATTTGTAATCAAGTTATTAATCAATGTTTATCCTTATAAATATTAAATTATTTAAATGACTTCTTCAAGCTTATGAGATTAACATTGTTATGGAATTACATGTCTGTTCGCTGGAAGATGCTTTCTCCATGTTTGTGAGAGAGACACCCAACATGTGTTAACACTGACTCTTCTAGGTCACCGGGGTCGTCTACATGACCAGTTCTTATTTAAAGCATTTACTTTACTTTTCATCTCCAATCTCTAGAGAATAATGATGAATATTGTCTGAACCTCTCACTGAGAGAAAGTATATAGTATCAGTATGTTTTGGGAACATTTTCTGCAATTGATTTTATCCTCCTGGTCTTCAGTCATCATCTGGTCCTCGGGTCTTAACTGTAAATTCCCCTACAATCTACAAAAGAAAATTAGTTATACAGGTTTGATATGACATGAGAGAGTGTAAATGATGACAGAATTTTTATTTTTGGGTGAACTATCACTTTAATACCCATTATAAACCCATTAATCTAATGGCATTATTTATGTAATTGTAATTGGAGTGTAAATGCATTCATGCCTCTGAGCTGCTATAAAGCTCAGAGGCATGTATTCTTCTACTTTTTCACTTTGGCATTTGATCATTCATGAGTGCTGTGCTAGTGGTGTAATAGGTTATTATTAATGCCACTTAGATTATGAGGTTGTCTATGGTAATGTTTAGAATTGAAATGTGTTTTTATGATTATCTTACCCTTTGTACAGCACTGTGGTCAACTTCTGTTGAATTATTATTATGTGCTTTATAAATAAATTGAACATTGAACATATTAAGCGTCTGTAAATGTATCTAATTACCAATTCAGATGCAGCTTCTGAAAAAAATCATGGTCATTGTAGCCTAAAACTTGTGTGATAAATTCTATGTTGAATGAAATAAGATATTTCTTTCTAAAGCTACTTTTTATTATGTATATTTGTTGAGAAGTTGTATGTCCCTAAGCTTCAAGGTGCAAAGCATGTGCCACACCCCTCTTAGCTTGTTAATTTTCCTATTAACTTCTAGCTCCACCCACCTGATCTCAAGAAATTAGGACACTATCAGGCTTTTTAACGGCACCTGTGCCCACAGCACTTTCCTTCTGGTGCACATGGATGCACTGTGTAGTAGAGGACCGAGTTCTTTCTCCTTTCTTTGTTTTTTCCTGCGTGTGCGTAATTGACCATAAACCACACACACACACCGCTACATACACACACATCCAATACCTGATTTGGAAGGAAAATAAAGACCTTAACACCTGAGTGACTAGACTGGACCTGTTCTTACCGACAGCCCCATTGGCTTCAAGCTAGCTACCTAAGCATCCTCTTACTCCTTTTCATGGTCCTTCGAGCCGGAGCTCATTGATGATCAGTGGATATGTCTAGTCACTCCCTGCTCTCATTGTCTCAGCATGAGCGCCCCCGTCGCCAAGCCCAGCTCCCCACACGTTATGATGATTTCATCCTGCATCATCATCAGCGGTCACAACCTACAACAGAAGCACCAGAACAACAACTGCTTCATCCTGCAGATATTTCTGGTACTGGTCCTCATTATCAACCCTGGAAAGAGGATGAGCCTGAGGAAGAGCAAGAGGAGTTGGAATTGTCCACGGAGGGAGACATCAGGAGGACATTCCACACCCTTACTCACCTGTTCTATCTGAGAGAGTGCAAAGCCCCATGTTGAACACCCACATACCTCTCCAATAGCTCCCATTCCTGATACTCAGACTGCACTCCTACAGAAATTGGTAGAAGAATTAAGAAATCAGTGTAGATTAATCAGCAGTGCATGCTTTTAACGTGCTTGCGCTGTGACGCAAGAGTGAGTGGCGTACGGAATTGCTAAAATCTCACTTAAACCAGCGACTCACGTCTTCAGGCCCGTATCTGGATGCTCGCTTCAGATTCCTTTTGCTCTCTCACTCTTTTGGGATTCCCTCATGTACCCGTGGGTGCATTAACATGCTTGCGCTGTGACACAAGTGTGTGCGGTGTATTTGGATTTTATGGGATTGTGGTAATAATTGGATAATAATTGCAACTATTGTTAAACATTATGTAAAACATTAGATGTTTTAATTGGTAATAATTGCATACCTAACTGGCCATTCTTTTTATTCTTTATTTTATTTTAAAAGGGACAATGCACATTTTCTTTACTAGTCTTCAGACAAGTCTTCAGATTAACATTTTTTAAAGTATAAAAAGATTTCATTGCTTTTCTTTTCAAGTTATTTTGGGACCCTTGTCCGAACGTGAGAGTGGCTGCCATTAACTGCCATTCTATCTAATAATTCTAATCTATCTATAAACTACTTTAAACTTCAAGCTTTTAAAACTCTATTTCTTTCTTTCTTACTAATATTTCTTTCTTTCATTCTAACTCCAAACTAAATTCAAATTTTGACAGTTGGAAAGGCCCATTAGCTGCCATTCTATGTACTATTTCTGTTAGTTCCCAGCATGCTTTGCATATGTTAAAATTAAGTGTTTTTTTAAGGTTTTTTTTAGAAAAGATTAGAAAAATTAGAAAAGGGGAGGCCTTGATAGTGTGCAATTGTGTTTAATTTTCAATTACATTGGAATTATTAGAACCATTTAAATTACAGTGGGTTACCATTGTGGAGAAGAGTTGAGCATTTTGTTTGCTATAAAATAAATAAATGATCAAAATCTGGCACTGACTGGTATCATTTATAAACTGCTGGTGGGGGAAAGTGTTAATAATTGGACTTTATTTATACTGAACAATTGCACTGGTACTACTAAAAGAAAAAATGAAATTAAACAATAGGTTAAGGGAAATTGTATTTTATTAACAACATTAATCAAAGGTTACATTACAGCAAAACATAGTGAAGAGAACTATTTACAATAACAAATCTAAAGCAGAAATAACAAATAAATAGTTGGACGGCAGGTCAGCCGAGAAGAGGGCAAGGAAATCTATGCCTCGGCTGCTAACGCTCCCACTGCCCCAGTGTTAGGGAAGCCTGTGGAGCATTACGAAACATGCATAAGGATCCCTGCGTGCCGTTTTTGGAGGCGGCCCGTCAAGAGACACAGGGCAAGACAGCGTGTCAAAAGCATCCACCCTCTGTTCTCTGCTCGTGGACACACCAGACCCATGTCTACAAGAACAATGAATAAACAATAAAGAAAGTGCCAATGAATGACTGCTTTGAGTAGCAACATTACAAATAATAATCATCTCGTACATTAGATTTCATATTGCTTACCGTGTTTTTCCAGCAATCTGCTCAACCACACGCAGCGCCAGTAATGCATCTGTAGGAGTTCTCATGCGGTAGTGGTACCTGAGAAATAAAATAAGATGATGAGCTCACCTGCAATTTCTGTTTAATAGATAAAAAGGAGTGAAAAAAATCATTAAAAAACATACCGTTTTTGTGTCAACTCTTTGTTGACTTTCTTAGATATACCAGCCCGTATGCCGTCCAAAGGAATGCTAAAGAATTTACAGTCACTGAAGAGACTTTTGTCCTTGGTGAGGATGCTGGTGGAAGTAATGATGTACTTCATGAACCTTAAAGAGAGAGAAAGAAATGGTTGTTACAGCCAGAAGACAGCCTTTCTGATAATTATCAGTTGACAGTTACGTGATGTGTTTGTTACGTTACACAGCACTGACCTCTTGAGACTTTTCCAGTAGTTGAAAACTGTCTGCTTGGAGAGTTGAGTGTGCGTGAGTACATTAAAATACTCTCGCACCTTCTCCACCTCTCTAACAAACGACAGACTCGGCTCATTTGGGTCCATGAAATACATGAACCTGGAGACATTTTCCACCTGTAATTATACATTACACATTAAAATCTGCAGGGCTGAATGTAAAACAGGAAGTACACGTATTACTTAATATTACACAGTACTTAAATATGTAATTACACTGTAACAATAGGCGCGTTTCCATTACAGATTTGCGCAAAACTTTTACGATTTTTTCTAAATATCAATAAAAATATGGTTGGTTGGTTTATATATATATATATCACAGCCACGTACCGCACTAGACATTATTATTATTAATGGAAGGAAACGTAGGCTTGTTATCCAAGCATTAAAGGACAATTCCGGTGAAAAATGAACCTAGGGGTAATTAACACATGGTTACGTTCACATGAGTCGATCGTTCTCTGGGATGCGTTTTCATGATAATCGAATGTAAAGAGTTTTATCTCTAAAAACAGATTAGCTTATAACGCTAGTATATGGGGCAGAGAATAAGTAAAAGTAAATCGCTAGTTAATACCACTAACAAGACTCAAAATAGCCTCAAACTAACACGGTATAGCATAATGAGGGTCCCTACATGCAAACCGAAGCATTGAGAACTTTGTAAGTGTACAGACAGTTTAATAAGAAGATACTTTATAAAGACAGTACATTACGCGTATACAGGCGTATAAAGAACAGGTGACTGTAAATGCGCAAAAACTGTTTCCATTGCAGTTTTGCGAAATATTCCTTTTTCGAATTGCCTGAAAAACCACCTCATGCGAGCTGAAAAACTTTTTTGCAATAAATGGGAGTTTCTGCGAAATTGACGTGTTTCCATTGGGCGTATTTTCAATTCGTAATTTCAATTTGCGCAATTTGAACGGTAATGGAAACGCGGCCAATGACACCTTAAAATAAAGTGTGACCTATTTTTTCTTAAAATTTATTTATTTATTTTTCTCTGTGTGTGTGTGTGTGTGTGTGCGTGACATTTAAATGTATCTTTTCTTTTAAAATTACCTCTTGTTTGCTCCTCCTGTTGCCCAAGTCCACGCGCAAATAGTGGAAAAATCCCTCAAGAAGGGGGTGTTTGATGGAGTGCTTCTTATAGAGGCCTTTTTTTACCATTTCCAACCGAACATCAGAGGTCCACCTCGGTCCCTCAGTGCTGCAAAATAAAATAAACCAGGTGGTCAAATGATTGTATATGTTTTCAAGAGTAATCATGTCCAATCTCTGCATGTGCTCTCTGTGAAGGATGATGTGAAACTGTACCTCTGATCGGATTCGCCAGAGCTCTCTTCAGAAGCTGTCTCGTGTTCTGGCTCCACAGGTCGCTCGCTCCCAGCATCCCTCGAGGAGCTCTGAGGAACGGAAGATGGCGCAGGAAGGAGTGGAGGAATGTTCCTCACCACCAAGCCCTTCTTTTCCATTTCCTCTAACAACCTAAGAAAAGAAAAACAGTGAATACACACACATTTGATGGAATATTGAGTATCGTACTGCAACAGGACAAAGCAGTGAGGCATAAAGATAAGCTACACACCTAGCAAGAGGATCAGCCGCTCCCAAAATGTCCCGAATCTTCTGGTATTCCCAGAACCGCCCGGTGTGGGTGAATTCGGCCATTTCCTTTTTCGCCTTGATCACAGTGGCTTGGATGTCCTCCTCAGAGCTTCCGTGCATGCACGCCGTCCTCAGATGCCCGGGAAGAGTGCGCGGCGCCTTCTTACAGTGAGGGCAGAGGAAGTAAATCCTGCTGTGGAACGTACTGTATGAACAAACAAACAAAAAAAAGGTTATTTTACTACATACAAGTTAAATGAAATGTAGTCAACGTTAGGGTGACCATACGTCCTGTTTAACCAGGACATGTCTGGCCAGGATTTCGAGATCGCCCAAAATGCCCGGGATTCGGCTTTTGCTTTCTACAGTCAGCATTCATTATGTTTACATTATTACATTATTTGATACCGACACGTACGTGCCAGCTTTGCAGGTCATGCATTCTGCTTCACACGGATCCCGATCGAGACGAAAACACAGGAATTTTCTTAGCAATGCTAAAATGCACATCAACCGATCACTTGTTTAGCGTTCATGTAAACACTTCATTCAGATTCACCAATCGGAATTAATTCAGTCCTACTGAATCAAAAGGTGTGCATGTAAACAAAATGAATGGCGACGAGAAAGCAAAAGCCGTATCCCGGATATTTTGGGCGATCTCGAAATCCCGGCTGGACATGTCCTGGAATATGGTCACCCTAGTCAACGTGTCATATGAGCATAGTAAAGAAGCACCACTTTGCAAAAACAACCACAAAAATATTTTACAAAATGTAAAAAGTTCAAACATGTTTTTTTCATTAAACTTGTTCCTCAAAGTGAACAAAGGGGACAGGGGGTAAATGTAAAATCAATACAGGTATAATAATAATAACTTTATATTCATAAAATGAGTGTGTCTTTGAACAGGTAGAAAACATTTTGTAAAATCACACACCACTACTATCCACAATTGGCAAAGGGAGATTGAAATTTGATTTATCTCTTCAGAAAACAACAAAATACATAATATTTATCTAGTAAATGATTATTGGTTTTTAAGACTTTTTAGATCTGGACTGGCAACAACATTGACAGACACCAGTATCCCCAATAAAGCATTAATGTTAAAGGACAAGTTCAGTATTTTACACTTAAAGCCCCGTTTACAGATAGTTTATGATGAAATAGAACGGTTAAGATTAAAGTTTGGACACATGCTGCTGTCCCGAGAATTTTAGGTTTCTTTCGCTTCTCCCTCCCACCTACAGAATGGCAGCCTATGGGCACTGGAACAATCCTTCCAAAAAACGCATTAAACTTTCGTTTACAAAGACGTGAAACTCACCGAGTGGTCAGGGGTGTTCACTGATATGCTCACACAAAAATCGCTGCAAAAGATGCTTTCCAACAGGTTTTATCGTAGTTTTTGTCAAACACAAACAAACTAAAAACTTGGACAAAAACTACGATAAAATCTAGTTTTTAATCTTAACCGTTCTATTTCATCAGAAACGATCTGTAAACGGGGCTTTAAGTGTAAAATACCGAACTTGTCCTTTAAAGGTAACTTACATATGTGAAAAATCAGTTAGGTCTTTTAACAAACAAAGACAAGGCAGCTTTACCCAATACACCTAACATATAGGAATCACTTACCCTTCAGAAGCCATTTCAAGTTCTTTTAGAAAAAAGCAGTGAGCTCCAGATGACTCTGTTCGACTCGTGCAAAGGATGTCCTCCAACTGAATTTTTTAACACAGTGGCTTCAGCAGACCCATAGATTAACCTGAGTCTGTTTTTAAACTAGCCAATGAGATCGCAGCGTTACACACACCCCTGTGCAGGTGATGATGGGCCATTTAGGCCTGTGGTTAGGTGAAAAACTGTTTTTTTTTCTATGGCTTACCCCAGCCCCATGGAGAGGTGTGAATTGTCCTTTAATCTGGTTAAATCTTGTTTAGGGTCAGGGTCAGAAAAGGATATTATACTGAGGGTGAGTAAATGGTTTTATTTTTATTTTGTTTTACTAATCACTATTATTAATGTTCTGGAAAGAAGTATGGTCATCAGGCCTGCATTCATTTGGTCAAAAATACAGGACATATTTTGTAACACTATAAACTATCATTCAAAAGTTTGAGGTGAGTCATTGTTTTATTTCTTTTTTTGGAATAAGTGAATAATAGTAAGCAAGTAAATGTTAAGTTGATTAAAAAAGTGATAGTAAAGATTTATATTGTTAGAAAAGATTTTATGTTTTGAATAAATGCAGTTCTTTTTATTTTTATACCCTCACATTAGTTTACGATAGTTACATATAAATCTTATGACTTTACATGTAATACATAAATAAAAATGGAACTTAGTTCAAATATATCAATATACAATATCCACATGTATCCAAATATACTTTAAAACTCTCTGTTTGCCTTGTATAGCTAAAAATCACCCTTTTTTTTATAGAATGCTGTATTTCTGATTAAATAAATGCAGGCTTTCGAATAAATCTGTCATGAAGACTCTTTGTGTTTAATAATAGCCAATATATATATTTTTCTTTTATTCAGTGTGTGCGCAAAGACATAATGAGTGACAGTGGTGTGGTGACGTCAGGAGCTAGCGATGTGGCAAGTAGAAATAAGACACTTGTGGTAATAATTCACATTTCATTGTTTTATTTTTTTATTTTTTTCAATGAGAAATTAGGAGATGCCGGACAGTCTGTTTGAAAAGCGACCAGAACCTGAGAGGACAAAGGACCTCTCTGGAAATTAACATTTGAACTAGCCCTCGTGCACCATCGAGACGAAAGTCTCACCTCCGAGTCATCTTAATCTACATCTCTTCCCCTCTCCCCTCACCCCCTCTCTCTCAGGCTCAGATGATCACCTGAATTCACCCAAGAAAATGTATAGTTTAATGTGAATGATTACCACAGAGTATCTTTCATGTTTGGTATCATTTAAAATGTCACAGTGCGACTGGTACAAATGTCTCATTCCCAGATAAGTAAACAAAAGGTAATAAGGTATTTAAGAGTTTTAAAGATAACTGGATGATCTCAGAAAGATGAGAAAGATGAAATCCTGATAAATGCATATCTTCTCATTTAAAAAAATATATATTTCCAACATAACCAGTATAGGCCCCCACCAGCTTTGTTGTTTTAGCTGTCTTTTAATCTGAGCCTAAACTTACTATAAGTGCTTCTGTTTATGCACACCTCCCCTAACTCTCTCTCTCACACACACACACACACACACACACACACACACAGCAGTCTTTTTTTCTTTTTGAGATGAATTGAGATTTGACAGAATTACAAAGAAAAAATGTTAAAAAAATGTAAAATTAAGAAAGAAAAAAACACTGCATGCACAAAATAGCAATAGTTGTTTCCCCCAAAGAATTGAGTGAGAGGTCGTTTTACAGCAGTTATTTTACATAATCATCTCAGAGCCCCTGCGCTGAGATGATAATGGGCCAAAAATGGGCCATCATCGTTAGGGCTAGGGTCATCTGAAAAACTGTTTTTTTAATGGCTGGCATTCATATTAATACAAACCAGTATTTCAGGGTTATTAAAGGTTACCTCTAACCCTAACCCATGATGGGGGCTATTCACACCTGTGCAGGGGCCACTGTATGCTGAGACCTGATTGGCTGTTTTGAATAAAAGACTTTCTGATACCTTAGTCTGATGGCAAAAAAAATAGCCAGTTTGTTCCAAAGATTTGAGTGAGAGGTCATACAGGATCATCTGGAGATCATCTTTGCCTGTGATCGTGAAAAGTTGCAAAAGAGTGCATCTCAAAAACACTGTGTGTCTTTCCATCAGGAATCATACTTTAACTTTATTGGATACTTTTGTTTGACTGCTGTTGCAATGGCTGAGCAAGCTCAGAAGAGGTAAGGCTTGTTTTGTTTCTTAATTGTATTTGCTTGTGTTATTTGTGTTTCATTCAGAGGATGTTTCCTTCATTTGGAGAATTATTTTATTTAAGAATAATCAGTTTAGGTCAGAAGTCATTGTGGTTACATTTGAATTGGGGGTTTTATCTCACCTTTGATGTGGTTTAAGACAAACCAATTTAAAATCAAATGAACAAACCTATGTTAACAATGTTTCAAAGCAAAGTAATTGGGTTTTTAAAGTTTTAACAGTTGAAACTAAGCCCCATGGAAATGCTAATAGGACAGGCCCTGTTCTGCTGCATATTTAGTTTTTTTGAATCATGTCTCATTCTTTTTAATCGTTGTTTAAATAATTTATTCTATATCATGTCATCTTGTCTTGAAGGTCTGCTGATCGCCCCATTGTGCACTGTTTGCTGTGCCAAAAGCCACAAGACAACCTTTCTGTTCACCTGGCAGGGTGTTTATGAAGAAAAGCACGCCTGAGGAAAGAGCAGCCGAGGTCCAGAAAGCCACGGCTTCGGGCAGAGAGTGGGTCCGCAACAACAGGAACTGGGACTACAACCAGCTCTGTGTGCTCCTGCCTGACTGACGCTCTCAGGTCACCATGGTCAAAGAGCTTCTTCGACGTGTTTTTTTTTATCACAAACCAGCCAAGGGAGTCTGAGAGTGACCAGCTGCCTCTGCTGCTGCTCTGTCTGATCTTCCTCAAACGTAAGAGCAATGCAATCAAGACATTCAGAAAGTACAGCAGACTTCTGAAGGAGAATGCATGTATAAATTAATGCATGTGTGCAATGCATGTATAAATATTGTATAAATGCATGTATAAATGCTTAAGCTGAAATTCTTAAATGTTAATGCTTTTCTTACTGAGTATTTTTATAAATAACTTTAATAGTCTTGTCTGTTATGTTTAATTCAAACAGTCGTTCAAAGGGCTCCTGGCATTAAAGATTGGCAGAAGATTTTGAGAGTGGCAAAGTCTGACGTGCTGAGGATCCAGAGGGACCTGCAGGTGGGAAGAGAGCTCTCCAACACCGACAGGACGCTGTACCACTACTATTGCGAGGCGCTCTTGGTGTTCGTCCACGAGCTGTGGAAGCCTTGACGGTAAGCTCAAAGAGTTCAAGAGTTTAAACTTGTGATATGCTGTAATATTTGCACACGTATGCATTTGTATTCTATCGGTGCGCTCCCTATATATATATATATATGGAATTTTAGGGGTGCTACTGCATTCTAAAAGTGTTTGTGTTTGTTTTTTTGCCAAGTGAGTGAGAAACTCGATAATGTCAGCTCACACATCATTAAAAAAAACAATTATTCTCGTAGATGATACAGCTCTAATATTTACACATGCATTGCACACACAGAAGTCTGCTGTACTTTCTGAATGTCTTGATTGACAGATGTCTCGTCCAATCAGCGGTCAGTATTCCATTCGCCACATATACCTACCTTTTCCATTTTGTCTGACTTGTCGTTGTGTTTTCTGACTTGCTAATTTGTTTTCAGATTTGTCGTTCTGTTTTCTGATTGTTATTTTGTTTTTGGAATTGTGTTTGGTTTTCCACTTCTCAGCCACCGTAAATATTTCATCATGTCTGCTTCAAATCAAATAGGCAAAAAAGGACTATGATACAGCCGTACATCTGATTATGAATGTGATGGCAAAAGCGTGACACTTTAAGCTTGTACCTTATAAATTATTATTATTATAGATGTATGTTGACACTAGCCTTAAGTTGGATTTTCAATGTTTCTGTCACAGGTCGGGATGGGCCGAACCAGACTATGCCCACCCCTAGACCCAGAACACTTTGAGGAGCGTGCCAGAGACGAGACCAGAGTCAAGGAATAAAGAGTAACAAATTTTATTAAGAATAAAACAATTGGTAATCCTAATCTAAAAGTCTTCTTCTCTCCCTCGTCCAGGGAGGAGTCCAAGACGGCAAGAGGACACAGTCTTCCCCACAGACGGCGATTCCCAGTAAGGAGTACCGGACTGGTAAGTATCTCACGGTATGCAGGTTAACAGAGTTCCTTTCTCCAAGCAGGTATCAGGTACGCAATGGAAGGTGATGGGCGGGTAAGTTCTCCGGCGAATGGATGGCCACAGCTTCCTCTCCTCTTTTCAAAAGAGAACAGTTCACGGCAGTCAAATATACAGGTAGATATCTTACGGTAAGTAGATCGACCAGGCTCCTTCCACGCTGGTATCACGTTCGCAATGGGAGGGGATGAGCAGGTGAGTTCTCCAGTGAGCGGATGACCACAGCTTCCTCTTCTCTTTGAAGTAGGGGACAGTTCACAGCAGTCGATAGGATACAGGTAGATGTCTTACGGTAAGTAGGTTAACCGGGTTCTTTTCTCCAAGCTGGTATCAGGTACACAATAGGAGGTGACGGACAGGTGAGTTCTCCGGTAAGTGGATGGCCACAGCTTCCTCTCCTCCTTTCAAGTGGGAGACAGTTCACAGCAGTCAATAGTATGCAAGTAAGTATCTTACGGTATGTAGGTTAACTGGGTTCCTTTCTCCACGCTGGTATCAGGTACGCCGTGGGAGGTGATGGACAGGTGAGTTCTCCAGTGAGTAGGTAACCACAGCTTCCTCTTCTCTTTGAAGTAGGGGACAGTTCACAGCAGTCGATAGGATTCAGGTAGGTGTCTTACGGCAAGTAGGTTAACTGGGTTCCTTTCTCCACGCTGGTATCAGGTACACAGTGGGAGGTGATGGACAGGTGAGTTCTCCAGTGAAGGGATGACCACAGCTTCCTCTTACAGGTGGACTTTGGGGCTGCAGCGAACTCACAGTCACAGACTGGGCTGGGCTTTCTCTAGGGCAGACAGAGTCAACACTTCACACAGCAATATAACGTTCTCACATGTGTCGTGGAGAAGACAGAAACTTCACTCCATACAGGTGGGCTTTGGGCTGCAGCGAACTCACGATCACAGACTGAGCTGGGCTTTCTCTAGGGCAGACAGAGTCAACACTTCACACAGCAATATAACGTTCTCACATGTGTCATGGAGAAGACAGAAACTTCACTCCATACAGGTGGGCTTCGGGGCTGCAGCGAACTCACAGTCACAGACTGAGCTGGGCTTTCTCTAGGGCAGACAGAGTCAATGCTTCACACAGCAATATAATGTTCTTACGTATGTCGTGGAGGAAACAGGGATTCACGCCAGCTGTCCTTCCCAAACCTTTCCTCAGTTGGACGTACTCGATCTCTCCAAGCTCTGAAGATGTACAATATACCAGCCTGCCTCTTGGGCGAGCGCACGGCGGTTAAAAACAGACTTTTACACACTCACAGGAATTCCACTCCAATATACAACGCGAAGGAAGAGACGGAACGGCAATTCAAACACTGCAAATCCACTCATTTAGTGTACTTAAAGGCCAGCACTCACCCTGGGTCTCGGTTTAAAGAGCAAAGGATCGGCGGCGAGAGGAAGGAGATCTTAAACACTTCTTCATAGGCATAAACTGGATTCACTTCACCGTCCGAACGGGAAGAGGAGATAAGAATGGCAGAGAATCAGTTTAATTCACTCAGTGATATTCGTACAGCACACTCCAAGCACTTCAACCCACATCTATCTCAATATCAAACGTGTGGTAGGAGATTCAATTAATCGGTTACTTATCTTCGCTCTCTCATCCAGACGAGGCACTTCCCTCTTTCCTTCTCTCTCTCTCCGTCTTCAATTCCTCATACACACGACATTCCTTTTTCCTCGCAACGAGCCCTCAACGACACACTTCTGAGAACGCTTCCTAACAAGAGCCAGCCACATCCAAACGGGAACAAAAGCACCACAAGCAGGAGAAGAACAACACCAACTTTCTCTTCCTCTGACTTTTTATACTCTCATGAGCCAGTGTGGCCTCATTCAAACGCTCAGCGCAAATTACCCACACCTGCTGTCAATCCGCCACTAGTTACCATGGCGACAGGCACTCACTCGGCTTTGGGACGGTGTTTCATTTCCAAAATCTCAACAGGGACGTTTCTCTAGCGGGGATCGTCCCGGGCTTATTTGTCACCCCGTGACATTTCAATAGTAAACGTTCATAGCGTTTTATAGGGTAGGCCTACAATACAGATTGTTTCAAAGCAGCTTTACAGTGATAACAGGAAAAAAAATGATTCAGTGAGTTTTTACAGCTGCTATTAAGTTCAATTATAAAATAAGGTTTAAGATCATTTAGGCTCTTACATTGTTAGCCTATATTTTGATAAGTCAATCCAAAAAAGTAATGAAGTTCATATTTTAAGTAGATTTTGCATACTTGTTGAATCCATCGTGATTCTTGAAACAAGTTAACTGATTCAATTTTGGCTACTGTGTTTATCAGACTGTTAGGACATTCATTTTATTTTTTATTTTATTGGGAGAAATCTAAATCGGGTGACTTGCATTGAGCTGCCCGGACAGAAATGGAGTTTTTAAGATAAATCGTCCTAATAAATCCCAAATTTTTATTAAAAATACTTGTACCGTATAACTAAAAAATGAAGTCAAGATTTATATTAAAATCAATAGTAACACACAACAAAGAGTCCAGAAGGTCAATTCAATTGCAAACTCCTTAGCACATATTTTTATCTCAAATCTCAAACAAGATAACAGATTTTTATCATGGCAGTCTTGTACCTAATCTAAAGGGTTATCAGAGCCACATTCTCTGGGGTTAGATAGTTTAATATTGATTGGTTTCCGCCAGTAGAGGCGCTTGAGCAACCGAAGCAATGACACACATCCGAGTCTAGGAGAAGAAGAGAAGTGAGCGAGGGAAGGGAACATAAACATGAGAAGTGGAACACAGCCGTTCATTCTGCGCTAAATCAGACTGTGAGTACATTCATTTGATCATTTATTAGGAGAAATCTAAATCCTAAGGGAAAAACGACTCATTTAATTTAGTGAATCACTCAGAAATGAATCGAAATGAACCGACTGATGTTGTTCATTAAGTTACTCTCGTCAAACGTAAACTGGTTACTGACTTTTTTTTCACATTACAATTTGTCAAGATTGAGTTGTGTTTTTCATTTTATTTAATGAAACCTGTTGAAATGCATGTTAATCACATCTAATGTTAGAGCAACATAAAATCAGCTAGAGGAGTTGAATTGTTTCTAAACAGTTGTTTGATCAAAACATTTACACCTGAATAATTGAGAGTGATTGTAAGTGTGATGATCATCTGCTAAATGAGCAACAACGACCACAATTCACTCCTTCAGTCAGTGAAGCTCCCACAGCCGTTCATGAGAGTTTAAATGCTGGGAATATTCCCATCTTCCCACAGGAGAAGAAGAAGCAAGCAGAAGGAATTACTCCAGGAGAAACTACGGACATACTATTGTAAAGATGGAGATTAAGGAAGAACCCTGCAGAATAAAAGATGAAGATACAGAGGAACAAATAGGTTGGTGTTTTCCTTCATTCTCTTTAATGCCTGATGAGGAACATTAAGATGAAAACTCACTTTTCCTCCTGAGACCCAGGCTTAGACTTTTAAGTCTGGTTTTCCTGTAAAGAGCACATTCAAGGCTTTTCAGAGATACCAAATGTTTAGGTTTCACCATTACAACTCCTTCTCTTTGGCGTTAAAATCCACTGACATTGACTGAATGATCAAATTTAGCACTCTTATGGAAATGTGATATGTTGTAATTGTAATTTAAATCAGTGTAATTTCAAATTGTTTTTCGTAAATAAACATCTCAGGAAAACGTTACAGGTTTCAAATCAGAATATGACTCTGTTAGGAAACAGATCATTGATTTCATACATGTCCTCAGTAGATGCGTTTGCACAAAAGTTTTCATATTTATAAAACCACGAGTACGCCAGAACCTGTGCAAAATTATCAGTATAAAGTCAGCTGAAGGTTGTGCGTACATGCGTCTCCTCCCAGAAATAACCATATATGAATCTTACACCGCCTCGTTTTACAATGCATAACATCATCTGCATTTAATTTCCAAGCATATTCCCATCCATGTGATAACATGTTTAAAGGTCCCATGACATGCTACTTTTTGTAGGCTTTAATATAGGCCTTAGTGGTCCCTAGCACTGTATCTGAAATCTCTTTCCAAAAATTCAGCCTCGGTGCAGAATTATAGCCACTATAAGCCAGTCCCAGAATGAGCTTCCTTCAGACAGGCCGTTTCGGTGTCTGTAGCTTTAAATGCTAATGAGGAGGAGAAAGGCGGCGCAAGGTGGAGGGTGGGTGTGGCCTTGACCATCTTGCGCAACGGTACCGTGGCGTGCATGTTTACGTTGGATATAGCAATGGCACGAAGACACGCAGTCTTTCAAGCATTTCAGTTTGACCCAGAATCTGATCCAGATGGAGAAGCAACGGATGAAGAAGTTGCAACTCAGCGGCTCCAGCAGGACGTTTTCGAATGGTTAGTTTAAAATATTATGTCTGGATACGGTACTTTATTCGGATGGTTTACAGTTATTATCATGTAGCTAACGCGAACCTACTGTTGCCTTTTCATGAGAGATCTGTAACGTCTGTATTTATCTTATTAAAATTACATCAAGCTCTGCGATCTTGAAATGCGGATATCGCGCGCGCCATATAACCAACAGGAAAACGCTATCCAAATAACAAAGAAATGTAGGTTACAACACTCGCGTTACAGTGTGTGTAACTTGATGCTGTCTACCTTTACATTAGTGGAAGTAACTGCATAGCTAATGTGACAGCCACATTCTACGTGTAACAAGCTAGGAAACCATAAACAGTAAAGCTTATATATAATTTGTTGACTTACTTGTCCGAGGTGTGTAGCTGAGCCAAAGAGAGTGATCCAGACTTTAGTTTCAGACGTTCAGCAAGCCCAGCTCTGTATTGACCCTTCGGTGTTCATTTGTACATCCAATTATTGAGCAATTGTTATGCTTCGCTCGCTCAAAAGCCATAATCGTGGACAAACTAAAATCGCGCGCGCGCGTTCCTACTTCCTAGCGCATTTTCTCATGGGCGGAAAATATTCTCTGGGCGGGCAAAGCAGAGACAGGGGAGGTAACATTTCCTCCTTATGACGTCATAAAGAGGAGATTCAAGATCAGCGCGTATGAGCCTCCATTTTCTCAAAGGCAGAGAAAGATAGCACAAGCTCGATTTACACCGATTGAAATTTCTAGAAACTTGGGGACCATATACAGGCTAGGGGAACTCATATTAATGTTAAAAAACCTCAGAAAGTGAAAATTTCATGTCATGGGACCTTTAATGATACAAGACAGTAAAATATGAGATATGGACTATGTGCCGTCACATTACAAAACTAAAATTTATTCAGTATTGTTGTCTTGTTTTGCAATAAATAAAGCAAAATTGATTGTATAAAATACATTTCAGAGAAAGTTTTCAGAGAAGAGTTATTCTCAATCTTTTCCACTGGCCAAATAGTATTTTTTTAATTGCTTTAAACAAATCTTAACTTATGCAGTTTTGTGTTTGAGGTAAACATAGGATGATTAGGTTATATATTTACACTGCAAACAGATAGGCCTTATTTTTTGCAGTGTAAATAATTGTCAGACTCGGCTCATCACTGACAAAAAATGTTTTAAAATAGAAAGTGCTTTTTTTTCTTCAAATTCTATCCTTCAAATACAATGCTATTTTTCATAATATTGGTTTCACTCAAATGGTTAACATTAGGCTCTGTTTATCTGTGCACGACACCAACTTGCTTAAATGAAGTCAGGTGCGCATCATCAACGTTCATTATTCGTGCGAAAATACTTTCTCAGATCATGAATTCTGCTATTAATAACACAATTTAAAGCGGGATTGCCATGCGCCAAGCAAATCCTCACTAGTTAAAATATTAAAACAGCATGCTACTGGAAAAGTGTTCAAAAGCAGCGCATCCACTACAAATATTTCTATTTAAATTAATAATTACTAAATATTTAATTTAATAATTAATACATATATTTATAAATATTAAGTATGTCCGTACGGTGTGCACATTTACACCTAGTTTATTTTTTATGAATCACGATATGTGCGTGGATAATTGCAGCGTTTATACATCTGGCCCCAGGACTTAAAGCATGTGTATCAGGCATATTGGGGAGACACACCAAGTGAATAGGGAAAGAAATTGTATATCAATATTTCTATAAAATATGAGATATTCTCATGAAAATGTTGCAAAGTTATTACTCCCATTATAACACTTTTTCATTACATGTTGCCGCAAGAACACATTAATTTGCAAATTAAATAAATTGTATAGAATGGGACGACCCGTTTATGGTGATTTTACACATATTGCATAAAGTAAAATAGTTTATGAAATCATACTCTCTGGTAAATGAAAAAGGAATGCCTATACATGTCTTATCATGTAATTTTATTTTCTTAATAACTCAGTCCTGGTGTCCTCTACAGACAAAATATGAATAAACTATCTTTTAAAAAAAAATCTCCTCTCCATTTGTTTCTTATGCTCCAAATAATCTAATGACAAAATAAAAAACAAACTAAATTCACACACAAAGTTCTGGTTCTCAGGAGTATATAACAATACATATAAAACTAGATACTAGTAGACTCAGTAGTAAACTAGATTTGTGCTAAATTAAGAATGAACTTTATTTCTTTCTCTCATTTGTCCTTTTTTAATTTAATTTGGGGAATTTAATGTTGATTTTAGACCCGATGGAAGTGAATGAAGACAAACAGCAACAATTTCAAAAACCTCATAATTTCACAAATGAAGATGGAAATGCAGTCGTTTCAAAGACTGAAGAGAATTTCACACAGAAACAAGCTGGAAAATATGGAGTCGAAGGATCTTTCACCTGCTCTGAGTGTGGAAAGAGGTTTGTATGTAAATCAACCCTGAACAGACACATGATGATTCACACTGGAGAAAGGCCTTATACATGCACTCAGTGTGGAAAGAGTTTCAGTTATAAAGGACACCTTAACATACACATGAGAGTTCACACTGGAGAAAAACCGTTCACATGCTCTCAGTGTGGAAAGAGTTTCAGGTACAAAAACATTCTCAAAGAGCATATGCTCTCTCACTCTGGATTGAGATCATTCAGCTGTGATCAGTGTGATAAAACATATGTTTATTTATCTAACTTAAAAATCCACCTTAAAGTTCATGCTGCTGTGAAGTCTCACATTTGTTCTTTTTGTGAAAAGAGTTTTACGCGACTGGAGACTTTAAAAGTGCATGAGAGTATTCATACTGGTGTGAGACCTTATGTGTGCTCTGACTGTGGAAAGGCCTTCATTACATCAGGTGCATTAAATCAACACCAAAGAAATCACACTGGAGAGAAACAGTACAAGTGTCCACACTGTGGAATGAGTTTCACACTGTCAGAAAACCTGAAAGTTCATAAGAGAATTCATACTGGAGAGAAACCGTACAAGTGTTCACACTGTGGAAAGAGTTTCTCTCAGTCAAAAAACCAGAGAGTTCATGAGAGAATTCATACTGGAGAGAAACCTTATGAATGCTCTTCGTGTTTGAAGAGTTTCACCCGATCAGATCATCTACGGAGACATGAGAAAAAGCATTGCCCGAAGGTGTCTAAGTGAGCAAAGTTTATGTTCTGATAATCGCTTTCTGGTGAATAGTTTAATTTTATCAGAGCTTCTATGCAATATGGACAAGTATGAATTTTGTATGATTTTAGTGATTTCTGAGACTGGATGAGTATATATGGAAAAAAATACTTGTTTCCTTATTCTGTTTCCCTCTATTCCTAAATAAATTTGTCATACAAGCAGAGTGTTTTCTTTCTTTCTCTCTTTTTTTATTTTTTATTGCAGCAGCCAAAAGGTCTGTGCTTGAAAGTGAAAGTGAAAGTGACACGTGACGGCCAAGTATGGTAACCCATACTTGGAATTTGACCTCTGCATTTAACCCATCCAAGTTAATGCACACACATTAGGAGCAGAGTAGTGAGAAGTTAACACACACTGCAAACGTGGATACACCAGTTCACTGCAACCTTTGGGTCACCAGTTCAACTCCCCAACCACTAGGCCATGACTGCCCAGTCATGAGTGGATCTTTTATATGTTTAATGTATCAGTGTTACAAATTCAAGGTGTATATTTGCATTTACCTTTAAGGAATAGTTCCCCAAAAATGAAAATTAGGGAGAACGTGTCTAGTTCTGGAGATGCTTAAAGTTCAAGGGGGGACGCCATTCCAGTTCAAATTAGTTTTTTTTTTTTTTTTTTTTTTTTTTTTTAGGGAAATGAAAGGGATTTCTATATTGTATTCCCTCAATAGCCTATGAAAGCTATATGAATTCAGCACAAAAACATAGGGCAAAAAATATATAGGCCTATATAATAATTTTAAAAAGCAGCTCAGTATTCTATGATTGGTTGTGCAACCGACTTTCATTGCAGCCAATAGACTTGCTTCTCTATCGGTGCGCGACACAGAACCGATCATCAGAGCAAACCACTTCAGGTAAATTAACTGTGGTAAACCGAGATTATGGGTGAAAATCAAGAAACAGAATGTCCAATGTCCATACTATCCATCCTTAATAGTATGTGAGATTAAAATGTGTCCCAAAGTAGTAGGCTATGTTGAAAAGAGTATGCCAGAATTCCTGTCTTTATGTTTCCTATAGATGCTACTATTTCTTACTATTCTACAATTGTCTACTATTTCTATGTCTACTATTTCCTATAGATTTTCGAAGTGTGGATCCGATCTCACTATAATGGCTAATATTGCCCACAACCCATTGCGCTTGAGGAGGATTCGGTTCAGAACTACAAACATGAGTAAAAAGTGTTCAAAAAGCTACAAAACATGGCGGATGTGCGCGATTGACGGTTAAGTAGAGAATATTGGATAAAAGGATTTGAGTGACAAATAATCAACATTTAAAATGTTTTTATTTAATGTTATTCGTCTTATATTTCATCTGCAGCAACAATGTGAACTTTTAAAAAGATCGTCTGGCCATTAACTTTTAAATGCATCATGATCAGGGTTTGAAATTAAAGGCAGGGTAGGGCCTACGTTCACGATGCATTTAAAAGTAGGCAGTTTTTTTCTAAAAAGCTTCTTCCCAAATTTGTTTAAACATACCAATACATAATTAAAATGTAAGTACTCTGAAAAGGAGAGTATAAAAATTTACTGTCTGTGGTCCTCTCAGGGCTGCAATAAACACAGCTACTTATTTCCATTCGGAACGAATGAAATGATTGGCTGGGCGACTGTCACTCTCCCTCGCTACCATGGCTACCACCCCTGCCGCTACAGGAGCTGCCCATATGCGCGCACCCGTTTGACTCGAGGTGGGGAAGAGGCACGGAAGCTTGGAAGAATCACAATTATGGCAGAGAAAGAGCAGTCAAAATTCCCAGTACCTGCATATACAGTCAGCGAAGGCAAACGCGTCCTCCAGCTGAGCGGTCGGCATCGCGCGTTCATGTGTTTTGGGGGTGTGGCTTTGGAAGGAGGGGATGGGAGTGAATGGAATAAGTAGCTGTGTTTATTGCAGCCCTGAGAGGACTACAGACACTCGATTTTTACACTCTCTTTTTCAGAGTACTTACATTTTAATTATGTATTGGTATATAAAGACAGTTTAAACAAATTTTGGAAAAAGTTTTTTAGAAAAAACCTGCCTACCCTGCCTTTAACACCCGCCAAATGCGGGTAAAAATCAACTGTGGCGGGTAACACTGTCAAATCATTTGGCGTTGTTTAGTCACTTTTCTGGGCAAGTCCGTGTAAGCCAAATCTGCGCAAATTTAGCGTATGATATATTAAATACAGCGTATTGTGCATAATCTGCGCCTATCTGGCTTCGTTGAACATGCACGTCACTATGCAGCAAATAACGCCGCGCTTGTTCATTTGCATTGAAGCAATAGCATAGATTAAAAAGCGTTTGGTTAACAGAAAAGACAGTTATTTTCCAAACATCCTAATTTTTTTAATGTTCTTTCTACTGTATTGATCTGTCTAAAACATATTTTTGGTGATGAGGATGAAAGAGGAAGCTGGAGATGGCTGGATGACAGGATTTTGTTTGAATAAGAAATTAATGTGTGTATATATATATATACAATATAATACAATTGCTAGACACTCTGCTATGTGTCTGCTGTGCAGCTGCACTGCGTTTTAAAAATTTGGCTTCAATATTCTTGAGAAAAGGAGTTTTCCCATAGCGGAAGCTACTTACGCAATAAGCGAGATGTCTCGAAAGGGAACACTATGATTTATGAAGGGATGTGTTTTGTTTCTTTGTGGAGTTTAATAATTTTCATTGTACATATAGGAGGCATTTGTAAAACAATTGCAACAATATTCTATCAAATATTCATATCACAAACAACTAGTTTTAGTCTCACTGTTTACAGGTGATGCATTGAGAACATATTGAAGACTTCATTGGATTGAAATCACTCTCTGCACATTGTGAAAATGTGAGAAATAAAAATAACCAAAAACTTGTGATTTAATTAGCTATAATGAATAGATTTAATTTAGCTTACAATAGCTCAAGAGATTTAACATTGTATTCAGCATTGCTAATGAACCAGTAGTAGTAAACACTTATTCTTTTGGCTAAAAATGGCACCAGATGTTTTGCTATGTATATTTGAAAAGGCAATTCCTCTCATAATATGAACTTGACAAATACATCACTGAGAGAAGATGAGATTGCTTGATTGTGTTCTGTGTCTGCGATAATTCAGCAGTGAAATACTTGTTTTCCAGCTGCTAGTTATGAAATAAGGTTTACGGTCATTTAGGCTCTTACATTATATGGTTATATGCTATATTTTGAATAACAATTTAGTCCAAAAAAGTAATGAAAATTAACTTGTTTTGAGCATATTTTCTGTTCTAGTCGAATCCATCGTGATTCATGAAACAAGTTAACTGATTTAATTCACTGTGTTTATCAGATTGTGAGGACATTAATTAATCATGCAACTTGCAATGAGCTGCTCAGACAGAACTGGAGTTTGAGTTTTTAAGGTAAATTTGTATATCTCTTTAATAACTCTCGTTTTATTAATAATACTTGTACCATTTAACTTGAATTTAAACTTTAAAATGAAGTCAAAATGTATATTAAAATCAACAACATCAGTAGGCTAACACACAACAGTTGAAGAAGTCCAGAAGGTAAATACAATTGCAAACTCCATATATTTGAAGTTTGAATTTTTATCCTAAATTAAACCTATTTGGGGAGATAAATCAGATCTTATCATGGTTGTCCCGTACCTATTTTAATCTATACAGGTTAGATAGTTTAATACGGTTTCCTCCAGTAGAGGCGCTTGAGCAACCGAAGCAATGACACACATCCGAGTCTAGGAGAAGAAGAGAAGTGAGCGAGGGAAGGGAACATAAACATGAGAAGTGGAACACAGCCGTTCAATCTGCTCTAAATCTGCTGTTTTTCAGACTGTGAGTACATTCATTTTATCATATATTAGGAGAAATCTAAATCTAAACGGAAAAACGAGTCAGTTCATTTAGTGAATCACTCTGAAATGAATCGGAATGAACCGACTGATGTTGTTCATTACGCTCGTCAAACGTAAACTCGTTACTGACTGGTTTTTCACATTATAATTTGTGAAGATTGAGTTTCCATCTTTTGATTTGTGTTTTCATTTATGCAATTAAACCTGGTAAACAGTTTTAATGCATATAAATCATGTCTTATGTAAGAGCAACATAAAAATCAGCTAGAGGAGTTGAATTGTTTCTGAATGGTTGTTTGATCAAAACACTTAAAGCTGAATAATTGAGAGCGATTGTTAGTGTGATGATCATCTGCTATAACGACCAATATTCACTCCTTCAGTCAGTGAAGCTCCCACATCCGTTCATGAGAGTTTAAATGCTGGGGAATATTCCCATCTTCCCACAGGAGAAGAAGCAAACAGGAGGAATTACTCCTGGAGAAACTACTGACATAGGCCTACTAAAGATGGAGTTTGAGGAAGAACCCTGCAGAATAAAAGATGAAGATACAGAGGAACAAATAGGTTGGTGTTTTCCTTCATTCTCTTTAAAGTGTCATGACTTTGAATTATCGGTCTACATCATTGTCTTCTGTCTATCAGAATAAATCCTCCTGTCATTGCGTTCATGATCAGACGTATGGTTATTTCAGTGTCCTTATTTTTACATTTAATTTGAAGAAGACGTGATTAAATATGTGCGCATACACGGTGCTGGTTCATGATTAGAGCACTAGAGTATATTAAATATGTCCATAAAAACTTGAAAACTCGCGCTTGCTCCAGTCCGTTTATGAACGATGTGATCCACGTTGTGAGCGTTGTTGAACTCATCACGACATTCAGGACAGAAACCGCTCTCATGCGCGCGCATCTGTTGTTTGAATTCTGTTGTCGCATTGTAATGCGTTCTCATGCGTAACACAGCGCAGTGATAGGATTGAACAAGATCTTTCTCATGAATAAATGAGAGTCGCTCGATTGCCAGCTAATGTAGAATCGTGCCGGCAGCCAATCACACACACCGAAGGAACGCTTCTACCTCACATTCAGCCAATCACACACACCGAAGGAACGCTTCTACCTCACATTCAGCCAATCACACACACCGAAGGAACGCTTCTACCTCACATTCAGCCAATCGCACACACCGAAGGAACGCTTCTACCTCACATTCAGCCAATCACACACACCGAAGGAACGCTTCTACCTCACATTCAGCCAATCGCACACACCGAAGGAACGCTTCTACCTCACATTCAGCCAATCACACACACCGAAGGAACGCTTCTACCTCACATTCAGCCAATCGCACACACCGAAGGAACGCTTCTACCTCACATTCAGCCAATCACACACACCGAAGGAACGTTTCTACCTCACATTCAGCCAATCACACACACCGAAGGAACGCTTCTACCTCACATTCAGCCAATCACACACACCGAAGGAACGCTTCTACCTCACATTCAGCCAATCGCACACACTGAAGGAACGCTTCTACCTCACATTCAGCCAATTGCACACACCGAAGGAACGCTTCTACCTCACATTCAGCCAATCACACACACCGAAGGAACGCTTCTACCTCACATTCAGCCAATCGCACACACTGAAGGAACGCTTCTACCTCACATTCAGCCAATTGCACACACCGAAGGAACGCTTCTACCTCACATTCAGCCAATCGCACACACCGAAGGAACGTTTCTACCTCACATTCAGCCAATCACACACACCGAAGGAACGCTTCTACCTCACATTCAGCCAATCACACACACCGAAGGAACGCTTCTACCTCACATTCAGCCAATCACACACACCGAAGGAACGCTTCTACCTCACATTCAGCCAATCACACACACCGAAGGAACGCTTCTACCTCACATTCAGCCAATCGCACACACCGAAGGAACGCTTCTACCTCACATTCAGCCAATCGCACACACCGAAGGAACGCTTCTACCTCACATTCAGCCAATCGCACACACCGAAGGAACGCTTCTACCTCACATTCAGCCAATCGCACACACCGAAGGAACGCTTCTACCTCACATTCAGCCAATCGCACACACTGAAGGAACGCTTCTACCTCACATTCAGCCAATCACACACACCGAAGGAACGCTTCTACCTCACATTCAGCCAATCGCACACACCGAAGGAACGTTTCTACCTCACATTCAGCCAATCACACACACCGAAGGAACGTTTCTACCTCACATTCAGCCAATCACACACACCGAAGGAACGCTTCTACCTCACATTCAGCCAATCGCACACACCGAAGGAACGCTTCTACCTCACATTCAGCCAATCGCACACACCGAAGGAACGCTTCTACCTCACATTCAGCCAATCGCACACACCGAAGGAACGCTTCTACCTCACATTCAGCCAATCACACACACCGAAGGAACGCTTCTACCTCACATTCAGCCAATCACACACACCGAAGGAACGCTTCTACCTCACTCTCAGTGATGTTGCCTCGACTTTCCTTTTAACCTGGAAAAACGAAATTGCTCGGAAAAACACAAAAATAACCAATTTCCGCTTATTGATAACATTTATGAGTGCTTTAAATGTTTTCAGTGATGTGCAACATGTACATCTCAAAAAATGTGATTTGGGGTTTCATGACCCTTTAATGACTTATGAGGAACATTAAGATGAAAACAGACATTTAACAATGCATCTTAAACTATATGCAAAAAAGTAACGTCCTCCCACTTAAAACTTCTTTTTTTAGTAGTGGATTTTACCGTTACCGATAACTAGATTGGGCCGTACTTGCCGACAACCAATTAATCAATCGATAGATTTTAAAATGGGTACTGGATAAAAAAACAAACATAACACTCAAAGTAAAACAGTGCTGAAATTTATTACAAAAATAAAAAACAGTACTGAACCATGAAAATGTGCTAAATGAAATAAATATGAATATATTAAAATGAAAAGTTCTACTGAACAAATTCTACAGAAAATAATTTAAACACTAAAATATTACAGGTCAAATGTGTTAGGGTTGTGCCGATAGACGATAGTATCGTGTATCGACGATAGACAGAGATATCGCCGATGGCAGATGCCTTTGACGATATCAATACGATAATTGGCTCGGTTTCCCATTAATGTATTAAATCAGTATTATTATTAAGAAGCTAGTATAGTTATTAAATTAATTAGGAACTACAATTATATTTGCCTTGCCTAAATTCATAACGACATCACCACAACCACACTTGTGACATCACCACATAACCACACTTGCGACATCACCGACGCGCGCGTATGAGGACTCCTCAAAGAAAATGTTTTTAAAACAGACTAAAAAAACTACATCCCACAACGAAATTTAATTGCAAGGTGATCCATGCACAAATTGTCAAGAGTGCTTGTTTTAACAGACGCATCATTCTTATGAGCCAAGATGAAGACGCGGCATCGTTGTTTGTCAGTATTTTGTTTCCATAGCACATTAACAAAATATTTAATGACACTAATAACACTAAAAACAATACAATTACAAAATATTAATTATAATAATAATATCAATAAAATTATATAGGCCGCCTAGGCCTAATAAAAGTCTTTAGTTCACGAAGCATATCTGTGAAACTCTGCCATCTGTGAAACTCACAAGCAACTTCAAACTTGTTTAACAAGAAATATTCTTCTAATTTTTTCACTGTCAATAATGTAAGTCCACAAGAGAAATATTAAGCCAGTAAATTAAGATAGTTGCTATACCATTATATCCACCGTAGTCTCTGAGAGAACGCGCCGTTAATGCAGCGAAAGCTCAGTCCGTTTTTGCTTTCGTTTTCAGGGAATGATCGCGTTTACATGCACGTTATTAACTCGATTATGCTGAATAAACTGACAATGCATGTGGTCATGTAAACGGATTAACCCATTTTCCTTTATCAGAGTCAAGTCATAAGTTTAAATAGGCGTATAACCGATCGACTTTTAGATTTTTGCCTCTGATTTCTCCCGGCATTTAAAACACATTAACCCGCGTTATTTGGGCTTATTGAAGTGCGGTGCGCATAAGTGAAGTGCATCCAGACAGAGAGAGCACTGGTAGGAGGACATATCGCAGACTCCGACTCTTTCTTGACCCAATAAATTAAAACGTGTTCTCATCTCGTGCAGAAGCAGCCTACAGTCAAAATGCTGCATCTGTAACGGCATGAGAGGATAATGTGTCTGTAAATTTCCCGCTGACATGTTGAAATACTCAGAGTCAGATACAAGAATGATTAGGATCTTTTTTTTGCCTCACTATACCAGGAAATAACCTGATTTAGCCTATTAATAAACACTCCACCTTTGCTAGCAAAATAGAAAAAGATTCTCATTTAAAACGAAGTAATAAAACAAGCAAATTGATGAGTAAATAAGCAAGTTAATAATCAAATAAGTAAGCCCCGCCCCCTCACGATAATATCGTGTATCGCCGATCTCACAGGCTGACGATAGGACGATATGAAAATGGAGCATATCGCGCAACCCTAAAATGTGTGTTTCTTTAGCTATAACCTAGAAACATGCAAGTACCACTTGTTCACAAGAATGTATTGGTAGCTTACATGAACTATGCTTTTATGCAACATACATTTTTACAGCATGTATTAATATTTGAGCAATACAATTGTACCTTGATCATTCATGTTCGTTCATAGTGCATTAACTAAGGTTAACAGATAAAATAAAAAGTAAGAAACGTATTAGTAAATGTTGAAATTAACAAACTAACAATGAAAAATACTTCAACAGCATTTATTAAACTTAGTTAATGTTACAAATGGAATCACGTGTCAAAACAAACTCCACGAGGCATCAGTGATAGTTTTTATTTCGCCTCTAGAGGCCGCTCTCATACTGTATGATGACCGCGCACCCTTCTCAGCCTCTCCAACAATGGACGCAACCCAGAACAACTATCGGCATGAATTTTTACAGATAACCGATTTGTTCCACCAATCAACAATCGGTGCCGATTAATCAGCAAAACCAATGAATCGGTCGACCTCTAATAATCAACCCACCATCCAAACAATTGCCGCCCCAAAATTGCCGCTGTTTCGAAAGTGAAAGTAAAATGCTCAACAGTGCGTGTCCACTAGTGTAGAGCGAGCTTTTTCAGTTAATTTCAATTCATTTTAAACGCACGCTCTGATCTGCACCAGTGGACACGCACTGTAAGCGATTTAAAAGAGAGGTGGAAAAAAAGAGGAAAAAACTCAGATGCCATCTCCAACTCAAAGTTTCTTCACAGTCACATCCCTTGTTACATGTGGTTTGGCATTAGAAAGGACTTATGCCAAAGTGCTGTTTTTAGTGTCTTACATTACAGACACTAGTGTTTATTGCTCTGTTATTGCACATCTGCATTCCTCATGCCTCCTGCAGCAGGACTATGGCATGTTCACACAGGTGATCATAGATTTCTACATGGGTCCAGAAAGTTGAACAGAACAACCAGTAAATAGTAACAACGACAAACAACTGAACAGCACTAAACACTGGGCTTAAATTCACAGCAAACAAGAGAGGGTAAATTAACTAGACACACCTGAACAGAACTAACTCAATCAGTAACGTGGATACAAACAGGCAGGGGACGGAGGAAGACTGAACTAATTAACACACTGAAATACTAAAACAGAAATACAAACATGAATCAAAACACTCAACACGTGACTGCACCTGCACCCTCCCCCTCCCCCTCCCGGGAGAGTAGGCAGCTCTGGGAAGGTAAACACAACATAAATGTTAGAGCCATTATGGACCGTGCAATGCTCTCTGGGTTGGGCTCTGGAATGTCCCTTTACTGGAACAGACTCAGGAATTTCTCTCACTATTGTGAGGGTGGTGGGGCATCTCCCTGACACCCCCTGTAGCAAAACCTAATTAGATGTTACTCCCCCAAGCCTTGTCTCGTCGTTTCAGCCAGAGCCAGTGGCTTGCTTTCTCAGCTTCCTCAGATAGCTCTTTGGTGGATCTGCTCAGTGTGGCTCCCCATAGTCCCAGGTCCTTGAGCAGATGTGATATTGATCTGCCCACAAAGCCTCTGGCTCCCACTTCCACCGGGTACAGCCTCACACTCCTTCCACTTTCCCTGGTGTGCCAGGTCTGCATACTTTATCTCCTTTCTCTTGTAGACAGCTTCCAGTCCCTCCTCCCATGGCACTGTCAGCTCGATCAGTATTGCTGACTTCACAGCTGCAGACCACAGCACCACATCTGGTCTTAAGGTGGTGCTGCATATCTCCTGTGGGACCTGGAGCTGCCTTCCCAGGTCTACTTCCATCTTCCACACCGCCCCTGATGTTAATAGCTTGGCGAGTGGTCTCTTGCTGTTATGCATTGCGGGTTCCCTCTGCCTGATGAAGTGGATCCTGCATCAGCTCTCTGATGGACTCTGGTCGTTTGCCTCCTGCCAACTTTTCTGAGCATTTGATCGTGCCGCCATCTGAGCTGCTGTTTTACAGCCCGACAGAATATGCTGGAGTGAGGCATTGATGGTCCCGCAGAGGTCACAGGATTGCTCTGTTCCAAGCCATTGGTGGTGGTTTTTAGGGCTTGGGAGGGTGTCGTATGTTGCCCTAATGAGGAAACTGAGCCGAGCCTGTGGCAGTTTCCAGAACTCTACCTAGCTGATTGCTTGGCTCATGACACACTCCCAAGTTGTCCACCGTCCCTGCTGCCCCTGTACTACAGACCTCACTCTGATCTTCTCCTGCTCAATCCTGGTGACCTCTGCAACAACAAGGTCCTTCCTCTCCTTCCTGCTTGCCTTGGACCATGGGATGAGTGGCTTGCTCCTCCTTGGCCCTCTATTTCCTTCCAGTCTCAACTCTGGCATTTGCATCAACCAGGGCCCTGTCGGCACTTTAAGCATTGTGACCAATGCTGTAATCCTTGGAGCTGGAATTTTTCTCACTGCTGCTATATCCCTTTTAATGGGTCTGTCGTTCTGTCATGGGCTGGTTATTAGGGGTGTGCCGGTTTCAGAATTGGTGATGACGGTTATGACGTGAGTCAAATGTGACGGTTCGTAACATAACCGTCTGGGCTCGTCTATTATAGGACAACTTAGTTTGAAAAAACGAGCAGACACTGATTAGCTATTTGATTGCCTAAATTAAAAAAAAAAAAATTATATTTGTGTAGTGTTCAACGATAGAGATACGCGGATGGGGTATTATTTCGTCCGCAACCGCATCACAAACTCATCATCCGCACCAACGTTTTTTGACCAAATTTCAAAGCCGCACCCGCCCGCCATCCGCTGATTGTTTTGCGGTCTATGAACGATGCAATGCTCTGCTGATGCGAGCCGCAAGAAAGCCCTTGTCTGTTCTAGAAAGGATGCAGCATCGATGAGGCATAGGCCTACACTGAGTTTCATTCATTTACGACGAGATGCGCTCTAGTTCACAATGCAATGCAATGGAAGTGAACGCGGCGCATCGGAGCCTCCATGTCACGGTTATTATATTGTCATTTGCTTTTTATTTATTAAATACATGCAATTGGTTGATGAAACATTTATTAAAATTAAGATACAATTTGTACAAAACGAAATTAGCTTTAAAGAAAGGCTTTTAACAATGCAATGCAAGTGAACGCGGCGCGCTGTCGCCTCAATGTCACGGTTATTATATTGTCTACTATATTTTCTTTTTATTTATTAAATACATGCAATTGGTTGATGAAACATTTATTAAAATTAATATACAATTTATACAAAACGAAATTCGCTTTAAAGAAAGGCTTTCTAAAGAAAAACTTAATGAAGTGGTAAAAATCATGTCTGACGATTTACAAAACAAAACTTGCGTTGGTACTTGGCAAAGAATCAAATACAGTTGGAAACGACGTAGACCATTAATGACACAGACTGTTAACAATTGTTTTTAATTAGTGTTTAAACATTCTCTATGATAAAAAATGTTTGTAAAAAATATTTTAACAACACGGTTTTGGCGGTTATAGAGATCTAATGACGGTGTTCGACTATAACCGTCGGTCTCACGGTTATATACTAACCGTCACACCCCTACTGGTTATTCTGTCACATTTCAGCCACAATACCGGTTTGGCCTGGTTTCACAGACAGGGCTTAGATTAAACCAGGATTAGGCCTTAGTTCAATTAGGACATTTAAGTAGCTTTTATAAATGTGCTTTAAAAACAGTATTGATGTTAATCTTGAGACAATACAATGGCAGTGACAAATATTTTAAGATCTGTCAGTGCAAGTTGCTTTCAATTAAAACAGCTCAAACATGTGTTTTAGTCTGAGACTAAACTGACTTGACTTTCACTTGTCTGTGAAACCGGGGGTTTGTGTCTTAAGGACTGTTCCACAGGTGCATGTGCAATAATTTGTAAATGGTTAATTGAACGAGCATGAAAAACATTGTCTAATAAATATCTGTAAAGCTTACTTTGATTTTACAAAATTATCTTTAAAATACAGTATCCTGAGTTTAATGTACTCACACTAGGCATGATTGTCTTGTATCGTGTCCTGGCATGATTGTCCCGAACTCCCCCGCTGGTCTGCACTCACATTGCACTTATTGTTCTGGACCGGAGCACGTTTACGTCATTTATGATGAAACTTTTTTTATGCCATAGCGATTTCGCTTGATTGCGCTGCACGTATTAGATTATTACGGAGACAGCCCAATCGAACCGTGCCTGAGCCCACCTCTTCAAGCGGGCCTGGACACGGTACGAAAACGATCACACTAGTCAAACAAACCAGATTTGGGGTCAAATGTGCTCTGACATGATTCAGATCGCCGATTGTGAGTACACCCGACTCAGTAGTAAACTGGATTTGTGCTAAATTGAGATTGAACCATATTTCTTTTTGTCCTTCTTTTATTGACTTGTGGGAATTTAATATGTTGATTTTTAGATCCGGTGGAAGTGAATGAAGACAAACAGCAAAAACCTCATCATTTCACGAATGAAGATGGAAACACAGTCGTCAAAGGATCTTTCACCTGCTCTGAATGTGGAAAGAGTTACATACATAAAACACACCTTCAGAGACACAAAAGGATTCACACTGGAAAAAAACTGTTCACATGCTCTCAGTGTGGAAAGAGTTTCACAGATAAATCAACCCTTAACAGACACATGAGATCTCACACCGGAGAAAAACCGTTCACTTGCTCTCAGTGTGGAAAGAGTTTAACAGATAAATCAACCCTTAATAGACACATGAGAATTCACACTGGAGAAAAACCGTTCTCATGCACTGAGTGTGGAAAGAGTTTTAGGTGTAAAGGTGTTCTCAACGATCATCTGCGCCGTCACTCTGGAGTGAGATCTTTCCGCTGTGATCAGTGTGATAAAACATTTGTTTTTTCATCAAGCTTACAAAATCATCTTAATGTTCATGCTGGTGTGAAGCCTCACTTTTGTTCTTTATGTGGAAAGAGATTTACACTACTGCAACATTTAAAAGAGCATGAGACTATTCATACTGGTATGAGACCTTATATTTGCTCTGACTGTGGAAAGACCTTCACTACATCCACCCACTTAAAATCACACCAGAGAATTCATACTGGAGAGAAGCCGTACAAGTGCTATTGTGGAAAGACCTTCACTACATCGAGCGGCTTAAAATCACACCAGAGAGTTCATACTGGAGAGAAACCGTACAAGTGCTCACACTGTGAAAAGAGATTCGCTCAGTCAGGACACGTGAAAGATCATGAGAAAGTTCATACTGGAGAGAAGCCGCACCAGTGCTCTTCATGTGGGAAAGGTTTCATCCGAATATCTCAGCTACAGACTCATAAGAAAAAGCGTTGCTTTGAGTTTCCTAAATAACTAAAGTTCATTTTCAGATCTGTCACATTCAAGTTATTAGTTTGATATTCTGATGAATTAAAAGATTGAATTTCTTGTAACATAGCGACATCATCTAATGAAATTTGTCAAAATTACATAGAGGCATGTAGCCTAGAAATCTAGACGCACCCTAGCGGCAGCAAAATTAATTTTGCAGCCAGTGTGGTCTAGCAACTCTCCGTTGACTTTCGAGCTGGAAAAACCAAACTCAGGTCAGGCCAATTACATCGTGTATAGAGTAGGCGGGGCGGGCTTAACATAATGACGACAGATTTGCGACGGTTCCCTGCTACTTGAAAACAAAGAATGGCGGCTGCTGCTGGCGAACAGCGGTCTTTCGAATCGGCTTTGGCCGCGACTCTGGATGACTTGGAGTAAAGTTTTTCATTGAGAAAAGAGCAAAGAACGGCACTTAAGTCATTCTTAAAAAAGGAAGTTGTGTTCGGAGTTTTGCCGACTGGATACGGCAAAAGTTTAATATACCAACTAGCCTTCTTCGTTGGTTGTAGCGCTGTCCTATTGCGTGCAGAGGGATTTTGAGAGACAACCGTTTATCCCGCCCCTCGGATTGAGCCGTGCCAATGGTGAGTTGCCAGACCTAACATCTTGATGTAGGTCTGGCTTGCCAGGCTAAGAGGCATGGTGAGCGATGCTCCAGTTTTAGATGGAAATGCTTATTTATGTTTATAAATATTGTGTGTGGTAGTAAATTTAGTTAAACTATTTATATCCATCAATATTCTGTGCAAATTAATTTGTTTATTCTGGCTGTGAAGAGGTGATGCACTATTATTAATGTCAACCATTATATACTGCATGTTGAATTTGTTACAAGAATAAAGAAACAAAACTTGTACTTAGAGTGGCTTTAAGCCATGAGCACATTTTTTCATGAACAAAGTCATGTTCACAAAGTCACCAGAATCGTCCAGCTCTACTATCTAGTACCTAATGATGAAATGATGGTTAATATTATTTAAGTTCGTACACTGCGATTATACCTTGTATTTTGACGAACATAATAAAAAAGTAATGAAATGGAACTTGTCATTTTTTAAGATGATTTTGTGTCTTGATCCTCTGGATAATTTGCATGAGCTTCTCTATATGTAGTTATGGCAATAGTTTGGCAGCGTCACAGATGCTCCTCTAGATGGCGCCATTTGTTTTCGTTTCAACCAAGTGATCTTGTTGAATCCATCGTGATTCATAAACGTGCACTGTAACTTTTTTTAAAAATGTAGAAATATTTATATAAAGAGCAAGTAAATTGTGAATCCATCTTCCAAACATTACCTTTGTCTTATCCTGAATCACTACGGTAGGTCTATAGTGTTTATATTGGGACTATTTTAGTCGCGGAGTAAACCGAGTACCTGCGTGACTCGCCATAGACATAAAAGGAGAGAAGTAGCTACGGCTTCAATACTCTTCCGCAACGCGCATTCATTTTTGTTTATTAAAGGAGAAGTTCACTTTTAAAATGAAAATTCTGTCATCATATACTCACCCTCATGTTGTTTCAAAGCTGTATGAATTTCTTTCTTATGTTGAACAGAAAGGAAGATATTTAGAAGAATATCAGTAACCAGACAGTTTTTGGGTCCCAATGACTTCCATAGTATATTTTTTTCCTACTATGGAAGTCATTGGGACCCAAAAACTGTCTGGTTACTGATATTCTTCTAAATATCTTCCTTTCTGTTCAACATAAGAAAGAAATTCATACAGCTTTGAAACAACATGAGGGTGAGTATATGATGACAGAATTTTCATTTTAAAAGTGAACTTCTCCTTTAAGCGCCAAAAGCTACATATTATACCTTTTAACTGATTTAATTTACTGTGTTTATCAGACTGTTATTTTATTTTTATTGGTATAAATCTAACTTGCATTGAGCTGTTCGGACAGAACTGGAGTTCTGGATGTTTTAATATAAAACTTTATGTAACTCTCACATTTTTTATTTTATTAATAATACTTACCATATAAATTTAAAATGCAGTCAAGATTTAAAAAAGCAAGAAAATCACTAACACGTAACAGTTGAAGAAGTCCAGATGGTAAATACAGTTGCAAACTCCTCATCAGATATTTTAAGTTTGATTCTTTATCCCAAATGAAACATATTTGGGGAGATAAATACAAACAGATCGTATCTTGTTGTCTTGGATCTAAACTATGAAGGTAAGATAGTTCAATAAGGTTTCCGCCAGTAGAGGCGCTTGAGCAACCGAAGCAATGACACACATCCGAGTCTAGAAGAAGAAGAGAAGAGAAGTGAGCGAGGGAAGGGAACATAAACATGAGAAGTGGAACACAGCCGTTCATTCTGCTCTAAATTTGCCGTTTCAGACTGTGAGTACATTAATTTTTATCATTTATTAGGAGAAATCTAAATCCAAACAGCGAAAAGAGTCAGTTCATTTAGTGAATCACTCAGAAATTAATCAAAATGAACCGACTGATGTTGTTCATTAAGCTCGTCTAACGTAAACTCGTTACTGTTTTTTCACATTACATTTTGTTAAGATTATGAGTTGTGTTTTCATTTTATGTAATAAACAAATGAAACCTGGTAAACAGAGTTTTAATGTATTTAAAATCATATAAGAGCAACATAAACATCAGCTAGAGGAGTTGTACTTTTTATAAACAAAGAGAGTTTAAATGCTGGGGAATATTCCCATCTTCCCACAGGAGAAGAAGCAAACAGGAGGAATTACTCCAGGAGAAACTACTGACATACTATTGTAAAGATGGAGTTTGAGGAAGAACCCTGCAGAATAAAAGATGAAGATACAGAGGAACAAATAGGTTGGTGTTTTCCTTCATTCTCTTTAATGACTGATGAGGAACATTAAGATGAAAACTCACAAATCCTCCTGAGACCCAGGCTTAGACGTTTTTTCTTCTGTAGAGGACATTATATTTTAGCGAATTTCTCTGAGAATTTCATACATTTCACAGTCCTGTAAAGAGCACATTCAGGGCTTTTCAGAGATACCAAATATTTAGAGGTTTCACCATTAAAACTCCCTCTACTTGGACTTTAAATATGACTCTTATTGAAATATATTTAGTAATTATCATTAAAATCTAAGTAATTTTCAAATTGTCATAAATTAACATCTCAGGAAACCGTTATGGGGTTTCAAATCAGAATAGGACTTACAGCATGTTTATCAGGCATTTTGGGGAGACAACAAGTGAAAAGGGAAAGAAACTGCATATCAATATTCCTATTAAATATAAGATATTTTAATGAAAATGTTGCCGAGTTAGTTTTTTACTACATGTTGCCACAAGAACACATTAATATTCAACGTAGACATTGTATAGAATGGGACTACACGTTTATGGCATTTTTACACACATAATGCTTAAAGTAAAATAGTTGATCAAATCATACTGCTATATCTTTCATAATATAGTTCTTTATACTTCTGTCAGAAGCTTTTGGGAGATTGCTGCTCTCCCTGCTTTTATCCATGCTAGGCTGCCTCTTGCCCAGAACAGAATCAGTCGTATCCGTATATTGTTGACATACGGGTTTTGCAGGGCTTCGCGTACAAAAACTCACTCAAGTTTAGTAAAAAGCCCAAAACCAGGCCCGGGGTGGGTAATCGGGAGAATCGGGAGAATTCCCGGTGGGCCGCTTCACTTTTGGGCCGGTCGAGGATTTTTTTTTTTCTTTTCACATTTGTCACGTTAGTTACATTGGGCTACACACGTTCCGCATTCTGACACCGCAGCCTCTGCATGGGTTGTACCATGTGAGGGAGTTCTCCCCTCCCCTCCTATAGAGTTGGTTGGGTCCATAGTCCGTCTTTTCCAAAACGTTTTCTCAGGTAGGCTACCGCGGCACCACCGGCGCCTACCGATAGCTGGGCCGGCCCTACCGTAACGGTACGCGTCAGGGAGGATGGATGGGAGGAAGAGGCCAGGAGGTATGGAAGCTTGTTTCCGCCACAGAATAAAACATTTTAAAAGATAATTGCGACTTTTTATCTCACAATTGCGAGTTTACAGAAATAAAGAAATAAAGTCAGAATTGCGAGATATAAAGTCAGAATTGCCTGAAATAAAGTCGCAATTGCGTGTTATAAAGTCAGAATTGCGAGATATAAAGTCAGAATTGCCTGAAATAAAGTCGTAATTGCGTGTTATAAAGTCAGAATTGCGAGATATAAAGTCAGAATTGCCTGAAATAAAGTCGCAATTGCGTGTTATAAAGTCAGAATTGCGAGATATAAAGTCAGAATTGCCTGAAATAAAGTCGTAATTGCGTGTTATAAAGTCAGAATTGCGAGATATAAAGTCAGAATTGCCTGAAATAAAGTCGCAATTGCGTGTTATAAAGTCAGAATTGCGAGATATAAAGTCAGAATTGCCTGAAATAAAGTCGCAATTGCGTGTTATAAAGTCAGAATTGCGTGAAATAAAGTCGCAATTGCTTCTTATAAAGTCTAAGTGAATTATTATTTAATCTTTACATTATTTGTTTAACCATGGTATTAGTAAACTACACAATAGTAAGAGCTGAACTGTTGCTTCATTTATCCAATTTGGAAAAAGTGCTAATTTGGAATTCCTCCATGGAAAAAGTGGGCTGGTCTTGGGCCTGAAACTCCCGGGCTGAAAAGTGGCCCCACTCCGGCCCTGCCCAAAACTATTATACTTATTGTATTCTACTCCGTAAGACCTTTCAAGCTTTCAAATTACACCTATTTTGTGTTGATCAAAGCTAGTTGGCGCCCGCGGGCACTGCAGTACTCTCCGGTTTAGAGGGATTACTCTGCACTCGTTAAGAGTTGATTAAAATGGTTAGATGTATTTCTAAGCTTTAAAATTATACATATTTTGTGTTATTCCATTCAGTGGTTGCCTAGTAATTTGATTGTTTTTTTTCAGTACACTTAAAGGGTTAACAGTATGTTGAAACTCTTAAAGTGACAGCAGCCTAATAAACCTACTGTTTTTTTGTTTTGTTTTTTGTCCTCAATGTTGATCTAACAACAAAAGAAAGAGAGAATCACTCACTGCTCTTGTCTGGTTGTATGGAAGCTTGTTTCCGCCACTGAATAATAAATAAATAATAATAATTGTGACTTTTTATCTCACAATTCTGACTTTTTTTCTCACAATTGCGATATATCAAGTCAGAATTGTGACTTTTTTTCTCACAATTGCGAGATATGAAGTCAGAATTGTGAGAAATAGTCGCAATTCTGAGAAATAAAGTCGCAATTGCGAGATATAAAGTCAGAATTGCATGATATAAAGTCGCAAAAGCGTGTTATAAAGTCAGAATTGTGAGATACAAACTATTCTGAGGTAAAAACAAAAACAAAAAAAAAGTCCGTCTTTTTTTCCCTTAGAATTGGACTTTATATCTCACAATTGTGACTTTATAACACGCTTTTGCGACTTATCATGCAATTCTGACTTTATATTCTCACAATTCTGAGAAAAGATGTCAGAATTGCGAGATATAAGCTCGCAATTATGTGTTATAAAGTCAGAATTGCGTGATATAAAGTCGCAATTGTGAGAAAAAAAGTCAGAATTCTGACTTTATAACACGCAATTGCAACTTTATTTCACGCAATTCGACTTTATATCTCGCAATTCTGAGAAATAAAGTCAGAATTGCGAGATGTAAACTCGCAATTGTGAGATAAAAAGTCGCAATTATCTTTTAAAATGTTTTATTTTGTGGCGGAAACAAGCTTCCATAGGTTGAGCCCTGCTGGAGCAGCTCTAAATATTCACTGTGCTATCAAATTAAAGATAAAATATTATAGAGCTATAATATGAAGAGGGAATGTAGCCGTAGCTCCTACAATACATTTTAACAGGCATGAAAATAACTTAAAGAAATATCTATTTGCTAAGCCAAACAATGTAATTCAGATTCTTAGTTTTTCTCTTCCCAATATTTTTTTTTTTTTTTAAATGCATTAAAAACAGATATAGTACTAAAAATAAAAAATATCGGTATCTGGCTTGTTCTGGAAAAAGATTGGTGCATCCCTAATTTTGGGAATTTATTATGTTGCTTTTAGACTCGATGGAAGTGAATGAAGACAAACGGCATCATTTCACAAATGAAGATGGAAATGCAGTTGTTTCAAAGACTGAGGAGAATTTCACACAAAAACAAGCTGGACAATCTGGAATCGAAGGATCTTTCACCTGCTCTGAGTGTGGAAAGAGTTTCATATATAAATCACAACTTAACAGACACATGAGAATTCACTCTGGAGAAAAACCGTTCACATGCTCTCAGTGTGGAAAGAGTTTCAGACATAATGGACACCTGAAGGAGCACACAAGAATTCACACTGGAGGGAAAAGGTTCTCCTGTTCTGAGTGTGGAAAGAGTTTCAGTCGCAAAGAGGACGTAAATGTGCACATGAGAATTCACACTGGGGAAAAACTGTTCACATGCTCTCATTGTGGAAAGAGTTTTATTCATAAAGGACACCTAAATGTGCATGTGAGAATTCACTCTGGAGAAAAACCTTATACATGCTCTCAGTGTGGAAATAGTTTCACATCTAAAAGCGTTCTCAACAATCATCTGCACACTCACTCTGTAGTGAGATCATTCAGCTGTGATCAGTGTGAGAAAACATTTGTTGTGGAATCAAACTTAAAAACGCACATTAAAACTCATGCTGGTGTGAAGCCTCACTTTTGTTCTTTTTGTGGACAGTGTTTTTCACGACTGCAGAATTTAAAACAGCATGAGCGTGTTCATACTGGTGTGAGACCTTATGTGTGCTTTGACTGTGGGAAGACCTTCACTATATCCAGCAACTTAAAATCACACCAGAAAATTCACACTGGAGAGAAGCCGCACCAGTGCTCACACTGTGGAAAGAGTTTCACTCGGTCAGATTCCTTGAAAGCTCATGAGAGAGTTCATACTGGAGAGAAACCGCACCAGTGCTCTTCATGAGAAAAAAACGTTGCCGAAGTTGTATAATGAGAAAATGTTCATGTTCAGAACCATTACTTATAAGAGAAGAATAGACATTCATTTGACAGGGTTCCCACAGGTCCTTGAAATCCTTGAAAGTTTGTGAATCTAAAAATAAAATTTCAAGGCCCTGGAAAGTGCTTGAATTTATTTATTGCAAGAAGTTTTCTGGAAAAAATTCCATATTATTCCCTCTGGTCCGCTAATGTATTTCACCAACACTTCGTGGCCTATGCATACTAGCTTGCTTGATTTACTTTAGTTACACGCATTTAACTAAATTAAAGTGTTTCCCGGGTGAGGTACTTCGTGTTATGTTGCCATGACGTTGCCCGCACAAAACTACTACGATGGAACCTCAACGTTTCACAGGTTCACCCAAATATGTTCAGTCAATGACTGTATATTGTGTTCAATAAACATAAAAACTTTGTGATAATCTGTTTCCCAAATATTTTATTTATTGTAATGTTGAATTGCTTTGCTTGTTAAGATATTGTCAAACCCACGAGGCAAGAAAAACTTAAAAGCATGTTCATATATCTTAAAACTTCTGGTTACATGAGCCTAAGCTCTACTCAATAAAATCCAGGCAAAAGTTAATATCAGATCATTTTAGAATACAGATGCACCGAATATTCTTCAGTTTTATGCAAAACAGAAACATGACAAATAGAATATCAGATCTCTGTCAT
Organism: Squalius cephalus; assembly: GCF_949319135.1. Taxonomy (NCBI): domain Eukaryota; kingdom Metazoa; phylum Chordata; class Actinopteri; order Cypriniformes; family Leuciscidae; genus Squalius; species Squalius cephalus. The sequence continues at coordinate 4,262,832 of NC_137138.1, read as the reverse complement.
ATGGCCAAAAATAAATGCAAAAAACTGTACTTAGGGACTGTCTCTAAAATTACATACTACATTGATATACATGTTTCTAACTTCAATAGCATTTGAAGAGAATGACTTCCAGTCGTGAAAACCAACTGTAACATGTCCATGTTGTTGTTAGGCATGATGCACACCTTTTAGATTCTTGAAAAAAATCTTTCTTGTAAAAACTGTCAAATCATGTGTAAATATTGCTATTTTTCCACTACCATGTGCACAAAATTGCCATCATTTAAAGCTCTTTAGCATCTGAAGAGAAAAGTCATTCTTATATCAAGTAAAGGTACTGTTAGCAATGGAAACGCAAGCCAGATTAGGGTTTACCGTCCCGAATCGTTCTGGACTGGACTGTACTACTCTGTGGAAACGAGCCCTTAAATGTGGGATTTTACTGAAAGTTTGTTTCTATATATGTTTAATCTGACAAGTTTCGAAACATTTATTTGTCTTGATCCAATGGCTTGTGACCCCTTTTTCTGCTCTCAGTTTATACATTTAAAGTAAATGTAATGTAAATGTAATTTTCAGTTATGGATTTTGAATTAAAACTAAAAACAATTCAGTGAAGTAAAAAAAAAAAAAAAAAAAAAAAAAAAAATGTTGAGCTGGTTGAATTTATTGTTGTTCAAGAAACGAGTCTGCTGATTTAATTTGCCTGTATGTTTGCATATGAGGACATTAATTTTATTTTTATTGGGAGAAAATTAAATCGGACAACTTGTGCGCATGCATTAAGCCGCTCGGACAGAAACTGAAGAGGTAAATTTTCACATTTGTCGCGCAATATTCCTTTACTTTGACACAATATCTCAGAAAGTCAACTCATTTGTTTAAAAACTATTTTAAATCGACAATCTATACTTGTACAATCTTACTATAAATTGACATCAAGATTTATATTCAAATCAATAATATCAGTGACAAGCAACAATTTCCAGGTATAGCATCAAAGACAATTTGCATGCGCCTATGCTTTAGCAGATATTTGAAGTTTAAATCTATCTAAAAAATTAGTGTCACCAATAAAATGATATTTCCAAACCAACAGTTTGTTTCTGTTTTGTTTTTATGTAGGCCTAATGTAATTATAATAATTGTTTCACGGTCAGAAAAGAAAACGTATGGTTTTGCGAAGTATCTTTGGGCTTTGTGTCTTCTTTTGAATGTTAATATGTAGGCCTATTGGTTTCCGCTGGAGAGATGTCTTATCGATCACAAGTTCAGTATGGCGTACCACAAGGCTCAGTACTAGGACCATTGCTGTTCACTTTGCTACCCTAAGGTAATATCATTAGGAAGCATGGAATTAGTTTTCACTGTTATGTTGATGATACTCAGCTCTATATTTCTTCACGCCCTGACAAAACTTACCAATACACTTAATTAACAGAATGGATAGCTGATATAAAAAACTGAATGACTAGTAATTTCCTACTACTTAATTCTGAAAAAACACAGATTCTAATTATTGGACAAAAAACTTCCTCACGTAATAATCTAGAATACTGTCTAACACTTGATGGCTGCTCTGTCAAGTCTTCTTCGTCGGTTAGGAACCTGGGTGTGCTCTTTGATACCAACCTTTCATTTGAAAGTCACGTGTCTAGTATCTGTAAAACTGCATTTTTCAATCTTAAAAATATATCTAAATTACGCCATATGCTCTCAATGACAAATGCAGGACAATTAGATAATGCATTCATGACATCAAGGCTAGATTATTCTAATGCTATTATGGGTGGTTGCCCTGCACGCTTAATAAACAAACTACAGCTGGTCCAAATCGCAGCATCTCAAGTTCTTACCAGAACCAGGAACTATGACCATATTAGCCCAGTTCTGTCCACACTGCATTGGCTCCCTGTTAACCTTTCTAATGGTCTAAGGTGTTTTGGGGGTCCTTGAGATGTTCTGAAATGCCATAACATTTGTGTCTTTTTTAGTTTCTTATAAACATATTAATGAAAAGGTGTCATTTTACATTATTTTCATCACAAACAGGGCTACCATAATATGTAAGCAAAATCTATATACATGTTTGTATTTTTGAGAGAATAATGTTTATGCATGGTTATTGAAAAAAATAAAAAATAAATTAAGTTTCTGAAAAGAGGCTACAAAACTATACTAAATATGTGTCCACAAGACCTAGAGTTTTTGCTTCAAAATTATGTGAAAATCATCCTGCCGACTCATTCACATAAAAACAATTCAATGATTTGTGATTTGTATGGATTTGTATTTTGTACACTTTTCGTTTAGAAAGGCAATATGCGTGGGGGCATGAATGATAATGATTAATGCTGTGATTCACACCTGAGAAGACAATGACTCGCATAATGAGCTGCATAATGATCCTTTCAGTCAGGAAGTCACTGAGAAGTGTATATATATATATATATATAAAGTCAAAAGCACATTTTTAGTACACAGTCATACCTGGAAACAAATCCTTTTCAAATAGGCTATGGATCATTCTAGAGAATTGGTTAAAAGTTAGAGAACATCTTGAAAAAATATCATCTTTTTTCACAAATTTTGTATGCATGCAAATTGTTTAATATCCAAGGTAAACATTTTCTAGTAATTATGCAGTTAATTCTCATACCGAATTTTCAGAAAGTTTTGGAATATTTTCCTTTTTTTTTTGGAATATACATTGTAAATATATATATTTTTGCTAACTACAATTTTAACAATATTTTAAGTGTAATTTCTTTGTAAAAAGCACAAAGTTCATCATAAGTATTTCAAAGTTAAGGATTCATTAGTTTGAATATACATGGGAACAAACACATGATAACATCTTAGTTGATAATTCAATATACCTACTTTATTTTTGACAAAACATTCCATACTATTTAACATATGAGCAGGAATTGGCGAACACAAGCTTCATTTATGTGGCAGTAGTCTAGTTTGCATAAAAACACCATTAAAAAAATCTATAGCAATTTTTTTATTGAAAGTAAAATCTTTCAAATGCAATTATCTAATCATCTAATAAGATTATCAGTTGGCTATATGTTCTTTTATCAATTGGTTTTGTTAATTCTATGAATGGCTCAGTTAATGCTATTAACTACCATTATCTATTTCAATTATACTAATTAAAACGTCTACAAATGTATAAAACTGAACAGAGATCAGGTAAAACCAGACACTTGTTTATTTGGTTCTTCTCAGTGACTCCTTCATGATGGTTTGGCTGAGATCCTCAGTGGTGAACCATTTAAATTTTTCTCTTCTTTTTTCTAAGTGTTTCAAAACAGTTATGACGTAATGAAGCCTTGTTAAGATTATGAGGTGCGTTTTTTATTTTATTTAATGAACAAATGAAACCTGGTAAACCGTTTTTAATGCATGTAAATCATATCTAACTTTAGAGCCAAGATAAAAATCAGAGGAGTTAAATTGTTTCTAAACAGTTGTTTGAGCAAAACATTTACACCTTGATAACTGAGAGTGAATATAAGTGTGATGATCATCTGCTAAATGAGCAACAACGACCACAATTCACTCCTTCAGTCAGTGAAGCTCCCACAGCCGTTCATGAGAGTTTAAATGCTGGGGAATATTCCCATCTTCCCACAGGAGAAGAAGAAGCAAGCAGGAGGAATTACTCCAGGAGAAACTACGGACATACTATTGTAAAGATGGAGATTAAGGAAGAACCCTGCAGAATAAAAGATGAAGATACAGAGGAACAAATAGGTTGGTGTTTTCCTTCATTCTCTTTAATGCCTGATGAGGAACATTAAGATGAAAACTCACATTTCCTCCGGAGACCCAGGCTTAGACTTTTTTCTTCTGTAGAGGACATTACATTTTAGCGAATTTCTCAGAGATAATTCATGTCACAGTCCTGTAAAGAGCACATTCAGGACTTTTCAGAGATACCAAATGTTTGGAGGTTTCACCCTTACAACCAGGGTTTGAAATTCACTTTTTCACTCACTGGCCAATTTGGCTATTATATTTTTAAGTTTCTGGACATTCTGAACTTCACCTAGCAAAAAAATAAATAAAAAATTATATATATATATATATATATATATATATATAGACATTGGTTAATAAAGTGAGATTAAATACATAAAGTAAAGTTTTGCGTGAAATTCTGAGATTACATTTTACTATTTTTATTCGTTTTTAGGAATACTGAATGTTTTTGTGCAAGTGAGATGAGTAAATGCACGTTCATGTTTAGTCTAGAACTTGAATAACCATAATGTTTGCGCACAAAGCCTCCTCACTTTATTTCTCTCAACACGAGGACAGGAGAGCTGTCAGTCAATAAATGTGAAAAAGTAACTAGTGTTACATATTTAAAAAAGTAACTTGGATATTTTGTTGTAAATTGAAAGAGTAATGTGTTACTTTACTAGTTACTTGAAAAAGTAATCTGATTACGTAACTCAAGTTACTTGTAATGAGTTAAACACAACACTGACCAGGACTTACAGCATGTTTAACAGGCATTTTGGGGAGACACGACGACTGAATAGGGAAAGAAATTGTATATCATACATTCTCATGAAATTTTGCCAAATTATTATTTCCATTATTACACTTCTTTTTTTCACATGTTGCCACAAGAACACATTAATATTCAAATTAAATACATTGTATAGAATGGGACTACACATTTAAGGCAATTTTACACACAAATATCATGAAGTAAAATAGTGCATCAAATCTTTCTGTTATATCTTTCATAAAAATGTCAGCATCAACAACTTCATCTTTGCAGCCGAAAACACAGAAAAACTACCTAATAATTAAAATGCTTCCTTGCTATTTTTTATCTTCTCATCTTCTTAATATTTTTTATGTGTGTGCTTGAGTAAAAACAAACAAAGTAATTGCTACGACCGCTATGGATCATCTGTAAAAGGAAAAGTCTTGCTACCAGAGAGATGCAGAATAATAAAGAGTTTTATTATTTTCAACAAGGGTTTAGCGTCAGGGGCAGACTAGGTCAAAATAACAAACACATCAACCTCTACATTTCCTAAAAAAAATCAATAAATAATTACCAATAACCAATAAAACTGTTTCAAAAGAGTTATGACGTAATGAAGTCTTTTTTAGATTATGAGTTGTGTTTTCATTTTATTTAATGAACAAATTAAACCTGGTAAACCGTATGTAAATCATATCTAATGTTAGAGCAAGATAAAAATCAGCTAGAGGAGTTAAATTATTTCTAAACAGTTGTTTGAGCAAAACATTTACACCTGAATAATTGAGAGTGATTGTAAGTGTGATGATCATCTGCTAAATGAGCAACAACGACCACAATTCACTCCTTCAGTCAGTGAAGCTCCCACAGCCGTTCATGAGAATTTAAATGCTGGGGAATATTCCCATCTTCCCACAGGAGAAGAAGAAGCAAGCAGGAGGAATCACTCCAGGAGAAACTACGGACATACTATTATAAAGATGGAGATTAAGGAAGAACCCTGCAGAATAAAAGATGAAGATACAGAGGAACAAATAGGTTGGTGTTTTCCTTCATTCTCTTTAATGACTGATGAGGAACATTAAGATGAAAACTCACATTTCCTCTTGAGACCCAGGCATAGACTTTTTCCTATGAAAATCCCTTGTACTGAACACCGGCCAATTTGGCTACTACATTCTTAAAGGGTTAGTGTGTAATGTTGCTGTTTGAGCATAAACAACATCTGCAAAGTTACAATGCTCAAAGTTCAAAGCAAAGGGAGATATTTGCTTTTAAAGAAATCACTTATTAAAGCTACACTGTGTGATTTTTACCCCCATCTAGCGGTGAAATTGTATATGACTACCCAGTGAATTTTAGTTTCTGTTCCTCTCAATTCCGAGAGCGTTTTAACTCCTACGGTGGCCGTATTATTCCAAGATTAACATGGCTTCCAGTTATCACTTCGTCCATGACAATAATAAACAATACGTCTAAAATGAATAAAACTACAGGACAGATGTCAGGAGGTAAACGTCACCCTTGGAATCGGCTATCCCAGCATAATCAGATTAGGCTAACGTTACAATGTGTACAAAGTAAAAGCAATAAAAATAAAAATAACTAAAATTTACAGTGTCCTTTTTTTATATAGCTTAAAAAATTGCACCTTTAAAACTATTCATTACCTGTGATCTGTCGCAGCACAGATTTATGTTACAAGGTAAACAATACTTTTTCACCATTGACGCAAGGATGAAGTTATACTAGAGGTCGTTCTGGCGTTATGCACAACCATGCTATGGTTAGACAAGCAACTATAAAACTTCGAATTTACACAAATGAATTACAGCAGGCTGAATTACCTGTCGAGAAGAAAGCAGGCAACCTCGGCGTCCGTTTTAAAATCTTTTCTCCTCATGAGCTCTTTCCATCTGGGAAAAGTTACTCCAATATTGACTACGGTCTTGCTGATTTGTCTGTCGCGTTGACGTTTTAATTCTCTCTTTCAAATGTGAGTACGCACGCACGCACACACACACACACACACACACACTATCTTTCAAATCTGCCGGCACTCGCGAGCTCGCGAGTAATCTCCCCCTCGCATTCGTCACGGTGTCACTGAGTGTAAAGCGTGAAAGGCGAAGCTTGAATTTACAGGTATGTCCCTCTTTGGCTAATGTAGTTTCAAGATGGAGGGGCAACATGGCGACCGGCATACGAACCCCTCACCCGTATGTACTTTCAATGGCAGATTATAAACTTAAGAGAATACTTTATTACTTGAAAGAAGTAAATATACATTAATGAGCACATATATTTTTGAAAGAACTAAGTGTTTTTTGCTAAGAATCAACTAAAAAAGTTACACAGTGTAGCTTTAAGGACTACAACAAACGGCTGGTAGAGACTTCACAACATTCCTCCCGGGTTAGTGACATCACAAACACTCAAATTTACATAAACCCCACCCCCGGAACACGATTTATAGATTAACAAGATACAATATGATAATCAATGACTAGAAGATAACTACACATAAGCTACATAAATACATCAAAGAACCATTCAGAAATATCCTGTTGCTTCTGTTCTTGAGTCTCTCCATCATTGTCTGAATCCAGTTTGAACATAAAAGGCTAAAAGTTTTTGAAATGTTCAGTGCATGTCTGTGTGAGTGCAAGCTGTTGAAGCTCCGCCCACTGTGCCGGGAGCAGCAGCTCATTTGCATTTAAAGGAACAGACACAAAAGAGTGCGTTTTTGCTCAGCCTCAAACATTGACAATTTTAACATGCTATATAAAAATATCTGTGGGGTATTTTGAGCTAAAACTTCACACACACACACACACACACACACACACACACACACACACACACACACACACACTCTGGGGATATCAAATACTTATTTTACATCTTATTTTACATCTTGTGCAGATTTGGCTTACACAGATTTCACCAGCAAGGTGAGTTAACATAATAACACGCCAAATTTGCTAGTGATTTGAAAGTGTTACCCGCCACAGCTGATTTATCAATTTATTTATTAATCACACATAAAGTTCACACACAAAAAAAAAGTTTCTGGTTCTCAGGAGGATATAACAAAACATCTAAAACTAGATGCAATAGATTCCGTAGTAAACTGGAATTGTGCTTTATTTGAATTTTGGGAATTTTGTGTTGATTTTAGACCCAATGGAAGTGAATGGCGACAAACAGCATAATTTCACAAATGAAGAAGGAGAACTGAAATATAAAAATGAAGACAAACAACATCTGTTTCAAGAATCTCACCATTTCAAAAATGAAGATGGAGAAATGACAGATAAAAATGAAGATAAACAACATCTGTTTCAAGAATCTCATTTCAAAAATGAAGATGGAAATGCAGTCGTTTCAAAGACTGAAGAGAATTTCACACAAAAACAAGCTGGAAAATCTGGAGACAAAGGATCTTTCAGCTGCTCTGAGTGTGGACTGTTTCACACTGAAGAAAATCACACTGAAGAAAATCTGTTAAGATGCATTCATTGGGGAAAGAGATTCACTCAGAAAAGGGCTCTCTATGATCATCTGCTCTCTCACTCTGTTGTTCAGAGATCATTCAGCTGTGATCAGTGTGAGAAAACATTTGTTGCGGAATCAAAATTAAAAAGACACCTTCAAATTCATTCTACTGTGAAGCCTCACATTTGTTCTTTTTGTGGAAAGAGTTTTACACTACTGACGTATTTAAAAGTGCATGAGCGTGTTCATACTGGTGTGAGACCTCATGTGTGCTCTGACTGTGGGCAGAGCTTTACTACAAACGCACAGTTAAAAAAACACCAGAGAGTTCACACTGGAGAGAAACCGTACAAGTGCTCACACTGTGGGAAGAGTTTCTCTCGGTCAGGAAGCCTGAGAGATCATGAGAGAATTCATACTGGAGAGAGGCCGTATCATTGCTCTTCATGTGAGAAAAGATTCACCCAGTTGGCACATCTACGTACTCATGAGAAAAAGGGTTGCCCAAAGTTGCCCATTGCCCAAATCTAAGTATGTTCCATTTGCTTTTCTGTTTTGTCTCGGGATGCTGTTGAAATGATTTGTATTAAAGCGCTATACAAATAAATGTGAATTGAATTGAGCAAAGTTTACATTCACATCCATGATTTCTAAATGATTTGACATTCTATTGTTTTAATAGAGTGATTTAATCTAAGGGTTTAAGGTCAAGGTTTTAGGTTTAAGGTCAAGGTTTTAGGTTTAAGGTCAAGGTTTTAGGTCAAATTATTAGTGTTTGACAGTTTGATCAAGCATTGCCCTTCTCTTTTCTCAACCGCTGTAACATGATTTATATGATCAATTTTACTGACCTTCGAACACTTCAGACATCGATTAAAAGTGTGAATGACAATGAACACAATGGAATAGTTTGCAAGATATGAAGGTTTCCCTAAAAACTCACATTCTTTTCAAGCAATCAGATCTCAAATCAGATATTTTCAGGCGTACTGTCTGCACTATTAATTGCAAGTAATCAGATAAGATGTGTGTGTGTCGAGACATGGCAGGAATGCAGTAACAGAGTTTACTCATTTAGCCCGGCTTCCAGAGAATATGTACTTGGTTTTGTAATTAATTTTTTCATAAATTTTGTCATATTTTGTAGAACAAGAATAGTCAGTTTGAACTTTATTCTGCTGTTCTCATGATAACTGTATGAGACGTGAAGGTCAATAATGCATTGCATGTATTCACTAAAACAAAATCCTTTTTCTAACTTGTATTAGAGTACTGAAGTGATGAAGTATTTTTTACACAAACTTCATCTCTCATATTGTAAATGCCTGTTTAAATATAAATGGAAAAATCTGGTGCAATTTTAGTTTTAAAAGATGATTTATTACCACACATTTAAACCCTTTGTTTTAATGTAAATTATTACATATTTAAATCAATTTAAATCACATTAGTTTTGTTCTTTTTTATTTCTCACGTCTCAAAATGTACAGTTCTTCAAATAGCAGACCTGCCAACCTGTATGCATTTTGACATCAAAGTTGTCACTCTAAACTACGCAAAAACCTGGTGTCACTCACAATATATATTCTCTTACACTATGGGGGTAGTGATAAGCACATTTTTAAACCCGCTGTACCTTATATTATAATCTAGGTTCATTGTTTTACATTGTGCAGAGAAAGATTATAATGCAAAAAAAAGTCTTCAATATCTTAATGCATCACGGATAAACAGCTAAAACAAGTCATTTGAAAGATGAATTATTATTTAATAGGCTACTGTTGCCACTTCTACACAAATGCCTCATATGCACTAATGGTGAAAATAATTGAACTCCACAAAGAAACAAAACTCATCTCTTCCCCAAAAATTTCCCTTGACAAACAATCAAACTTCACTAGCTATTGATTAAAGGGTATGAACTGCATTGTTTTATAATGTTTTCTGGAGTGCACTTATAATGATAGTATGATTTTTACATAGAAAATTGTCATAATTTAGAAATAAAAAGCATTTTCCTACCCTGATTTTAGGCTCTGATTTAAAAGCTCTGTTTGAAGGAGCGTGTTTGTGTTGAAAGACTTCAGTGTAAACCACTGCTCTGATTCGCTATATCTTTGCATATGAAATAGCTATTACTTGTGGAACTCCCTCGAAAACCTTTAGTGCGTTTTTACTATTGCAGCTCTCAATGTTAACTAACCATGAAGTGTTGATTATAGCATTATATGTAGATCGTGGCATGAAAGGTTGCAGTGATGAGCATGTAGCCGATCGGACATGGACATGTTTAGCCCATGAATGCAGCAATCTGGTCTTTGCAACTCGATTTCTGCACACTAATGAATCATAACTAACAGTGCAAACACAATGTAATTAAGGGATTTGTTTACTATAGGCTAATATTGGAGTCTTGGTGCGAGTCCAGAACTCAGTCACTTATAAACTTGCACTGTTTGATTGACAGCTCCAGCGATTGTAGAGGGAGAGTTCTTTGATCGCTTTCAATATATAATGTAATCACAGTTTAAATAACAGATTATTTTCATCCTATTAAGAAAAAACAATGTGAAGTTGACCGTTTTGTGATTTACTGACACAGACAAGCAACATCTGACTGTGCATAAATCAATACATTTTAGAAATCACTGGTCAAAGATCAGGCATTAGAATTAACTCAGTTACTTACATTTTGTTGCATTACTATCAAGTCCATATTGTAAAAGTCTTTACCAAAGAATACACAGTGAAATGTGCTGAATACAAATAAATAATACTCAACTGAGGCATTCACATTGTTGGAAATAAATAACCAAATTCCAAGCATTAGGCCCTGTGTCCACCAAAGGACTTTTTCACGAGGCTGGCGTATTTTTCCAATTGTTTTCGATTGGAGCACTGTGTTTTTAAAACAATACGAGAGTAATGAAGCGCCTGACCGAGCGCGAGTGTTGAAGAATGTTCAACTTCGGATAAACGCAGCGCTCATCACTGTCACTTTTTACCCAACTGTCCCAAGGTGGGGCGGGACTAATAATAAATACCACACCGACCAGCCGTCACATTCTGTCTGTACATTGTCAACAGATGACAACAACAAGCATAATAACTGAACAAACATAGAAAAAAATATAGAAACAACACAGAAATAAACTTTCTGTGAAAAGAGATACTAGTAACACTTTCACGGATATTCCGTATCATAACAAGCAAAACCTCTCAACTGAAAAAAATGCTGCGCTGTCAAAACGCTCTTAATAGCGCCAACAGCTAGGCATTTTCAGCAGAGCTTTCAGTTCTGAAACTTAATAATTATCTAGGTCATTTTTTCAGTTTTCATCTTAATGTTCCTCGTCAGTCATTAAAGAGAATGAAGGAAAACACCAACCTATTTGTTCCTCTGTATCTTCATCTTTGCTATTACTAACGTACTAATTCACGCGAGATTCAGACATGCGTATACTAATAGTGCGTTAGAATATGCCTACTCACCTTCTACAGTAGGAGAAAACATAACAGTACGTGTCCAAAACATCAGTATTAATAAAAGAGTAGGCGAGTGACCTACCTCCGCCCAGATTCTCGAGTGCTCATCCGATGGATACTTTTCTATCCCAGGAGGCCACCGGAGAGGATACGTCGTTATCGAACATCGCGGAGATCAGCGAGGTGGGTGTTTTTTAAATGTGCGTAAACATGCTGAATGTGAGGTAGAAACGTGCCTTCGGTGTGTGTGATTGGCTGAATGTGAGGTAGAAACGTGCTTTCGGTGTGTGTGATTGGCTGAATGTGAGGTAGAAACGTGCTTTCGGTGTGTGTGATTGGCTGAATGTGAGGTAGAAACGTGCTTTCGGTGTGTGTGATTGGCTGAATGTGAGGTAGAAACGTGCTTTCGGTGTGTGTGATTGGCTGAATGTGAGGTAGAAACGTGCTTTCGGTGTGTGTGATTGGCTGAATGTGAGGTAGAAACGCCTCTTCGGTGTGTGTGATTGGCTGAATGTGAGGTAGAAACGCCTCTTCGGTGTGTGTGATTGGCTGAATGTGAGGTAGAAACATCAGTTTGGTGTGTGATTGACTGAGTGTGAGGTAGAAACGTGACTTCAGTGTGTGTGATTGGCTGAGGGCATGATTCTACGTAAGCTGGGACTCAATTGACTCTGCATTTATTCATGAGAATGAGCTCGTTCAATCCAATCACTTCGCTGTGTTACGCATGAGATCACTTTACAGCAGAGAATTCAAACAGAAGAGGTGCGCGGTTTCTGTCCTGAATGGCGCGATGAGTTCAACAACGCTCACAACGATAATATCGTTCATATAGAGACTGGAGCAAGCGCGTTTAAAGTTTTTATGGACACATTTCATATACTCTAGTTCTCTAAACATGAACCAGCTCCATGTGTGCACATGTCTTCTTCAAATGAAATAAATGTGCAAATAAGGACACATCAGGATACAGCCGTACGTTTGATCATGAACGCGACGACACGATGGATTATTCTGATACACAGAAGACAAGGATGTTGACCAGGGGTGCCCAATCCTACTCCTGCCAATCGACTGCTCTGCACAGTTCATCTTCAACCCTAATCAAACACACCTGCCTTTAATTTTCAAGTGATCCTGAAGACCTTAATTGGTTGCTTCAGGTGTGTTTGATTAGGGTTGGAGATGAACTGTGCAGGTCAGTCGATCGGCTGGATTGGGCACCTCTGATGTAGACAGACAATTCAAAGAACAATGGACAAAAAAAAGTAACTATTCCGTTAAACTGACGTGTCATTTGTTCAGAGACTGCAGTGCTCAAATATTAGACCTTTTAAATGTTCTTCCACGTTTCTCCCTTGTTTTGGCAGTTTGTTATATAAGGTTTGACTTTTAACCCTCAACTCTGTTTTTTCTCTCTCTGAGGTAATATTTTAATATTCATGTGTCTGTATAATTAGTGTGTAGCAGGTCTGTGTTTCATTTTTTGACACTTTTTTCCCCCCCAATTTAGAACGACTAGGCTAAAACAGGGGGGTTTCATGACACTTTAAAGGAGAACTCCGGTCAATTTTAACATTGAGCTCATTTTTTTGTAAATTTGGAGTGCTGTCAGTACAGAGAACAACGACAAAAATCGGTGTTGCCTACACCGTGTTATCCTCTTTTTAAAATTTGCACCCTGTTGACTTCAATGGGGCAAGTTTTAAACCTGCTTTTAGCCTCTTAACATCCTTGATGTGTCATAACAAGTGCACAGCCAATGTGAGTGATTCCTTCAGAGTGAACACGGGTGAATCTGACTGCAGTAGATGTGAAAGATATGAATAAAAGTGATGTTAATTCAGCCAGCGCACATACCTGTATTTACTTCCTGTTTTCAGTCGAAGTCCACAGTAGTCGATTGTCGAGTTCACGCGCATGATCATAGTTAACTAAGCAACAGTGGATCACGCGCGTGAACTCGACAATCGACTATATGCTGGAGTTTGTTTTTGGATGAGCGAAGAGGATTTTACTTTAAAGCAGTGATCTCAAGCTCAATTCCTGGAGGGCCACAGCTCTGCACAGTTTTGCTCCAACCCTAATCAAACACACCTGATCCAGCTAATCAAGTCTTCAGGATTACTAGAAACTTCCTTGCAGGTGTGAGTTGGAGTTAAACTGTGCAGAGCTGTGGCCCTCCAGGAATTGAGTTTGAGACCACTGCAAAGCCTCCCATTAACAAGTGGTGATGTAGGGGTTGTTAGAATTTTTATAATTTTTTTTTTTAGGTTTTCAGACCCCAAGACTCAACTAATCCCTGCAATTCTCCAGCTGTGATCCTTGGGGAGAGTCTTTGGCCAGAGTCTTTCTTCGTCGCCGTGCAGTTGGACGATACAGACACTCGTCGTCTTCCAGGCAGATTTGTAAAATCTTTAGTTGATATGAACATCTTATTCAATGCCCATTTTTTCAATGCTTTGGCTATTTTCTTACTGCCACTTTCTATTTTGTGATGCTCAACAATCTTTTGCTGCACATCAGAACAATTTTTTTTGGTTTTACTCATTATGTTGGATGATTAAGGGAATTTGGCTTTTGTTTCCTCATATTTATACTCCTGTGGAACAAGAATGGGAATATACTTCAAAGCTTTTTTACTCATAATTTATTCTAGAGGTGCCAATAATTATGGCCAATGTGTTTTGGAGAAAAAAAAAAACATTTATTGCATTGATCATATTTACCAGGGGTGCCAATAATTCTGACCACAACTGTATATATACAAGTTTTACAATCTTGTTTCATTCTTATATCTCATATTTTCAGAGAGATTTCAAAGTGTGCAGAGATTTCAATGCAAAAAAGTCTTCAATATCTTAATGTATCATGTGTAAACAGCTAAAACAAGTTGTTTGAAACAAATGCCTCATATGCGCAATTAATGAAAATAATTGAACTCCACAAAGAAACAAAACACATCTCTTCACAAATCGTTTTAAGGTAACACTAGTTTTCTACACTATTTTGACCTTCCCCGAAGGTTCCCATTGACAAACAATAAAAATCCACCACTAATTTTAGCAAATTATCCAACTTTTGATTAATCTGAATTTCAAATTATTTACTTATAAGTCTATTATTTGTAAGTGATGGATCTGAACATGAACTTTGCTCAGACAACTTCGGGCAACATTTTTTCTTATGAGTCTGTAGACTAGATAATTGGGTGAAACTCTTTTCACAGTTTGAGCACCTGAATCGTTTCTCTCCAGTATGAATTATCTGGTGTTTTTTTAATGCGCCTGATGTAATGAAGGTCTTTCCACAGTCAGAACACATATAAGGTCTCACACCAGTATGAATACTCTCATGCTCTTTCATATGTTGCAGTCGTGTAAAACGCTTTCCACAAAAAGAACAAATGTGAGGCTTCACAGCAGCATGAATTTTAAGGTGTCTTTTAAAGCTTGATTCCACAACAAATGTTTTATCACACTGATCACAGATGAACACCTTCCCTCCAGAATGAAGGTGCAAATGATCTTTGAGAGAGCTTTTGGATGTGAAACTGTTTCCACACTGAGTGCATTTATAAGGTTTCTCTCCTGTGTGAATTCTCATGTGTCTTATAAGGTTTGATTTTTGTCCGCTACTCTTTCCACACTGAGGGCATGTGAACTGTTTTTCTCCAGTGTGAATTCTCGTGTGTCTGTTAAGTTCTGATTTAGTCGTGTAACTCTTTCCACACTGAGGGCATGTGAATGGTTTTTCTCCATTGTGAGCTCTCGTGTGCACAATTAAATCCTCTTTGCGAATGAAACTCCTTCCACACCGAGTGCATGAATAAGGCTTCTCTCCAGTGTGAATCATCATGTGTGTCTTAAGGTGTGCTTCATGTCTGTAACTATTTCCACACTCAGAGCAGGTGAATGGTTTTTCTCCAGTGTGAATTCTCAAGTGTCTGTTAAGGTGTGACTTAAATATGAAACTCTTTACACACTGAGAGCATGCATAAGGCCTGTCTCCAGTGTGAATCCTCATGTGCACATTAAGTTTTGATTTATGTGTGAAACTCTTTCCACACTGAGTGCATGTGAATGTTTTCCCTCCAGTGTGAACTCTCATGTGTCTCTGAAAGTTTGATTTACGTATAAAACTCTTTCCACACTCAGAGCAGCTGAAAGATCCTTTGTCTCCAGATTTTCCAGCTTGTTTTTGTGTGAAATTCTCTTCAGTCTTTGAAACGACTGCATTTCCATCTTCATTTTTGAAATGAGGTTTTTGAAACAGATGTTGCATGTCTTCATTTTTACATGTCATTTCTCCATATTCATATGTGAAATGATGAGGTTTGTCTTCATTCACTGCCATCGGGTCTAAAATCAACATATTAAATTCAATTAAAAAAGGACAGTTGAGAAGCAAAGAAATAAAGTTAATTCTCAATTTAGCACAAATCTAGTTAACTAGTGAGTCTGTTAATATCTAGTTTAGGATGTATTTTATTGTCATTAAAGAGAATGAAGGAAAACACCAACCTATTTGTTCCTCTGTATCTTCATCTTTTATTCTGCAGGGTTCTTCCTTAATCTCCATCTTTACAATAGTATGTCAGTAGTTTCTCCTGGAGTAATTCCTCCTGCTTGCTTCTTCTTCTCCTGTGGGAAGATGGGAATATTCCCAGCATTTAAACTCTCATGAACGGCTGTGGGAGCTTCACTGACTGAAGGAGTGAATTGTGGTCGTTGTTGCTCATTTAGCAGATGATCATCACACTAACAATCACTTTTGTAATATCCAGCTTTAAAAGTAGGGGAGGTAATTTTCAGAGAGGCTAGCAATAGCGAGTTTGCGCCACAGCTTTGGAAGCATAAGATCCCACCCTTCCTTCAGAACATCTCCAAACCCACGCCTCCTTCAAAAGAGATCAATTGATAATCGGTTTTACTGATATTTTCCCTGCTATTAAAGCATTTACTCATAATCGGGTATAGGTTTCTTAAAGGGGGGGTGAAATGCTATTTCATGCATACTGAGTTTTTTACACTGGTAAAGAGTTGGATTCCCATGCTAAACATGGACAAAGTTTCAAAAACTAAGTTGTACGTTTGAAGGAGTATTTTTGTTCCAAAAATACTCCTTCCGGTTTGTCACAAGTTTCGGAAAGTTTTTTTCGAGAATGGCTCTGTCTTACGTAAGATAGGGCGGAATTTCCTTACATGGGTCCTCCTAAGGGCACTTCTCCGGTAAGATCGCGGCGGAGTTGTGTAGCTGTTTGTTCCCTGCATTTCGACGATGATTGTTTTATAAACAAAGCCCAGATCGTCTAATGCTTAAGGATCGAGCAGTCGCAATGATAAACGTTCGCGGTCGTGCGTTGGAACCGGACGGTGAGTAACTGTTGAACAAATAATGTCTCTGTTAGAGTTCTCAACGGGTCGGGTCGGCCCGACAAACCCGACGGGACCCGCGGGTTCGGGTCGAAAATATAATCAAATGACTCGGGTCGGGTCGGACCTCGGGCTTAATCTTTTCCGCTCAGTAAAAAAAAACAACAACAACAAAAAAAAAACCATTTATTAATCATCGCTGCTGTTCACCGTAAAGAAAGTCTTGCTGCTGCGTGTAACGTGCATCATGGAGAGGGGCGGCGGCAGACCTGACGCCGCTGCGTGCACGCCTTTAGTCTGGAGAAGATGGAGTTGGTGAGAAGTAAACTTGCCGCAGGTGAATTCACCGTCGCTACTACAGCCTATTTATATATTTAAAGTTTATTGTTTCAGTTGTTTGTATTGTTAAAAGGCATGAACATTAAAGGTTGATTTGAATTCCCATCTGCTGGTCATGATAATACGTGTATGAGAGAAAAAAAAATCCGACGCGGCGTCGGGCCGCGGGCCGGGTTCGGGCAGATAATTCATGTTTTTGTGTCGGGTTACATCGGGTCCGGGCTTTAAAAGCCACGGGCCGGGTCGGGTCGGGTTGTAATTTTCAGGCCCGTTGAGAACTCTAGTCTCTGTGTGTTGTCACTAGCTCGGTGCGTTAGCACAGCTAAGCTTCGCCCACACGGCCCGCCCCCAGCCGCTCGGTTTTTTCCGGAAAGACTCGGTACACCCCATCTTTCTTTGATTAATATAATAAAACAAAAGACTTTTTGGAGATATGAAGGATGCAATATTACTCTATAGGTACTCAAGATTAACAGGAGATTGAGTGAAAATGAGCATTTCACCCCCCCTTTAATATCGGATTCACCGATAAATGGCGCCATCTTGTGTGCGTTTTGAGAATTGCGCGCAAGACCGCCATTAAAGCACTGCGTTTGAGAGAAGATGAGTCAACAAAGGGGTTTGAAGATAAAATAACTTGCCCCCCTTTAAGGGATAGTTCACCCAAAAATGAAAATTAGCCCATAATTTACTCACCCTCAAGCCATCCTAGGTGTATGACATTCTTCTTTCAGACGAATACAATCGGAGTTATATTAAAAAATGTCCTGGCTCTTCCAAGGTTGATAATGAGAGTGAATGGCTGTTTGACTTTGGAAGTCCATCAAAGTGCATTTATTCATGATTAAAGTGCTCGACACTGCTCTCCGGGGTTAATAAAGGCCTTCTGAAGTGAAGCGATGCATTTGTGTAATAAAAATAAAAATAAAATAAAATAACTAGCTTCCGGCAGATGGCCGTACACTAGGGCTGGACGATTTTGGAAAATAATCTAATTGCGATTTTTTTTTACCAATATTGCGATTGCGATTTAATATGCGATTATTTTTTAAGCTCTTTATCTTTTCTATTATTCAACAAAAACAAGCAATAAATCATTGTAAAATAGGGAAGGGAATCTTTAGGCACCTCATGAGCCAATACATTTTTTTTCTTTAATTGATCTTATTAATAAAACTTGAAATATTTAATTACATAATTATAAGTAGGCCTACTTATAATAATTACACATTAAAAAACTAAATTAATACAATTACATGTTAATAATTTTAACAAATATAGCTTCAAAACAAATAACAAAGAGGGAAAAAAATATTACAAGCAATAAACAAAGAGTGCTTTCAGTAGCCTATTTAAGAGTAGGCTGTCTGAACGTTTTCATCTCTTTTGAAATTATAAGATGTGGTTTGTCCTGTCTGTTTAATAACTGACTGTGTCACATTAATTTCGCGTCATAAAAGCATTTTGACAGAGTCGCTCACAGCCGCATGCTCAAACGCTCTTCGCAAAGCGCACGTGAGTATTTGAAATTGAAAGCAGCTTCTGGCGGTGATTTTCATATTTTTAATATATAATCCAACTGCATTCCAAGACATATGATTCCTTCGTAGAACATTTGTAAGTAAAATACCGGCGGGCGAGACTGCGCACTACAAAAGTAACATCACGCAGACTGTGCGTATCTCATATCTTGTGCAATGAAGCCCGCGAATGTCCTTGTAATTCGCTTCAACTTTTCCGAACTTTATTAAAGATTATTTCTCGTAAGGTTCGAGTGGTGTCGTGTGTGTGTGTGTGTGTGTGTGTGAGACAGAGGAATTAGAAGCAAGCAGAACGGTTGTTTATAAAGCACACGCGTCATCACGTATCTGTGTTTAAAACGAAGCTCAGACATAAATCTGAAATTATCTTAATCGATACAGAATCGTTGGAGAGAATCTATAACACAATATCACATAAATTAAACATAAACTGTTATTTCCTGTAGCCAGGTCTATGTGTCGCGTGCCAAGTTGATGCTTCATCTGCAATACAGACTGGTTTACTCTCGCGTGTCACGTGACCAGACTATAATCGTAGCTTTGCGGTTAAAAAAATCGCATTTCATCATATCGCGATATTATCGCAAATGCAATTAATCGTTCAGCCCTACCGTACACATCGATTTATGCCAAAAGAGTAACCCTTGAACTTGACGCACAACGTAATGACGAACAGCCATTAACTCTCATTATCAAGCTTGGAAGAGTCAGGACATTTTTTAATATAACTCTGATTGTATTCGTCTGAAAGAATAAAGTCATATACACCTAGAATGGCTTGAGTGTGAGTAAATTATGGGCTAATTTTCATTTTGGGTTAACTATCCCTTTAATTAATCAAGGCTCAAAATTACGACCATTTTGGTCGCATATGTTTCCGAAATTGAATCAAATAATCATTGTGGTGCGCCCTTTTATGTAGAAATGCATCGGTCGACTGGCCATAAATCGTAAACGGCCGGTTTGCACTCCAAATAAACGATCGGCAACAATTTGGGAATTGTTCAAACGATCTCTATTCGGGACTTGCATACAAACTGCATTGCAATACTTTCCTGAAATGTCATTTGTGTGAAAATATTATGAAGTCTGTAAACAGGACGTTAACACAGGCCAGAGATGGGACAAGCTGAAGACTGATGCAAAGAGGAGAGTGCAGACATGCAGCCAAGAAAATACCAGGCACAGCAAGATCACTGTACATGATTCTCGAAATATAGGAAAATAAAATATCGAATTGGGTTAGGAGTTTATATGAATCTATCCCTGATAGGATATGTATCTCTGATTAGTCTTAAGAATAGTTTCGATGGCATTTTCTTTTTCTCTTATCTTCGTATAAAATAGTGTTTATAAGCACATCTGTGTTTACAGTTGTACCAAAAAGTGGTACTTTAAGCGTTTACGTTTATCCTTAAGTGCCACCTGCTGTCAGAGACTGAATTGCATTTTAATTCAGTCCATTTCTTTGTGCAGGTTTCACAACAATTTCACAAAGCTAAAGTTAGACCATTCTGTATGTGCTGGACTTTAAACTTTAGTTTAAACAAAGACTTTTATTTTGATACTTATTTTTGAGTTTTCCTAGTTTCCTACAGTTTTAAGAGGAAATTGGCCATATTTTTTCAGTGCTTTAGTTGTGCAAGGTGCTCCATGTGGTCACAGACATCCAGCTTAATCTTGCCTATCAAAGCCCTTTGAAATTCAATATCTGTAAGTGAATGTTTAATTTTGTTTTGTGAGCAGTGTTTATTATTGCAGTGTTTTATGTTATAATTAGGTGAGAAAGAAAGGGATGCAACCATAGAAGCAGCAGAAATTCTAGCAGCATCCTTCACAGAAGTAGACCATGTATCAGCATCAGAGTCTTTTAAAGGGGTAATCGGATGCCCATTTTCCACAAGTTGGTATGAATCTTTAGGGTCTTCATGTAAAGTTTGTAACATACTTTGGTTAAAATTCCTCAATGGTTGTGTAAAACAACAACATTTTTACCTCCTCAAAAACAGCTCTGTTCACAGCGACCCATTTCATTACATGTCTCTTTAAATGATAATGAGCAACTGCTCACCCCACCCCTCTCTTCCATGGGGGATGTCAAAAAAAGTGAATTTTGCATCCGATGACCCCTTTAGGGGTCCCTCAATACCCCTCAATTTTCTTGAGTTTATGGAGAACATGTTCGCTAACGGACACACAGAAATTGCTCCCTCACTCAAGAAAGACCAAGAGTGTCGGTATCTTCCTTTGTTTGGCGTTTATCATCTGAAGAAGCCAAACAAGGTCTGTGCAGACTTCAACTCCATTGCAGGGGCCACACATCAATAATAACCTCCTGGGAGTGTTGCTGAAATTTCGTAGGGAGCCAGTGGCTATTAGAGATGACATTCAGCATATGTTCCACTAGCCTGGTAATACCAGACTCTGCTACTTCACTTTGCTTCGTAGAGAGAGTCTGGAATAGCATAATAGAGAAGTGTTTTCTCTCTCGCGGGGGGGCGCTTGTCTGAAGTTTAAAATCATTGGTTACCCGTAAGCCAATCACATAACGTTTGGTTATGGCGTGTGTTATGCGCATGCTCAGCCGCATCTAACTTCCACTGTAAACACATGTATGATGCAAAAACTAAACCATCGAGCGAAATACCGGAGTGAACATGGCTGTGAACGACTTTTGCAGATTATGTGAAGTAAATCTACGCAAGTACGCATCCACCACGGTACAATCAGCGTCTACGTCACGGCTCTCTCAGCCCGCCCTCTGTTCGTTGATTGGCCCGGCTGTTTTCAGGCCGGTGGAAAACTGAAAGATACGCTGCTATCTCAGACTGACTACAGGAGCGAAATGAAATTAGCGGAAGTAGGAAGTCTGACGTAGTCAGGCTAATGTTCCACTCACTGATCTATATAGAATGACTGGATAGCTCATGACGTCATAAACAGTGAAGCCACCGCGCCGCCATATTGGTATTCCCTAGTGAGCTCACGCGTTCTATTGAATCAATAGGAAATTTTATGATTTGACTGAGAAAACATTGCCTAACGAGACACAGTTTTTAAATCTAAAGTCTCCCTGTATGTTCTCACAACGCAAACATCCTAAGCATTTAAATGGGTATTTGTTTAAAGTCGGGAAATTTTTCCTGCTTATAAAAAACGGCTATTTTTTGCAAAAGGAATAAAAAGCTGTACGAGAACACCAGTCGGCCTTCACTGAAGAGCTATCTTCACAGGTAAGAAAAACAGTTAGATAATATTAATTAAATAGTGAATGCTAAAGACCTGTATTTTTGTGAATTGGTGAATATTCAGGTGAATATTGTTTCGTGGCCACGAATTAATAATACCTCGAACGTTATCTTGTTCCCACGTTGTAATTCGTTAAATCAAAATGAGGGAGGGAATTAGTTCAACGTGTCCACAATTTATTTAAACTAGGGAACAAATAAGTCGTCGTAACAACGAATTATTTAGATCAGTGGACAGGGCGCATAAGAACAAGCAGAGAGAGCACCGGCCGCGCGCACGCACTCTCCGCCTTCAAACAACACGAGCGCTGTATGCTCTCTCTCCCTCGCGCATATCAACATCAATTGACACAATAGTAAAAGGTCGGAAGACCGATTGTGTTTTATAGATTAGTATTTTGTTCATATAAAGTGTTTGATTAGCAAGTACATGTTCAGGAAATGCATAATACAAAATTGTATGGGTTAATGTAACGGTAAACGAAGCTCTTTTGAAGCTGTCAAATGGTGTCTCTATTGGACGCTTACCGTAATTGTGATTATTGCTGCCCTGAGGTTTCTTATAGGCTACTGTTGACTGTTTTATCGTTGTTTTTTGAAGCAGCAGCAGCATTACTCTTGCCTCGGAGAAAACAACACGGGCATAGCGACAATTTTGCATATAAATTATTACTTATAGGGCTTGAATTACATCATGTGGGCAGTTTTTCTACATCCTTTTGTGAACGTCGTTTTACACTTGTTTACTGCACAGCGGGTCATCTTAAAAGTGCCGTCGGAGCTACCAATCTCTGTATAACGGGCGTTGGAGCCCTCTGCTGGTAGGGAATCGTAAGATGGCCGCTCGAACACTTCCGGTGGCTTCACTGCCTACTGGCAGTTTAGAACGTCATGAGCTATCCAGTCATTATATAGATCAGTGGTTCCACTGCTTTTTAGTCAAAGGATCGCAGAGCTTTCTTGCGCTTTCTCTGGTGTCAAGACAATGACCCAGGTAAAGAAATAGTGCAATGGATTTCTAATAGAACAAAATGCTTTGTGTATGTGAACAACAGAATCCAACAAATTCTTCAGTCATCTACTCCTAGTCAACGGAGCTATGTTCCATCAGATGTCAATCCTAGCATCTGATCATCTCAGTAGCACAACTTGGCTTATAGGGCCAGCCTTCCTTTTGAACTCTTGCAAAAGGAAGAGTTCAAGACCTTGTTGATCTTGATTTAGATCTAGAAATCTGACCACAAGTGATTTCATGACTTACTGCAGTACTAAATCAGTTCCTGACTCCTGAACGTTTTGAACACTTCTCCAGCTTGAGCAAACTAATCAGAGCGATCTCTTGTTTAAGCCACAACTCCAAGTCACTCTCCCATAACAAAGGAGCCAAGATGTAGTGGGGCATCTCTGTAGTAACAGGCCCACAAATGAGGAGTTGGAAAAAGCCAGGATTGTTATCCTAAAGAGCTTTCAAAATCCAGAGGAGCTAAGTCAACCCTCTACAATGAGAGTGAATCACTCGCATTACAACTAAATCATGTCTATCATTTGCCATTGGCAAATAAATTCTTAGATTTTACTTGCCAGTGTGTGTTAGAGGCTAAGTATAATTTTAGTAAGGGTGTCACGATTCTCCAAATCCTCGATTCGATTACATTTTCGATTCTAAAGTCACGGTTCGATTCGATTCTCGATTTGTTTGATTGTAAAAAAATTGCATCGCAATTGCATGTTACAATGTTTACATGGTACAATTAAGCTACACTTTTTTTATTATTTCAGTTCAATTCAATTATTGTGATTTGATTTAATATTGGCTCATTTGGATAAATATTAGGCTAGGTAGGCTACACAAGATAGGCTTAATTTGTCTAAAAAAAAAAACAACAACTCACCTAATGCTGTAAACATACAGAGAGCCTATCAGCTGGTAGTAGGCTATTATTTAAGGTTAAAAATAATTAAATATTATGCGTTTTTTTATTATAATAACAACTTTATTTATATGATATAAGTAAAAAATATAATATGTAATATAGAACACATATTTAGCAAAATACTCTCTATAGCTATTTTTTTCTTGCCAACTACGTGCTATAGCCTATATTATGGTCATTAAATGGCTTTCCTGAGGTAAATGTGA
Organism: Squalius cephalus; assembly: GCF_949319135.1. NCBI lineage: Eukaryota > Metazoa > Chordata > Actinopteri > Cypriniformes > Leuciscidae > Squalius > Squalius cephalus. Next base: position 4,238,710 of record NC_137138.1, on the reverse strand, counting down.
CATGTTCTCCAGCTGTTTTATTGACCTCTTCACGCTGATGAAAAACACTGATTGATCGATATTATGTATGAGGAATATACATTTCGGTAATTTGTACTGTATCTTTCAACATTGTTCGTGTTTTTCTTTACTATTAGCTATAGATCGATCATCGCATCTTCACGTGCGCAAGGGATCTGTCACGTAACATTTACAAGCGCCAAAACTGTATTTATTGTTTGAATTTCGTAATAAAATTGACAGAATCTGAGAGCTGAGATTTTTTTATATCATTTTTTCTGTGCGTGAGAGCGTGTGAAAAGTGTCAATTGCGTGTCTCACGGTGAATGCGTGAGAGTTGGCAGCTCTTCAACACGTGTTTTGATTTTTTTTCGCTTGGCAAGCGAGCTGACGTGACATGGGGGCGTGACAGCATCGACGATTCCATTTTTTGATTCGATAATCGAGATTGAGCATTAATTTCGATCGATTTCGATTTAAAATTGAAATCGTGACACCCTTAAATTTTATCATAGATATTTCACTCGCTGAACACTGACTGAGCGCTTGAGAGTTTCGCTCCCTGTCAAGTGATCTGTAAGAGTATTTCAGCATACCTGTATTTGACATACCGTAAATTCTAGTGTGAAAGTGTGACAACTCGCTGATGCATTTCTCACACACAAAGAGAGAGAGAGCGAGAGAGAGAGAGAGTGAGAGAGAGAGCCTTACATACCATGCAGACTCGATGCGCTACATGTAAATGTTATTCTTTGTTGTTTTTTCCTTTCAAAACACTAGAGTTCACTTGAAATTATTCAGCTTTTAAGAACAAGCAGAAGATATGCCGGCTTCTCCGGTAGTGGGCGCAACTGATAGCCTACGCAAAATACAATCTCATTGCTGGTGCTCATCCCTGTTTTGAAAGTACAGAGTTCGGTACCCAACCCTAGACGAGACACTTATCTCACGAGACGAGACACGAGATTCGGTTTACGAGAACGAGACGAGATGTTTGCACAATATTTAATAGAAATCCTCACTGACAAAATTCATGACTGGAAACATGGTGCGTTTTGAAATGTTTTAACTAATAATCTTTTAATGAATGTCATTTCAGTTCTACTTTATGAGTATGAATTATCATATGCAGTAAAAGACAACAATATACTAGCACTGTAAATGGTTTTGCCACAAACTCAACTGACTGGCTTCTCTCCTGTATGATTTCACATGAGTTTCTTCAGACCTTACTGTACATGAATTATGAGCTTCCATAACTTCTGACTGAGGCTGTGTGTGACCTGCTAATTGAACTCCTCTACACAAATTGATCTAGGGCTGAACGATATGGACAAAATTTCATATCTCGATTTTCATGCCAGATATCTCGATATCGATACAATACGATATGACTACGTAAGTACTAAAAAAACAATACATTTAGAGTTTGTAAAATACACACTGATGTCTATGGAAGAGGTAATAATAATCCTTTCCATTATAATTCGACACGTTTTATTCATATCAGATACACATTGTGTAAGTAACTTCAATGTTTACTCTATTCTATTCCCAGTTCACCATCCACTTACTTTTAAGTATTTCGGGAGAAGTGGATGAATTCACGTGTTGTAAACATAGAGGTTGTAAATCCAACAGATCCGATTCTCTGAACTGCGTCTGCGGCACAAACTAACACGGCGGCACCCATCGCGCATACAGCTCAACTAACGCGATTGTTATAAAGGTGTTTAAACAACAATATACTTCCACTTGCATGTATTTGACAATCGGAATATCAGATATTTCATGCCATAGCTAACACATTTGTGAATATTCTGAATAAAAAAGGAAAAATGACATAAAAGCAGATCATCATTCATTCAGCGCTGTTGCTGCTGCGGTGTGTCACGTGACAAGCAATGACGCGTCACCATGGAAACGCCGCCCCCCCTCTCACAATATTATATTATTTATAGTTCCCACGTCCCTGGTGTGCGCGCTGGCTTTAGCGGTGCATTCAAGGGCACTCGTAAAACTGATGTTTGTTGTGACTGCCAGAGTTGTATCAGAGACAATTTGGTTGTATGCAGGGCGAGCGGGAGAGGGGAAATCTATATCGTCTATATCGTTGCTTTTTTCGATAGTAATATCTTGAAAGTTCATATCTAGATATAGATACGATAACGATATATCGTTCAGCCCTAAATTGATCATAGAAATAAAAACAGTATAACAAAAATAAATTAAGTGCAAACAATAAGTGCAAGTGCAACCATAATCAAAGTACTCTCTCAATATTCAAAGTGCAAACAGAGACCAGAGCCACAACTACACAGTCCAGACATAGGTTTGATATTGGAAGACGGGCTATTGTACGCAGCATAATTTGCGCATCAGGGAGCTCGCGTTTACTTTCACTTTCAAATTTGTGATTGCGCATAGTCTACTCCGTAGTGGCGGCGCTGAGCACGCATTCTACAAGATAAGGGGCCATTCACACAAAACACGTTATTACTTTGTAAAACGCAAGACGCTGGCAATGAAATGGGTAAAAAACAAATGGTCTCCAGAGCCGTTTGTTAAAAGTTAAACTGATTTTAACTTGAGAGCCGCGTTTTAGAATGCTGTGTCATGCGCGAGACGCTGCAAAAGATGCAAGACGCGAGCACGATGTTATAAACATCTGTCAGTTTACATGGAAAAACGTGTTCTGTGTGAACCGCCCCAAGACATTTATCAGACTCTCTGTTGCACAACGAATCATCTGCCATCGTCACGCGATCACTGGACTGTGATTCCTGCTGCACTGTGGGTGCTTCTCAATATCCCTCCTCGTCTCCTCACACCTCCATCCTCCATCCTATGACATGGAAACCGATCGAGCTCAGCCATCTTGAAGGACATCTCAATTCTCTAATTGCACCGCGAGGAGTCGAGGATCGAGGAGTGAGGAGGTTTCCTGAGGAGTCATAAGCGAGGATACAGGTGTATCCTATGCGGAAGAGTTTTATCGACTAAAACGTGACGCACGTATAAATTCTCCTCCCCCTTCACATCAGTCACAATAATTTTAATTTATACTTTACCTCACATATTTCAACAGGTTATCTTTCTTTATTATTATTTATTATGAATTTCTTAAATAAACAAACTTCAACAACATAAGGGCAGATCCTTTGAGCGCTGCTGATGACGCGGTGAAGTGACGCTCGAGTGATCAAGTATTCTAATTAGGGATGGGCATTTTTCAAAAATATTGCATTCGAATATTCGGGCTCATAAAATTCGAATATTCGAATATTCGTTTATTCAAATGACGTTTAACGAAAAAGCCTTTATTTTTTAAGGTTTTTTTTTTTTTTTTTTTTTTTTTACCATTTCTGAAGAATCTTACGATTAGGCAATATACACAACAAGCTTACAATATATGTTAAAGTTTTCTTTTAATTGAAAACATTAAACAGTAGGCCTATGTGTAAACAAAAAAATATAAAGAACAAAAGGATTTAAGCTCAAGCAGCGCGAACGGAAAAAAACGGCTAATAAAGCAGAGTAGCAGATTGCGCCAGTTATCGTACAGAACGTACACATACACTCGAGTCAGCATATGATTATCGTGTTTATATTGTTTCACGTTTATGTTGAGAAAAACAATAATATCCACATGCAGGCGCGCCAGCAATTTATGCTCGAGTGAGAAAACGCGCTGCGCTGACAGACGTTTCAGAGAAACAAAAATAACGGTGTTCTTGTTCTAAGTTTCTTACAGCACTTTGCGTTTTCTGTTCTTAAACCTCTCCCTCAACAAAACTTAAAGGAAGAATATGTCTCAAAATTATTTTGCTATTAGATAAGTCATCATCTCGGATCACTCGCACTACAGCTGCGCTTACCTGCAGTCGTGATGCAGTGATAGACAGCTGTCTTTCCTCAGTCGACTGCTGTTTGGATTTCATGTGATTTCTCATTGTGGTGATGATATTATAACTCCAGTCCAGATTAATTAATTAATTTGATCAAAAGTAATTCCATTTTGTAAGATCATTTAATAACCTCATTTTCGACTAGTAATTCCAAACTTCGCGAGGCAGACGATGACGACATTATGATAAAATACAAACAACTTGTTAAACACGCGCCACAGTGCCACCCAGTGCATTTAATTATAACTGCGAGTTAGTGCTTGGGATTTATCAGGGATTCACTGCATTTACGACCCGCAAAGTATTTACGGCTTCATAAATTCGATAAAATTCGAATAGTATTTTATTTTTCGAATAATAATTACAGATCGAATATTCGAAAATTCAAATATTCGTGCACATCCCTAATTCTAATGTATAAAAAAAAGTTACATTCGATTACTCCGTCCTCATTTTCTTTCCTTCCCTCGCATCCTACAGGGGGTGGAGCTGAGACGCGAGGAAAGGAAGCGAGGAAAGGAAATGAGGATGCACAAATAAGAAATGAGAAACACCCTTTGTGTGACTTCAACTCGTGCTGGATGAGGAGAGTAGACTTTTACAATAGTTTACAATGGTTTTTATTTTTATAAAAACAGCAAAACGACAGTGGAGGCGGTGCTGCAGTGGGTACTGTAATGTATGCAATGTAAATGTAATAGTGGCATAGTCTATGCTAATTTCACCCTCATGCACCTTTGCGAGGTAGACACAGGGCTTGAATTTCGGCGCGGGATTGCGGGTATTGCGCATATTTTTTATCATTCCCGCAGGTCTCCCATTTATAATGCGGGAAATTCCCGCAAACATTGATTCACTTTAGCATGTAGGTTGTATTAGTAAATTAATCCACACAGATTATAAAATCAAATCAGTCATTTTAAAACTGTCTACGAGATGCAATTTCACAAACAGCGTGAGTGATTCAGCGGCGCTGCGTCTTCTATCTCTCGTCTCTCTAAATGGGTTGCACAAGGCAATCGTTAAGCGCGCAGCAGGCGGCGATAATACATTAATACATTAAACATTCACGCGATTTTAAACTCTTCGGTACTTGCGCGTTGTCTGAGAAGTGTTTTTTTTCTCTGCACACATACATAGAGTAAAGCCGCCTCACAAACAGCTCGCGGGTAACAAAAGTTATTTTTCGTGGATTATATCGCTTTAACAGTCAAAAACATAAGAAAATTATGTCAATTTCGGTCTTGGTGAGTCTAAACACAGTCGGTTATGTCTTAAATAAGCATAAATCGCACGTGACCGTATAATGAAAACAGGATCCGTGCACTAGCTCTTAAAGGGACAGCAGCCATATGTGTCTGTCATTAATTTGTTTGTCAAAACAACAAAACATAGCTTTCATTTTAAGGAATCAGGATTAATAGCCTATGTATTTAATTTAGTCAGGACTAAAATACTACCCAGTGTTATTTTACATTTGATTACTTTATTCAGTCTCTGTAGTATTTCTGAATACTAGTTTTAGACCTAAGCAAAAACTTCTCTCTTTATTTCTCTTTATTGGTATCTTTATTCTATTGTATTTATTTGTGCTACTTTTTTCAATTTAATTCAAAGATTGAAATCAAGCTTCCTTGAGTTGTGTAAATTCTTAAGAACAAAATTACTCCATTGTAAAAATGCAATGAGTAAGCATACATTTAGGCGAGATAAATGTAATAATAAAAAAAAAGTCTAAACTCCCCCCTCAAATTAAAAATTCCCCCCCATAAGAATCACCTATGGGGGGATTTCCCCCCCATTTTCCAAAATGAAACTCAGGCCCTGTAGACACCTTTTCACTTGACAAGAAATCTTGTCATATTTTAGTCTTGCGAGATCTCGTGACAAATAATTGTTAATAAACTTTATTTAACATAACCATTAATTCTCAAATGAGATATGTTACATAAACGCTTGTTATGTAGTTTCAACTTGTTGCGAAAAAATTGAGATGAACTCACGTAGTCTTTGTAAATTTATTTTGCCTGCTGTTAGTATGCTGTTGCTTTAAAAAGATGCAACTGGGATTATTAAGATACACTAAAGCAGAAATGTTTTTTTTTTAATCAGGCGGTTTAGAATGTTTTATTCTCTTAAAAATACATTTAAAATAAAAATAAAATAAATTAATTATTTTGCGTGCTATATTCATTACCAGGTTATTTACCTTATCAATGATTTTGTTTAAAAAAGACACTTGAGTGCAGTAGGCTATATTGTTTTGCACTCTTTCAGACTATTTATTGATGTAGAAGTGTTTTGTTTGGTATGTAAAGAGGGGGTAAAATTGCAGAAATTACAGTAGCCTATTTAAAAAGTGTTAAATAAAATTTTTGTTCAGTTTTTTCAGTTCATTGCTGTAGGCTAGATCATTCTGTATATCGTTTATCAGGCACATAAACATGCAAATAATTGGTATTGTTTATGAAGAAAAAAAATCAACAATGGTCGATCTTTACTTTCAACCAGCATTACCAACAATGTTTCTAGAACAAATTGTCAATCCTGCTTTTAAGTACTCAAACAACTGTTTAGAAACAATTAAACTCCTCTAGCTAATTTATATGTTGCTCTTACATTAGATATGATTTATATTAATAAAAAAAAGTTTGCCAGGTTTCATTATAAAATGAAAACAACACAATCTTAACAAATTGCAATGAAAAAACGAGTTTACGTTCCAAGAACAACATCCGTCGATTCATTTCTGAGTGATTCACTAAATTAACTGACTCGTTTAGTCGTTTAGATTTAGATCTCCCCTAATAAATGATAAAAAAAAATGAATGTACTTACAGTCTGAAACAGCAAATTTAAAGCAGAATGAACATCTGTGTTCCACGTCTTGTGTCTGTTTATGTCCCCTTCCCTCGCTCACTTCTCTTCTTCTCCTAGACTCGGATGTGTGTCATTGCTTCGGTTGCTCGAGCGCCTCTACTGGCGGAAACCATTTCATAGATTAGAAAAGATACAAGACAATCAAAATAAGATCTGTTATCTTGTTTGAGATTGTACAAACACTATATATCTCCACAAATATGTTTGATTTGGGATAAAGAATCAATCTTCAAATATCTAAGGAGTTAGCATCTGTATTTACCTTCTGGACTCTTTCAACTGTTGTGTGTTACTGATGTTTACTTTAATATAAATCTTGGCTTTATATTAAAGTTAGATGGTACAAGTTTCATTAATAAAACATGTGAGAGAGTTATTAAATTATATGAAGATTAGGTCACCTTAAAACAGCTTAGTGTAAGTTTTCTGATTTAGATTTCTCCCAATAAAAATAAAATCACAGTCTGATAAACACAGTGATTTAAATCTTGTATTTAATCAATGAACGTTAGATGTCTTAAAATGGTTTCCGCCAGTAGAGACGCTCGAGCAACCGAAGCAATGACACACACCCGAGTCTAGGAGAAGAAGAGAAGTGAGCGAGTATGGAGGTAGATTTGTGTCTTTATTATTCAATCAAAAAAAAGGTTGCTTCAATCAAAAAATATATTTTCAATCAAAAAAACCCGTTTCAATCAAAGAAAAAAAGTGTTTGAATGCAAAAATATATTTGAGACTCAAAAAAATGCATTTGAACACTATTTTTTTTTGCTTGAAAATGTTTTTTTTGATAGAAGTGAAGGTTTTTTTGTTTGAAGCAACTTTTTTGATTGAAGTATTGTTGTTTTGTGTTTGGGCCATATTATGGGTAGGACATTTGTGTCTTTATAATTCAATCAAAAAAGAAGTTGCTTCAAACAAACAAAACATATTTTCAATAAAAAAATCACTTCAATCAAAAAATAAACCTTTTCAATCATAGAAAAAATGTTTTTGAATGCAAAAAAATATTTGAGATTCAAAAAATTGCACTTGAACACTTTTTTTTTGATTGAAAATGTTTTCTTTGATTGAAGTAATCTTTTTTGTGTTTGGACCATGTTATGGGTAGGACATTTGTGTCTTAATTATTCAATCCCAAAAAAGTTGCTTCAATCAAAAAAAAACATTTTCAATCAAAAAAAAATAATTTCAATCAAAGAAAAAACTGTTTAAATGCAAAAAAAAAAAAAATCATTTGAAGTGTTTTTTTTTTATTGAACTTTCTTTTTTTTTGAATGAAGTGAAAAAAGTTTTGAAGTCGTTTTTTTTTTAAATCATTTTGACACAAACGTACCGCAGTGGGGGCGGGTGCTTCTCCATTGGTCAGACATGCTTGAGTGACAAGTGTCTACACCAACGACGTCTTTCTGACAAGCAAGTCATGGTCGCCACTCGCCAGCGAGCCAGGAAGCAGTGGTGGAGTTGTTGGTAAGTAGATAAAACCGTATTAAAATGATTGGTGTCACGTTATTAGCCTACTCTGTTTGATATTTCGATTAAACATACAGCTTGCTAACTTAAATAAGGATCATTATTGGCACAATACTTTAAGCTAGTAACTACTTGTACACTATGTCAGACAATAAGCATCACTTCATTGAACTGCCAGTTTTCCATGTGGAGTTGTGCAGGACATTAGGCTACTTATAAATAATGCCTGACACAGCTAGTTTGCGCACCGAGCAACGGAATATATATTCATGTTACCGGTGGTATGCAACATTATTTTCCGTACGGGACGGCATATGTAAGCCCCGCTCTCAAAATAACAGCATCTGCCTCTGTGTCTGCGAGCATTTGACTGTGATGGTGGGGAGACCACTACCCGTGAGCGAGAGAGAGAGCGGGACGGTCAAATAGCTGTAATCCTGTGGGCTGTGTGAGAAGATAGACTCAGGCTCTGCATGACCTGTTGCTGCTAAACAGGCAGCGCTGTGGGCAACAGTTGGCCTGTGGACTGTTGTTTGACCACTAATGACGTTACGTATTATAACACAATATAGCACAAGCACATAGCAAGCCTCTGTAACGTTACTTAAGTGAAATAAACAATTCAATTAGCCGTTAGCGCACCCTGCTAGCCTGCCTGACAATATGAGGCGTCAGATATCTAACACCATCACACAAATTAGTCAACGTGAGCTAAGTTAGCAAGCTGTATGTTTAATCGAAATATCAAACAGAGTAGGCTAATAACGTGACACCAATCATTTTAATACGGTTTTATCTACTTACCAACAACTCCACCACTGCTTCCTGGCTCGCTGGCGAGTGGCGACCATGACTTGCTTGTCAGAAAGACGTCGTTGGTGTAGACACTTGTCACTCAAGCATGTCTGACCAATGGGGAAGCACCCGCCCCCACTGCGGTACGTTTGTGTCAAAATGATTTAAAAAAAAAACGACTTCAAAACTTTTTTCACTTCATTCAAAAAAAAAGAAAGTTCAATAAAAAAAAAACACTTCAAATGATTTTTTTTTTTTTTGCATTTAAACAGTTTTTTCTTTGATTGAAATTATTTTTTTTTGATTGAAAATGTTTTTTTTTTGATTGAAGCAACTTTTTTGGGATTGAATAATTAAGACACAAATGTCCTACCCATAACATGGTCCAAACACAAAAAAGATTACTTCAATCAAAGAAAACATTTTCAATCAAAAAAAAAGTGTTCAAGTGCAATTTTTTGAATCTCAAATATTTTTTTGCATTCAAAAACATTTTTTCTATGATTGAAAAGGTTTATTTTTTGATTGAAGTGATTTTTTTATTGAAAATATGTTTTGTTTGTTTGAAGCAACTTCTTTTTTGATTGAATTATAAAGACACAAATGTCCTACCCATAATATGGCCCAAACACAAAACAACAATACTTCAATCAAAAAAGTTGCTTCAAACAAAAAAACCTTCACTTCTATCAAAAAAAACATTTTCAAGCAAAAAAAAATAGTGTTCAAATGCATTTTTTTGAGTCTCAAATATATTTTTGCATTCAAACACTTTTTTTCTTTGATTGAAACGGGTTTTTTTGATTGAAAATATATTTTTTGATTGAAGCAACCTTTTTTTTGATTGAATAATAAAGACACAAATCTACCTCCATAAGCGAGGGAAGGGAACATAAACATGAGAAGTGGAACACAGCCGTTCATTCTGCTCTAAATCTGCTGTTTCCAGACTGTGAGTACGTTTATTTTATCATTTAATAGTAGTGGTGGGCAGATCGAGACCTCGTAGTAGAACACTGAGTTAAAGCAAATGTGCCGTATTGTATCGAGGCTTCGAAACTATCCGACACCCGTCTCAACGGTGACCCCTAGTGGTCAGAACAGTGTAAATGCAACAAAAACCCGGACCAAACATGCTTTAAAAACCCTTTTTTACAAATCGAATGCAATTTTTTAATTGAGATAAAAATCTTTCAAATGCAATTATCTAATCATCTAATAAGATTTTTAGTTGATATTTATCAATTGTCAGGGTTTGTTTTGTTAATTCTATGAATGGCTCAGTTAATTATGCTATTAACTACCATTATTAATTTTAATTATACTAATTAAAACGTCTACAAATGCATAAAACTGACCAGAGATCAGGTAAAACCACAGACACTTGTTCATTTGTTTCTCAGTTTGATACATGCATTGATTCGGAACAAAAGATTTGTAAAGGTTTCGAAGCAGTGTTTTGAAATTGCCATCACTATTTATTAGGAGAAATCTAAATCCAAACAACTAAACGAGTCTGTTAATTTATTGAATCACTCAGAAATTAATCCAAATGAACCCGACTGATGTTGTTCATTACGCTAGTGAAGCGTAAACTCGTTACTAGCTGGTTTTTCACATTAAAATTTGAGTTGTGTTTTCGTTTTATTTAATGAACAAATGAAACCTGGTAAACCGTTTTTAATGCATGTTTTTAATGCATTAAATTGTTTCTAAACAGTTGTTTGAGGAAAACACTTAAAGCTGGATAATTGCGAGTGATTGTAAGTGTGATGATCATCTGCTAAATGAGCAACAACGACCACAATTCACTCCTTCAGTCAGTGAAGCTCCCACAGCCGTTCATGAGAGTTTAAATGCTGGGGAATATTCCCATCTTCCCACAGGAGAAGAAGAAGCCAGCAGGAGGAATTACTCCAGGAGAAACTACGGACATACTATTGTAAAGATGGAGATTAAGGAAGAACCCTGCAGAATAAAAGATGAAGATACAGAGGAACAAATAGGTTGGTGTTTTCCTTCATTCTCTTTAATGACTGATGAGGAACATTAAGATGAAAACTGACATATCCTCCGGAGACCCAGGCATAGACTTTATCCTCTGTAGAGGACATTATATTTTAGCGAAATTCTATAAAATCTTCATTCATGTCACAGTCCTGTAAAGAGCACATTCAGGGCTTTTTAGAGATACCAAATGTTTGGAGGTTTCACCATTAAAACTGAATCAAATTTAGCACTCTTATCTAAATCTGAGTAATTTTCAAATTGTTTGTCGTAAATAAACTCTGTTATGAAACAGGGCACTGATTTCATACATGTTCTCTGTATAGACACCAGGACCAGTGTTGGGGGAAGTTACTTTTAAAAGTAATGCATTACAATATTGCATTACTCCCAAAAAAAGTAACTAATTGCATTATTTACTTACTTTTTATGAAAAGTAATGGTATGTTATTTTTCCATTAATTTTTCACACCTCAGCTGGGCCTACTTGTTTGTTTTTTAATAACAACCAAAAAAGTTTTTTACTATTACTAGTTTAGCACTATTTTTGGCAAATGTCAAGGCCCTTTCACACTAAAAGTGAAATGAATAAGCCTCAGGCTGAAGGAAATGCATATGTACGCCTGTACGGTTGAAGAAGCAGCTCAAACAAACCTTTCAGCTGCTGCCAATCTGCAATAAAGATCAAAAGGATACAGGAGAAGGAAGTTCAACACTCTTATTTCTAAATCTAATCTAAAGTCAGTTTTGCTTGTTAGTATGGTTGAATTAGATCATTGCAAATACATTAGTTAATAAAGTGAGATTATATACATAAAGTATATTGTGTGTAGTTTAATATAGTTAATTATACATTTTTGAGATTGCATTTTACTGTTTATACTCGTTTTTAGGAATAGTGAATGTTTTTGTGCAAGTGAGATGAGTAAATGCACGTTCATGTTTAGTCTAGAACTTAAATAACCATAATGTTTGCGCACAACACCTCCTCACTTTATTTCTCTCAACACGAGGACAGGAGAGCTGTCAGTCAATAAATGTGAAAAAGTAACTAGTTACTTATTTAAAAAAGTAACTTGGATATTTTGTTGTAAATTGAAAAAGTAATGCGTTACTTTACTAGTTACCTGAAAAAGTAATCTGATTACGTAACTCAAGTTACTTGTAATGAGTTAAACACAACACTGACCAGGACTTACAGCATGTTTAACAGGCATTTTGGGGAGACACGACGACTGAATAGGGAAAGAAATTGCATATCATATATTCTTATGAAAATGTTGCCAAGTTATTATTTCCATTATTACACTTCTTTTTTCATTACATGTTGCCACAAGAACACATTAATATTAAAATTAAATACATTGTATAGAATGGGACTACACATTTATGGCAATTTTACACACAAATATCATAAAGTAAAATAGTGCATCAAATCATTGTTATATCTTTCATAAAAATATAACTATAGAAATTTTTCAATTCAAATCGAAAAGAAATACTCTTTGATTATGTAATCTGTATGAAAGTTGCATTTCTCTCTGTAGGCGAAGATGACAAGTCAGCATCAATAGCTTCATCTTTGCAGCTGAAAACACAGAAAAAACTACTTTATTAAATAATTTAGATGTTTTCTTGCTATTTTTTATGTTCTCATTTTTATATTCTTTATATGTGTGCATGAGCACGGAATAGACCATATATTACGTCTATATTAAATGCTTTTTATGGTTTGGTATTTTCCTCAGTATATATTTAAGAAATTAAATTATTATAAATGTGTGATTAGTCGACTAAGTCGATGGCTTAAATGAACAACTACTAGTCGACTAGAAAAATCTTAAGTTGGGGGCAGGCCTGTCTTATCATGCCAGTTTATTTTCTTATTAACTGAGTCCTGATGAGGACACAGCATAAAATATGAATACATTTTTATTTTTATTTATTAGTTTCTTATACTCCAAAAAATGTAATTGTTACGACCGCTATGAATCATCTGTAAAAGGAAAAGAAAGAGATGCAGAATAATAAAGAGTTTTATTATTTTCAACGAGGGTTTAGCGTCAGGGCCAAAATAACAAACAAAACAATCTTTTTAACAACCTTATTTTTCTAAAATAAAATTAAAGAAAAATAAACTTAGCTTCCTCCCTAATCCAAAAACAGTGTGAAAAGATATATACAAAATAAAATGGCGTCAAACCCCCCACATCCCTTAATTAGGCAAAAATTATAAATTAGAATAATTACGTGAGATATATATATATATATATATATATACAGTGCAATGCATAAGTGAATACACCCATGCTAAAGTTGACTAAAAAGAGGAATAAAAAATCATATTTTGGAAATTGAACTTAATGCCTTAATTTAAAAAATTAGGAAAAATCCAACCTTTAAGGACACCAATTTTCTTTGTGAATGAATAATGTATCGTAAATAAATAAATGTTCTTCCTTAAAATACATGGTTCATAAGTGAGTACACCCCTATGTTAAATTCCCATAGAGGCAGGCAGATTTTTATTTGTAAGTATTTTTTTAAAAAAATTTTTAGGATACTATGCATCCTGATAAAGTTCCCTTGGCCTTTGGAATTAAAATAGCCCCACATCATCACATAGCCTTCACCATACCTAGAGATTGGCATGGGGTACTTTCCATAAGATCATCTCTCAATGCAAATCAAACTAGCTTTTAGGCTAACTGAAATAAAACCATGCCAAAATATGATTTTTTATTCCTCTTTTTAGTCAACTTTAGCATGGGTGTATTCACTTATGCATTGCACTGTATATATATATATATATATATATATATATATATATATATATACACACACAGGTTCATAGCAAACCATCCAAAATCAGAAACCAAATCATAGTCAATCAGGCATGGGTCAAGTTAACAAGAATTATCAAAAATCTCAAATAGTCACTCACAATCTCTCTGGTACGACAAACTTAGACTAGACAAAACTACGACAATATGAAGCAATAGCGAAGAGGTTCACAATCTCACACGATGGCACAATAATGGCAAAGGTTGAGTGTTTGGGACGGCCCTTATATCTGGACCAGGTGTGGAGGTGAACAAATCACAGCCTCCAGCAAATCACAAGAAAACGCCTAAATAACTAAAAAATAAATAAAAAAAATAAATAAAATTCACTCAAAAAAGTGTCTGGTTCACGGGAGGATATAACTATGCATCTAAACCGAAATAATAGTAGATTTGTGATTTGTGCTAAATTAAGAATGAACTTTATGTTTATGTTTTTTATGTTTGTTTCTCCTGATTTTTGGGAATTTAATGTTGATTTTAGACTCGATGGAAGTGAATGACGACAAACAGCATCATTTCAAAAATGAAGATGGAGAACCGATATACAAAAATGAAGATAAACAGCATCTGTTTCAAGAATCTCATCATTTCAAAAATGAAGATGGAAATGCAGTCGTTTCAAAGACTGAAGAGAATTTCACGCAGAAACAAGCTGGAAAATCTGGAGACAAAGGATTTTTCACCTGCTCTGAGTGTGGACTGTTTTACGTGCACAAATCAGACCTTAATAAACACATGAGAATTCACACTGGGGAAAACCCGTTCACATGCACTCAATGTGGAAAGAGTTTCACACAGAAAAGGGCTCTCTATGATCATCTGCGCCGTCACTCTGGAGTGAGATCATTCAGCTGTGATCAGTGTGAGAAAACATTTGTTGTGGAATCATATTTAAAATCACACCTTAAAGTTCACACTGCTGTGAAGCCTCACATTTGTTCTTTCTGTGGAAAGGGTTTTGCACTCCTGAAGTATTTAAAAGCTCATGAGCATATTCATACTGGTGTGAGACCTTATATGTGCTCCTACTGTGGGCAGAGCTTTACTACAAACACAGAGTTAAAAAGACACCAGAGAATTCATACTGGAGAGAAACCGTACAAGTGTTCACACTGTGGAAAGAGTTTCTCTCAGTCAGGAAGCCTGAAAGATCATGAGAGAGTTCATACTGGAGAGAAACCGTATCATTGTTCTTCATGTGGGAAGAGATTCACACAATTATCTACTCTACGGACTCATGAGAAAAATCATTGCCCAAAGTTGCTCATTGCCCAAAGCTAAGTATTTTCCAACTGCTTTTCTGTATTGTTTCGGGATGCCCATCCTGAAGTAACTAGAGTACGTCAGCTCCAGTTTGGATCCAGCCTCTATGAAGACATCATTTGTTTACAATATGTTCACATTACTTCAACGATCTCATTGTTTCTGCTTTAAATAAACACATTATTAGCTAACTGTGTGGTTTATACATGTACATTTCTGAAATGCATAATTTCAAATTAGTTGTGAAGTTTGAATCTGGAGACAGTTTGATCAAGCATTGCCCTTCTCTTTTCTCAACCGCTGTAACATGATTTATAATGATATGATTCAACTTTACTGACCATTAAAGTAAATCAGACATTGATTAAAAGTGTGAATGACAATGAAAACAATGGAATAGTTTGCAAATCAGAGATATGAAGGTTTCCCTAAAAACAAGCAATCAGATCTCATATCAGATATTTTCAGGCGTACTGTCTGCACTATTAATTGCAAGTAATCAGATGAGATTTGTGTGTCCAGACATGGCAGGAATGCAGCAACAGAGTTTACTCATTTAGCCCGGCTTCCAGAGAATATGTACTTGTTTTGTAATTAATTAATTTTCAAGAGATGTAAAATTTATAGCCTAACATAAAGGTCTCTAGCGTTATATTTTGCCAACGAACTAAAATCGAAATCGTGATATGGCTTTGTTCCCTTATGAAACAGCACAAGACTTGAATTAAGTATCCTATATAGGCATTCTGTTTGTGCTGCGTAATTTAAAGAAAAGTGCACACTTTGCTCACGCGATCAGCATGGGGATCCTGTGTTTTCTCCAAAATAAAAGCTCAAGGGTTTAGTTCTTGCAAGTGAAGAAATTAGGACAAAAGGGTTGTAATTTTCCTATACTATAATGTAATGTAAAATATACTTTTGAAATGTTAATTTTCATTTTTACAGTACATTTATGGGCTATATGGATTTTACATCATAGGAATACTTAAATAAATAAATCATAAACACCAGTATATAATGAAGTAAATAATGAAGTATTTTTACACGAACTTCATCTCTCCTATTGTAAATGCCTGTTTAAATATAAACAGTTTTAAACTGCACTAGGCTTAAAACTAAATGTGGTGCAGTTTTAGTTTTAAAGGATGATTTATTACCAGACATTTGAACCCTTTGTTTTAATGTAAATTATTACACATTTAAATCACATTAGTTTTGTTCCTTTTTATTAATCACGTCTCAAAATGTACAGTTCTTCAAATAGCAGAGTCAGACCTGCCAACCTGTATGCATTTTGACATCAAAGTTGTCACTCAAAACTTTGCAAAAACCTGGTGACGCCTCTGTGCACGCGCAGTCCTCAAACCAAGCAACCGCAAGACATCATCCATATCCTGGCTCACTTACAACTCGCACGGATCTCTCGCGAATCGTCCTCACGGATTCGATCGCGGTCGGGTGGTTCGTGCACTGGCTCCAGCCACTTCTCTCTCTCCCAGCACGGGAGTGCAGGGGCGCGGGAAGAGGTTTTAGTTTGGGGGTGCTGATTTATTTTTTTATTTTTTATTTATTTACCGGGGGGACCGGTCAACGGGACAAAAATTAATCCTTTAAAGCAGGGGTTCCCAACCCCTGCTGCTTTAAAGGATGGGACTTTATGGGACATTTACCAATTCACCAAATGTAGGGCTGCACAAAAATAATAACTTAGGCTAGAAGGCTACCGTATTTTATAAGTCGCTCTGGAGTATATATCAGTCAAAAAATGCGCAATGAAGAAGAAAAAACATAGCCTAAGTCGCACTGGACTAAGTCGCATTTATTTAGAAATTTATTTCACAAAAAAAAAAAAAAAAAAAAAGCAATGTTACAGAAGGAACAGTTCTCAGTTACAGACATGAGCGCTCTGAAAAGACTGCTTTAAAACTTCCACAGAGATCTCAAACAGAAAGCACAAAGCCTGTCTTTAAATTTAATTTCGTTTTGTATTAATTGTATCTTAATTTTAATCAATGTTTCATCAACCAATTGTCTGGATTTAATAAATAAGAAGTGCATATATTAGAAATTAGATAATCACGACACGGAGGCGCCGGCGGGTGAACTGGAGCTGGTCTCATAAATTAACCGAAACTCAGCATATTATTATAGAAAGCTTGAAATGTCTACATTTAAACAGAACAATTCAAAACGAAAGAAAACAGACTGCTCTCTGTTTATGTAGCCTAATCCGTATGAAATGTGCATTTCTCTCTGGTGCGTTCATACTGCGAAGATCGCGATCGAGTCAGCATAGTCAACTTCATCTTTCCAGCCGACACTGACATAAAAAATAACTGGTTTATTAGTAAACAAATAAAATGTCTCCTGCTATATTTTACATATTCATAATCATTCATTTTGCCGGTTCTTTGTGACAGCTTTATGGTGCTTTTTTTCTTCTTTTTGGGGGCATTTCTCGGTTGTCTT
The DNA here is from genome assembly GCF_949319135.1 of Squalius cephalus. Taxonomy (NCBI): domain Eukaryota; kingdom Metazoa; phylum Chordata; class Actinopteri; order Cypriniformes; family Leuciscidae; genus Squalius; species Squalius cephalus. Next base: position 4,221,069 of record NC_137138.1, on the reverse strand, counting down.
TAGGCGCGATGTTACAAGGACGCTGCTAATAAAATTGCGAGTAGGCCAACACATTTGATTCACGTTTATTATTATAGGCTACCCCAGTTTTTATGCCGGTTGTATAATTTTATTTTGTTGTATTTATCCGCCACACCTTAAAGGTGTGAAAATATTGTCTGATATTAAACCGGTAATATAAATTTAGAAATGAACACAAAAAAACTGCCTAGTGCTAACCTTACAAAACACTGACAGTGGGGTTTTTGACTGTTTTTTTTGTTTGTTTTTTTGAGCAGCTGTGGACAAATTCTTTCGACGCACACACAATAGCCTATTACGTAACCTTCTGCTCGTATGTTTTAAAAACATAATTTAACATATAAATAACAATTTTTAAATAGCCCACTTAAAGTGTTTATTACAAATAAATGACTAAATGCTAAAAATTAATAAATGTTAATGAACAAACATATGCGTTGCATTTACAATTCTGTGAAAACAGGGGGTGCTGCTGAACTTCCCACTTCCCGCGTCCCTGCCGGGTGTGTTTCCTCCACGAGACTGCTCAGATTGCGCAGGACGCGTTGCTATTCACGCTCCGACATCCCACTTTTGCCGCCAATGTAACGTGTGAAGAACGACAGACGAGCAAGGCTCCGTTTCTGAACTTTTAATCGGAACGCAAAAATACATGCACCAGCCTAACGCACTCGCTCGTTTCTCTCTCCCCAGCCTTTTGAACTCCCACATTAACCCTATAACTGCCGGTGCAAATTAAAACAGTAATTTCACAACAATTATAAAGAGTCTGTGCGCTACAATATCATATAGCCTAATACACAAATGGTTAGATTTATGTGTGGGGTTGGGTTACATGTTCAAATGAGTAAATAAATAAATATGTAAATTTATGTAAATGTAAAATTATGTAAATAAAATTATGCTGTGCTGATGAAATTGAGAACCACACTCCAACATGTCATAAAGGCAAAATTATAACCCAATATATAATTTCATCATGACAATAATATTCCCTTGTCCAGGTATATGATTTTATCATCTCATTCATCTATTTTGTAACTATTTCAACCAGATATTGTCATCAAACCCTTCCAATTACAAATGATGTTCTAACTAGTTTTGATTCAGTACCTATTGCAATACAATATAGTCACACACTAGCAACACTCTCTCGCATATTTTGCTATTATGTCTGAGCTTTTTCTACATTGTTGGTATAAGTAGCAGTTGGTGGTAATACACAAGAAATGCCCAGTTTTACATCATCATTCTGGTAACGTTTCTTTAGACGTTCAGCAATCCTGCAGCGTGAACCACCATAGGAAATCCACCCTTACAATAAGATGGAGAATCAATAAAATGACAAGTGTTTACTTAATCATTGACCAATGATAAAAGTCAATATATTTACCACTAGATGCTGCTTTGCCACAAACACATGTGCATTTCATTTTCATAACCAACTTCCATTGTTAATGTCTGCTTATGAATTGAAATACATATGGTGCAGTTTTAGGTTTATTAGTCTTCTTGTAGCTCAAACAGTAGAATATGACACTAGCAAAGCCAATGTCATTGGTTTGAATCCCAGCAAATGCATGAACTGATATCATGGTAACCTTTAATGCAATGCAAGTCTCTTTGGATAAAAGCACCTGTTGAATACATAACTGCAAATATAAAGTATGATTTATTAATACACACTTGGTAAATGTTGCACGATGTTTAACCCCTTGATTGTGAGTACATTTACTCATTAAGTCACACAAGTTCTGTTCCTTTTTATTTCTCTTTGTCTCAAAATGTACAGAACATTTCTTAAAATGTAAGAAAGTCTTTTCAATATGTTCTCAATGCATCATTTCTATTTGTGCTCAAACCCAATTAATGAAAATAATTGAACTCTCTGCATAAATCACAGTATTTTAAAGCAACACTAGATTCATGAACTATTACTGACCCTGCAAAAATGTAATTTGACAAATGATCAAACTTCATTACTGATTTAAAAAAAATACCCTCTTTGATTAATGAAACTAATTCTGAACATGTACTTTTGCTCATTTAGGCAACGTCAGGCAATGCTTTTTCTTATGATTCTGTAGATTAGATGATTGGGTGAAACTCTTCCCACATGAAGAGCACTGGTGCGGCTTCTCTCCAGTATGAATTCTCTCATGATCTTTCAGGTTTCCTGACAGCGTGAAACTCTTTCCACAGTGTGAGCACTTGTACGGTTTCTCTCCAGTATGAATTCTCTGGTGTGTTTTTAAGTGGCTGGATGTAGTGAAGCTCTTCCCACAGTCAAAGCACATATAAGGTCTCACACCAGTATGAAAACGTTCATGCTCTTTTAAATTTTCCAGTCGTGAAAAACTCTTTCCACATACAGAACAAAAGTGAGGCTTCACAGCAGCATGAACTTTAAGGTGTCTTCTTAAGTTTTGTTCAAAAACAAATGTTTTATTACACTGATCACAGCTGAATGATCTCACTCCAGAGTGACGGCGCTGATGATCTTCAAGAGTACTTTTGCACCCGAAACTCTTTCCACACTGAGTGCATGTGAACGGTTTTTCTCCAGTGTGAATTCTCATGTGTTTCTTAAGGTTTGATCGATTTATGAAACTCTTTCCACACTCAGAGCAGGTTAAAGATCCTTTGACTCCAGTTTTTCCAGCACTTTTCTGCGTTAAATTCTTTTCAGTCTGTAAAATGACTGTGTTTCCATCTTCATTTGTGAAATGAGGTCTTCGAAACTCATGTTTCACATCCATAGGATCTAAAATGAATTCCCATAGTTCAAATAAAGAAGGACAAATTAGAAACAAGAAATAAGTTAGAAAATAAAATATGATACCAAAATTTTAGGAGTCAGTACTGATACCAGTAAATTAATTAAATTAGTTAATTATTTTCAAAGTCACCATTTTAGTGTTCGCATCAAATTAAATTGACAAAAGTAATTTTATATACATAAAAATGTTACATGCAAGTAAAGTTATAATTAACCCATTTATATTTTGAATAAAATTAAAATGATAAATGGGTTAATTATAAAAACTAAAACTAAAGACACTCCCTTTTATAAACAGTGAAGTTGAAACTTCAGCTTAGCTGCAGCACAATCTCTCTGACTGAGTGAAAACAGCCATTATAGTCAGAACATCTGTCTAGGCTATATCACACAATGAATCTCTTAATTTCATAGTGTTTATACTTTGTTGGTTATAACGAAAGGATTTTGCATGCAGAGCTCACGCTGCACAAACTCTGGCATATTGACCTTATTCACAGCAGCGCCATCTTTGATTTAATTATAACGGAATGAAAGCGAGGTTGTGAGGGATAGACATTCATCTCTTCAGTGTGTTGTACTGTTATTTCATGTGTTTTTCGATTGTTCTGCTGACGAAACACTGCAAAAATATCTTTATGACAATATGAGTTGTAGAAAAAATTATAAGTGATCTTAGAGCTTTATTCAGCTTCTTACAGCAGACGCCTTTGAAAACACGGCAAGTCTTTCCCTAGCAGCCTTGCTTTCATACCCGTCGCTGCACTGCTGTGAATGAGGACTATTGAGCGGAGTCCTAATTTCTGACTAACTTAGACGCCTCTGATTGGCCATTGCATTCACATGCTCAGCAAACATGTCTGTGATTGGCTACAACACTCAACGCTGCAAAACAATTGTAAATAGAAACATTTTACGCTCTTCACAGACACTCACAGAAATACACACGGGAGTTACGTTTTTTAAATGTAAGTAAAATATATATGTGATTTTCATCTTAATGTTCGTCATCAGTCATTAAAGAGAATGAAGGAAAACACCAACCTATTTGTTCCTCTGTATCTTCATCTTTTATTCTGCAGGGTTCTTCCTCAAACTCTATCTTTACAATAGTAAGTCCGTAGTTTCTCCTGGAGTAATTCCTCCTGCTTGCTTCTTCTTCTCCTGTGGGAAGATGGGAATATTTCCCAGCATTTAGCAGATGATCATCACACTTACAATCACTAAATTATATTCTCTGAATAATATTCATCTTAAAATGTTTATCAAACAACTGTTTAGAAACAATTAGACTTCTCTAGTTGATTTTTATGTTGCCCTTGCATCAGATATGATTCACATGTATTAAAAACTCTGTTTACCATGATTAATTTGTTCATTAAATAAAATGAAAACACAAATCATAATCTTCACAAACTATAATGTGAAAAAAGTCAGTAAAAAGTTTACATTACACAAGAGTAGTAAACAACATCAGTCGGTTCATCTCGATTAATTTCTGAGTGATTCACTAAATGAACAGATTCGTTTATTGGTTTGGATTTATATTTCACCTTATTAATAATAAAATGAATATATCGGGGGCAAGCGCAAAGACGACAACAAACCATGCCAACATGTCTGGGAGTGTCAGGCCAACTGCAACAATGAACAATTACAGACATTTTAAGATGATTTTAGGAAAAATGGGTGAAAAAAAATCATATATACAGTCACTAATAATATGACTTAATGGTTTGTCACTTTTGACCAATAGGTGGCGCAGTTACAAAATTGATGTGGTGTGGTCAGAGTGAGGTGACAATGAAACATACAATGTCAAGGCACTGCAGAGATAAAGCCTGAATAGTTATTTTGGCATCATGCCTCAACTTTGCTGCTGCGGTAGCCTATATGAAAATGGTTTCGTCTATCGACACAAAATCCATAACTTTTTGTCAGCATGGTCTGGAGATGATACGATTCGATTATGGTGAAAATCGAACGAAAGGTCTAGAAGTTCGAAAAAGTAGGTTTTAAAAGAAAATAAAGATGGCGGACAGGAAGTTTGGCTGACTTTAGCAATATTGGTATCTATGTTTTCGGCATAACCCAAGGAATCTATTAAAGGTATAGCGGAGGATTTTCCTGAATTTTAGAAAAGAACCGCCCTCTCCACTTTTTGAAAAAATGCACATGCGCAACACTCTACCTGCTCCCGAGAGGGAACGCCTATTAAACGTGTGCACGAGAGAGCATGCACGAGCTAATCATAGCTTACATTAACTTTTACTAGCAGTGATTTTAAATGGATTTCTCCAAATAGCATGCCAAACTTTACCTGTCAAGAAACTTCGCGACTGAGGCATCAGTGGGAAGCCCAACCTGTGTTTTGAGCGCACGCATCGTGTGAATCGTGTGCACGAGCACGTACGACGGCCTTACGTAAACATATCACCGGAATGATTGACACTTAGGAGGACCAATAGTCTTGATGATCCACCCGGAAAAAGAAAATCCTCCGCTATACCTTTAAGACCAGTGTCAAATTTATTCAAAAGTTATTAGCATTTCTGGAAATTTTGTTACAACTTTTTTACCACAAGGTGGCGCTGCCCCGAAACTTTTTGAGTACCTTCAAGGCATGGTGCTGATGACTCATACAGAGTTTCGTAATGATACACTAATGCGTTCATAAAGTATAGCATCTTATATCACAATACTGTATTGAAGTCAATGGCAATTTCATATTTTGTTCTATTATAGTGCCAACAAGAGGCACAATCCCACTATTTTTTTGTGTCCTCAGAGTGAGCCTGTCAATCAATGTGTGTGTCAATTTGGTCATTTGGTGAAAATAACTAATTTTGTTTTGGAGTTATAGACATTTATATGTATAAAAAAAAATGACCCACACCTGACTTTGTTTGAATTTTCTTGCCACTTACTATTAATACTTTGACATTTGGGCATTAGCATATAGCCAACGACCTATGTTTCCAAACTTTCTACAGTAGTTTCGTCTCGATCAGTCTAACGGTTTCGACGATATTGATAAATGTTTTTTAAGCGCTAAATCACAACCCTACACAAACCGTAAGGCGAAACCTAGCATGTTTGGTATCGTTGGACTTGGCAAGGATTCAGGAACCTAATAAGATGACTCCCATGAAAATAAGTCAACCACAACCAGAGTTAAGCATTTGAAAAAATTATTTTACCACTAGGTGGCGCTGGTTCGAAACTTCTCAGGCTCCTTCAGAGCATCATACTGATGACCCATACCAAGTTTCGTAGCGATACGTTCATAAAATACAGCAATTTGGTACAAAATTAAAAATGGCCGACGCCTAAAATGGTCGATATGGAAAAACTGGATGTGAGTCGACTCGGCATGATTCCTTGAATCTATCTTTATATCCATTAGTTCGCTTTCATGCATGCGTTATGCAGCGAAGTTACATATTTAAAGCTAGTGATGTGAGAAAGCAAACTGTATTGTTATGCAGCTGACAGAAACATAAACAAATCAGAAACGCATTTGATTTCAGTTCTTTTATTGTCACTGTAACATATTTTGTTATTTTGATAAGACATTCATCAAGTGTTCTAAAATAGACATCCTTGCGATTGAGGTTCGGGTTGAATGACTAGTTCTTCCAATGTTTCATCATCAGACTTGCGCTCGGATTGATATGGTAAAATCAATGCCATTGTTACTGTCTTTACAGTGTGTACAATCACTGAGATTTAGGAAGCCTCCGGAGCTGAAGTTCAGTTATGGTAATGTGCGTTTCTTTTCCGATACGCGCTCTAAGAGGTAGACCAATCACAACAGACTGGGCCATCTGACCAATCAGAGCAGAGTAGATTGCGGAAAGGAGGGATTTAGAGAGACTTAATCATCGGACGAGTCGTTTGGGAATAATCGAAAAATGTGGTGATGATGTGCAATGCATATTATGAGAAAATAAAAGAGTTTTTTTACCTTTGATGCATGTAAACATGTAAGAGACTCAATAAGGAGCCTTTAAAATAGCATAATAGGGGAACTTTAAAAGAATGAAGGAAAACACCAACCTATTTGTTCCTCTGTATCTTCATCTTTTATTCTGCAGGATTCTTCCTTAATCTCCATCTTTACAATAGTATGTCCGTAGTTTCTCCTGGAGTAATTCCTCCTGCTTGCTGCTTCTTCTCCTGTGGGAAGATGGGAATATTCCCCAGCATTTAGCAGATGATCATCACACTTACAATCACTAAATTAAATTCGCTTAATAAATATTCAGCTTAAAGTGTTTTGAATTTGATCAAACAACTGTTTAGAAACAATTCGACTTCTCTAGTTTATTTTTACGTTGCTCTTTCATCTAAAACTCCGTTTACCATGATTAATTTGCTCATTAAATAAAATGAAAACACAAATCATGATCTTTACAAATTGGAATGTGAAAAAAAAAACAGTCAGTAACGAGTTTACGTTTCACGAGCGTAATGAACAACATCAGTCGCTTCATTTCTGAGTGATTCTCTAAATGAACTCGTTTGGATTATATTTCACCTTATAAATGGTAATATGAATGTACTCACAGTCTGAAAAACAGCAGATTTAGAGCAGAATGAACGGCTGTGTTCCACTTCTCGTGTTTATGTTCCCTTCCCTCGCTCACTTCTCTTCTTCTCCTAGACTCGGATGTGTGTCATTGCTTCGGTTGCTCAAGCGCCTCTACTGGCGGAAACCATATTAAACTATATAACCTTCATAGATTAAGATATTTATCTTGGCTGATATTATACAAACACTTTATCTCACCACATGTGTTTGATTTGGAATAATAAATGTAATAATAAAACATTAAAATATTATTTTTGAAATATTATTTATTTGTTACATAGCTGATATCATAATAGAGCATTTTTGGAAAGACCTATATTTAAACTTAAAATAGCCGCTCAGGAAATGTTTTTGATGCTGATGATTTGAAAACAATCTGAAGTTTAGATGCTTCCCTATTATTGATATGCCTGGAGTTAAGAAATACGGAAAGAACTTTCAAATTCACTCATTGTTTACTTGATCTATTTAAACACTACTTCATGATATTCAGTTATGTTACATATTGGATTGTACATTTAAAAACAAAACAAAACAGGAAAATAAAGGAAAACGTAGGAAAATAAATGTTCTTGTAATGCAATGAATTTAATGCAAATACTTTGAAAAGAGCTTTTATTTGCTAATCATCATCAGTGGACATGGTATTAAATCATGTCTTTATTCTTGCTGTGGACAAACTCTGCAATGAAATCAACTGGATCATCAGTTATTGTAAACTTTAGTAAAGTGACAATTGAGTATTACCCCACAAGAAGAAATGATGTCAGATGTTATAACTAAACCAGTGACAAAACTAGAGAAATTACAGAGTTTCATGTTTGGCAAGTAAATGCAACACAAGAGAAAATAAGTCTGTGTTCATGCGTTCTGTTATTATAATGATATACTGTACCATATGAGAGCAAGTGGCATGTTAATGTCTGTAATAGGTGTGTGCTCAAACTGCTTACATATATGTGACCCGCTTTCCATAGATGGAAATGTGCGAAATAAAAATGTTCCGGTCCAACAGAATAGAGTGATGTGTGTGTTTTTCCCTCCATAAAGTTTATTTAAATTGACCAGTTATCCTTCAAGAACAACACTATGGGATTGAACCATATAGGGCCTTTAAAATGAAGAAAAGAGAAGTTTATTAAGAATGAGTATATAGATACTTTTAGAGTTACAGGCACACAAACTTTAGAAAAATAGTATTTATGGCAGTCAGACATGAAAGTTAAAAACTAGATGTATTTCTAGTTTCATCATTATTTGTTCTTCAGAAAATGTGCGTCCATTGAACATGTGTACCACCAGTCACATTGAGATCACTATATCTCTGGAAAGTAATCCTATTGGGCCTTAAAAATTAAGAACCCAAAAGAAAAGTTAATCTATAATGATATTAAGATGTTTTTTAATATGAGTTACAGGCCATTTTGACACGAATGACCCAAATGTGTTTATGTCTGAGAACCTTTTCTAGATCTTTTGTACACATAGTTAACTGTAGACACTGAAATAACATATGCTTAGAGTCCCTTTTTATCCTTTCCAGAAGTTGGCAAACGTAGATTAAGAGCCGACTCTTCATCCATGAAACCTTGAAATGACTGAGAACGAAAACAAATGCCGCCATCTAGAGTCAAATCTGTGGAATTGTAAATGTTCACTTTATACAGAAACACTGATTTATCCTGATGATGAGACACAGAATCTGCTTCAAACGAAGAGGGAGAATAAAAGCAATAGAATAATTCACTTGTTGAAAATGTTCATTTAGAGACCTTCAGCTTAATGCTTTTTCTCATGAGTCTTTAGATTAGATAATTGGGTGAAACTCTTTCCACATGAAGAGCACTTGTACGGTTTCTCTCCAGTATGAATTCTCTCATGAGCTTTCAGGGTTTCTGACAGAGCAAAACTCTTTCCACAGTGTGAGCACTCATAAGGCTTCTCTCCAGTATGAATTCTCTCATGTGTTTTCAGGTTTCCTGACAAAGCAAAACCCTTTCCACATGAAGAGCACTTGTACGGTTTCTCTCCAGTGTGAACTCTCTGGTGTTTTTTCAAGTCACTCGATGTAGTGCAGGTCTGTCCACATTCAGAGCACACATAAGGTCTCACACCAGTATGAACGCGCTCATGATCTTTTAAACTTTGCAATAGTGAAAAACTCTTTTCACAAAAAGAACAAAAGTGAGGCTTCACAGCAGCATGAGTTTTGATGTGTGTTCTTAAGCCTGATCCAAAAACAAATGTTTTCTCACACTGATCACAGCTGAATGATCTCACTCCAGAGTGAGAGCGTAGATGATCTTTCAAAACTCTTTTTGTACTGAAACTCTTTCCACACTGAGTGCATGTGAACGGCCTTTCTCCAGTGTGAACTCTCATGTGCTGATTTAGGTTTCCTTTGCGCATGAAACTCTTTCCACACTCAGAGCAGGTGAAAGATCCTTCGACTCCAGTTTTTCCAGCTGGTTTCTGTGCGAAATTCTTTTCAGTCTGTGAAATTATGTTTCCATCTTTATTTCTGAAATGCTGTTTGTCTTCATTCACTTCCATCAGGTCTAAAATCAACATTAAATTTGAATTGCTCAATTGAAGACGGACAAATTAAAAACAAAATCAGGAAGGCCCACATGAGCAAAATCTACAGGGTGGGCCATTTATATGGATACACCGTAATAACATGGGAATGGTTGGTGATATTAAAGTCCTGTTTGTGGCACATTAGTATATGTGAGGGGGCAAACTCCTCAAGATGGGTGGTGACCATGGTGGCCATTTAGAAGTCGGATCGGATAGAAGAATATCACCAACCATTCCCATGTTATTACGGTGTATCCATATAAATGGCCCACCCTGTAGTTTACTACGGAGTCTACTAGTGTCTAGTTTTAGATGTTACTGTTATATGTCAATTTTTATCTTAATGTTCCTCATCAGTCATTAAAGAGAATGAAGGAAAACACCAACCTATTTGTTCCTCTGTATCTTCATCTTTTATTCTGCAGGGTTCTTCCTCAATCTCCATCTTTACAATAGTATGTCAGTAGTTTCTCCTGGAGTAATTCCTCCTGCTTGCTTCTTCTTCTCCTGTGGGAAGATGGGAATATTCCCCAGCATTTAAACTCTCATGAATGGCTGTGGGAGCTTCACTGACTGAAGGAGTGAATTGTGGTCGTTGTTGCTCATTTAGCAGATGATCATCACACTTACAATCACTCGCAATTATTCAGCTTTAAGTGTTTTGATCAAACATCTGTTTAGAAACAATTCAACTCCTCTGGCTGATTTTTATGTTGCTCTTACATGGTATATTTTTAATGCATGTAAATAATTTTACATACTTTTTTTTTCATTAAATAAAATTAAAACACGAATAATAATCTTCACAAATTGCAATGTGAAAAAACAGTGACAGTTTCACCAGCGTAATGAACAACATCAGTCGATTCATTTCTGAGTGATTCACTAAATTAACTTATTCGTTTGGATTTAGATTTCTCCGAATAAATGATAAAATGAATGTACTCACAGTCTGAAAAACAGCAAGAGCAGTCAATGATGCTGTTTATGTTCCCTTCTTCTCCTAGACTCAGATGTGTGTCATTGCTTCGGTTACTCGAGCGTCTCTTCTTCTTCTTCTTAGGCGGTTGGCACACAGCTCTTAGGTGCATTACCGCCTCCTTCTGAATAGGAGTGTGGGTCTGAATTCCACATCGCTAAATTCTATGGAATAATCCTGTTCCTTTCAAGTACTAAAAAATACATCTAAAACATTGTTCCCCAGAATTTCTTTGCAATATATCGATAACATTAAATTTGATCTTTACTTCCGCTAAGTGTTCTGTGTTTGTCGTTCCTGATTGTATTTAGGACAATGTTCTATAACATGTTCTGTGGTTTCTTGATTACCACATTCACAGTTACCATCAGCATGTTTTCTCATTACTAATGTGCTGTTCAGTCCTGTATAACCATTTGCTTCTACTGTTCCTGCTCCATCCAACATTCTTTTGAATTTTATATAGATGTCTGCCTGTGCTTTCATTGTCCCATAAATACTTCCATATACCCCTAATCCCATTACTCCTACATGGACTGGGACCCAACCCAAGACAATGTTGATTCCTCACTTTATCAATCTATTCACTAAATGCACTATATCATAAACAATATCTTGCCTGGATTCAGAGTGCAGATTCTTTATACTTAGTAAACCTGAACTTGAATCAGACCATATCACTACACCTTCCGATCCATACTCCTCCACCCATAATAAAGCCAACCTTATAGCAATTAAAGGTGCTCTAAGCGATGTTGGGTGACGTCACTTCTTGTTGACGTTCGAAGTATTGTCAAACAAAACGGAGGCTAGCTCGACCCTCCCCCCTCCTCATCCGCGCACTAACCCCCCACATCATTCTTGTCTGTGATTGGCTGGAACACTGTTTGTTATGTTTCGTGGTCCAGGCTGGGCCAGTTTGTTTTTGTTGCCGTTTGTGGAGCCTGGGCTGTCTACAGAGACCGTGTTTTTTTACAGTGTGTTCAGGGGACAGGCAGCTAGCGGATAGTGAGGAGATGTTTGCTGTATGTGACAAAAAAAATTTGGCCTAAAAACGCGTGACATCGCTTAGAGCACCTTTAAGTCAGCTGTATACACAGCAAGATCATCACTAATTCTATTAGCCTTAATCAGTTTTAATTCAGGGATTGCATATGCAACCCCACTCTTTTATTTATTTTTGATGCATCTGTACATACCTGAATATTATTTCCATATTTTCCTCCCACATACATTTCAAATGTACAGTTGCTCGAGAGCCTCTACTGGCAGAAACCATATTAAACGATCTAACCCTATAGATTAAGATATTTATCTGTTCTCTTGGCTGATATTAAACAAACACTATTCATCTCGCCACATGTGTTCGATTTGGGATAATATATGTTACAATAAAACATTAAAATATTATTCTAGAAATAACATTTATTGGTGACAGATGATTTGCCATAAGAGCATTTTTGGTTATGACTATTTAAACTTAAAATGACCACCAAGGAGAAAGGAAATGTTTCTGATACTGATGATTTGAAAACAAGCTTATAGGACTGTTGAGAACTAAACTGACCAGAGCCTGAAGTTTAGATGCTTCCCTATTATTGATATGCCTGGAGATAAGGAATACTGGAAGAAATTTCAAATTCACTCATTGTTTACTTGATCTATTTAAACACCAGTTCAATTACTATTAATTAACAGTATTCAGTTGTGCTGCATATTGGATTGCATATAAAAAAACATTTATTTAAATCAATTTTGACCTCACTAATGCTGCTGAGTTAGTTTCAGCGTGTGTAAAGGTTGTTTTATGCTCATTTTTCTACAGTTGTAGTTTGTTGTATGGTTGGATTTCAGCTCTCAAAAGATCTGATCCTGAATCAGCATGAAAAGAGATCTGGATTCATGATATCTGCCGCCATCTAGAGTCAAATCTGTGGAATTGTAAATGTTCACTTTATACAGAAACACTGATTTATCCTGATGATGAGACACAGAATCTGCTTCAAAAGAAGAGGGAGAATAAAAGCAATACAATAATTCACCTTTATTTGTGCTTGTTGAAAATGTTCATTTAGAGATCTTCAGCTTAATGCTTTTTCTCATGAGTCTTTAGATTAGATACTTGGTTGAAACTCTTTCCACATGAAGAGCACTTGTACGGTTTCTCTCCAGTATGAACTCTCTGGTGTTTTTTCAAGTCACTCGATGTAGTGCAGGTCTTCCCACAGTGAGAGCAAACATAAGGTCTCACACCAGTATGAAGACGCTCATGATCTTTTAAACTTTGCAATAGTGAAAAACTCTTTCTACAAAAAGAACAAACATGAGGCTTTACACCAGCATGAACTTTAAGGTGTCTGCTTAAGTGTGATGCCACAACATACGTTTTCTCACACTGATCACAGCTGAATGATCTCACTCCAGAGTGAGTGTGCAGATGTTCTCTGAGAATTTGTTTGGATGTGAAACTCTTTCCACACTGAGAGCATGAGAACGGTCTTTCTCCAGTGTGAATTCTCATGTGTCTATTAAGGCTTTTTTTCTGTCTGTAACTCTTTCCACACTCAGAGCAAGTGAAAGATCCTTCGACTCCAGTTTTTCCAGCTTGTTTCTGTGTGAAATTCTTTTCAGTCTGTGAAATTATGTTTCCATCTTCATTTGTGAAATGCTGTTTGTCTTCATTCACTTCCATCGGGTCTAAAATCAACATTAAAATGCCACGGTTCAATTGAAGACGGGCAAATTAGAAACAAAATCAGGAAGCCCAAAATGAGCAAAATCCAGTTTACTACTGAGTCTACTAGTATCTAGTTTAGGATGTTATTGTTATATGTCGATTTTTTTATCTTAATGTTCCTCATCAGTCATTAAAGAGAATGAAAGAAAACACCAACCTATTTGTTCCTCTGTATCTTCATCTTTTATTCTGCAGGGTTCTTCCTTAATCTCCATCTTTACAATAGTATGTCAGTAGTTTCTCCTGGAGTAATTCCTCCTGCTTGCTTCTTCTCCTGTGGGAAGATGGGAATATTCCCAGCATTTAAACTCTCATGAACGGCTGTGGGAGCTTCACTGACTGAAGGAGTGAATTGTGGTCGTTGTTGCTCATTTAGCAGATGATCATCACACTTACAATCACTCTCAGTTAACCAGCTTTAAATGTTTTCCTCAAACAACTGTTTAGAAACAATTCAAACAATTGATTTTTATGTTGCTCTTTTTGCATTTGTTAAATAAAATGAAAACACAATTCATAATCTTCACAATTATCAATCCTTCAATTCAGTTCAGAAAGAAGCTGAAAGAATATTGATGAGGGTTTATTGCTTTAATCAGACATCGATTAAACGTGTGAATGTGTGCAAATTAGAGACAACGGAATTGTTTGCAATTCAGAGATACAGGCATTTAACTTAAACTCCAGGTCTGTGTGTCAGATTGTTGCATAATTTACAGGAAAGCAGAATGTAAGGTCAAAACTGAATTTCGAATTCGAACATTTCTTTGTTATATGTTTTGTCTGAAATTAAAGTATAGAGTGGTGCTGGTATGACGTCAAAGCCCCGCCCCCTGGTTCTCGCGAGATTTTTCACCAAGAACGCATGTAAATCTTCTATGTGCTTAGCTTAAGCAAGGGCAAGAAGCAAAGCAGTTTTGAAAGAGAGCTCCTTAACAGCGATAGATGCCAAGGGCTTGAACGGGGGTAAAGAGAGAGCCTTCAGAACCAGCGTTAGGTAAAGTCTGGCTTTCCTGTAGCTCAAACAGTAGCGTTGGCGCTTGCGACGCCAAGCTCATGGGTTAGATTAGCAGGGAAAACAAGCACTGATAAGAATGTAATTGTGTACCTTGAAATGCAATGTAAGTCGCTTTGGATAAAAGCATCTGCCAAAATGCATAAAATATAGATCCACCTCTGCCCTCCCAATCCGATCTTACAGCAATTCATATGAATTCTCAAGGTGGCTAATTCGTACGAATTCATACGACTTCACTCGTACAAATAGCGTTTGTGAGATAGCGTTGGCCCTCCGGAAGCGGTCCAAAATCATCCATACAGACCAAGGGTAAAGCCTCCACTCTCCATGAGGAATCCCGCTCATCATGTCATTCTCGCTCGTCGTGAATAGATCCACCTCTGCCCTCCCAACCCGATCTCACAGCACAGTGGCTAATTCGTACGAATTCATACAACCTCACTCGAACGAATTCGTAAGTTTTCTGCTAAATTGTACATATTTTACGAGTTGCCCAACTCGTATGAATTTGTACGAATGACCTACACCGGGTTACCTGGACCCAGGTGGCAAACTGATGAGGCCGACGCCATTAGTCCCAGAAGCCTCTGAAATTCCCTCAAGGGAACAGACCAGCCCAGTCTGAAGAGATGGGATGGTCTCTAAACACTCATCGCAACCCAGACAAAACACACACCCAGATATGTTATAGAACACTGATTCTCAAAGTGTGGTACGAAGAGGAATCACTGAATTAAATATAAATTAATATCACTGGTGGATGATGAAATAATGAACAGTTCAACGAAACTGCTATTGTGGCTTCAATCTGGCAAGAGAAGTGCGTATCAGGGGTGTGTTTCCCGTTCAACGACGTAACTCGGCGCTTAACTACCATAGTACGATGCATCTTTGAAGAAATCAACTGGCTATCTCGACTGTTTCCCAAAACATTATTGCCGCAAATTGGTCGTTCAACCACGTTGGTTAATGTCATGCACATGGCGGCGTAATAACTACTTTAATTGAATCTGATTGAGATTGAATTAATGCTGGATGTTTTGCTATAAATTAGACACATGGCATCTGAGGACTATTTCTAATTTTTCTCAGTAATTTTGCTTTATTTCCCAGCTCGTTCTTACCTAGTAAGCACATTCGCATTCTTCAAAAAAATTTACGCTTTAAATCTCGACAAACTAAAAGACGTAAATGACATTTGTATGTATTCCAAATAAAAGACACAGATTGTACTGAATGTCAGCTTGCTTATTTGTCTCAAGATAAGGTTTTATTGAGTCCACACGTCACGCAAACAAGAAAATCTGCTTCTAACCACAGGTCGAGAGCATAAATGTTCGTTATAACTTTGGTTTTGGGAAACACCGACTCGTTGAACTTTGCTGATAACGACAGAATTTGAGACCATATTTGGCTACTAACGAGGCTTTGGGAAAGGCACAATGAACATTCGCAAACAGCAACATTTTGAGCTGAATAGTTAGGCCTACTACTCTACTGTATTTTAATATTGCCCATTATGGTGGTACTTGAGGAGCCAAATATTTTCTGAGGTGGTACTTGGTGTAAAAAGTTTGAGAACCACTGTTATAGACAGACTCGGGGGAACATGTTTTTCTGCATACCCCAGTGTATTGGCTAATTTTAGCCCATCGTTCAGACAATTAAGGATGCGCATACCGTTTGCTCTGAGAGGAGAAAGCACCGCATCTACACACTTTGAGAATGAGCGCTGGTCTTAAGGCCAGCCCGAACGGGAGCACTGAATACTGGTATGCTGTGCCCTTGAAAGCGAATCTCAGGAAGCACCTGAACTCTCAGAAAAAATGGTACAAAAGCTGTCACTGGGATGGTATCCTTAAAAAAGGTTCTAATATGTACCATTTAGGTACTAATATGTGCACTTTTGGCACCAATATGTACCTTTGAGGTACTAATATGCACTTTTTAGATACAAATATGTACATTTTGAAAGGGTACAGCCCAAGTGACAACTTTTGTACCTTTTTTTTCTGAGAGTGGGCGGCGGATCGCTAAATGAATATGGAAGTATGCATCCTTCAGATCCACGGATGCAAACTAGTCACCAGGACGGACTTGTGCCTGGATCTGCTTCAGGGTCGTCATCCTGAACACACTCTTTTGAAGCGCTCGGTTGATGGGTCTAGGATTGGACAAGGGTGGCCCATCATTCTTGGGTACCACAAAATAGTGGCTGTAAAACCCGCTCTCCAGTTCGCTCGGAGGGACTCACTCGATCACTGCTTTTGCGAGCAGGCTGTGAACCCCGTCTCTAATATTTAGTCAAGTATTTGTACTCTGACACTGATGCAATCAAATTCCTAAAAAAAAAAAAATAACACTTTGTTTTTCCAACATTTAAAACCAGCTTCAAAGCACAAAACCTTTCTTGAATTGTCAAATTCAGATTGAAGTAAAATTGAATAAAGTAAATAATAATGGCCCCAGCACAGATCCTTGGGGGACTCCCTTAACAACCTTGATTAAATCTGACTGAACAATTTCCATCTGAACACATTCTTCCCTTTAAATAAGCAGTAAACCACAGAACTACATTATCAGATATTATTTAGTTTGATCGGTGGTCTCTATAAAGGCTGATCAGAAAAGCCGATCTGATGACGCAAAACTCGCGAGGCAATTTTTCTATGCGCAGCTAAAATTACTTTACTACATTCACTGGTCTGGCAGTTCTACAAGGTGCCCAAAAAGGACAATACATTTGCAATAAATCTTTGCAGAGACATCAACCCAACAGCAATAAACTAGGGCTGTGATATTTTAGTGCATTTCTTTCATCAAACTTAACGTCCAAATCATGCAGATCAGTGATTGTCGAAAAGTACAGTCTTTTGTTGCTAAACTGCAGGACGTACTCGATAAAGGCAGTACCTTTAAAATAACTCTTAAAAATAACTTTAAGAGTTATTAAAACTGCAATAAGCCGCGAAAGTGATAGTTAGCTTGGTGAGTAATCCCTTAAATACTCATGTCTTAAGTGAACATAAACGGTGAAATAAGTTGCATGTGTAAAAGTATATTGGAACATTTCCCCTCAGCCCCTGAGTGGTAAAAGAGCTGCTACATGACTGAATTTAATAGTGGAAACTGCGAAAACATGAGCGATTATCAGTTTAAACTAAAAGTTGGACTCAGTAGTGTTCTTTACAACTTACCAAAGATCCAGTGATCCATGGATATTGACACGCAGCCAGGAATCGTGTTTCCTAACATTTATGTGTGGCTGATTTTGACACCAGGGAAATACATAAAGATAATTTGCTTGTGAACGCTTTATATAATACAATAAAGGTAGGTTTAAATCCAGGTAATCACTTATATCAATGTTAAATATCAAAAAACTTGTATAGTTTTTGCCTGTTTATTTAAAAACATACAATTATGCAGAATATAAGAGGGTAAATATTTAATTGATGAGTTTTCAATACAATATTGGGTATGATTTTATCCCCAAATTGAACAGACAATAACTGCAAATTCACTTGAACAAATCAAAATTCCCTACTAATTTTAGCAAATTATCCAGCTTTTGACATTTACATTTAATTATTTAGCAGACGCTTTTATCCAAATGAGGAAAACAATAGAAGCAGTTAAACTAACAATAGAACAAAAATATGTAAATGATATGACCCTTACCACTTTAGTCTTATGCAGTGTAAAAAAAATAAAATAAAAACTTTGATATAGAAGAGGAAAGAAAGGTTTAGTATTAATGGATCAAGTGTTGCCGAAAAAGATGTGGAAGGAGTTTCACCCAATTATCTAATCTACAGACCCAAAAGAAAAAACATTTTGATGAATCTGAATGTCAAATTATTTACTTGTAAGTTTATTATTTGTAAATGATGGATCTTAACATGAACTTTGATCATAAGACAACTTCGGGCAATGTTTTTTCTTATGAGTACGGCTTCTCTCCAGTATGAACTCTCTGGTGTGATTTTAAGACACTAAATGAGTATTGAAGGTCTTCTCACAGTCAGAGCACACATAAGGTCTCACACCAGTATGAATACTCTCATGCACTTTTAAATGCTGCAGTTGTGAAAAACACTTTCCACAAAAAGAACGAACGTGAGGCTTTACGCAACAGTATGAGTTTTAAGGTGTGCTTTTAAGCTTGATGCCAAAACAAAGGATTTCTCACACCGATCGCAGCTGAAAGATCTCACTCCAGAGTGAAAGTGCATGAGATCTTTGAGAGCACTTTTTCCACACTGAGTGCATGTGTACAGTTTTTCTTCAGCGTGAGATCTCACGTGCGCAGTAAAGCTTCCCTTTCGAGTGAAACTCTTTCCACACTGAGTGCATGTGTACAGTTTTTCTTCAGCGTGAGATCTCACATGCGCATTAAAGCCTACCTTCCGAGTGAAACTCTTTCCACACTCAGTGCATGTAAAAGGCTTCTCTCCAGTGTGAGATAACATGTGTCTCATCAGGTCTGGTTTGTGCCCGCAACTCTTTCCACAATGAGAGCATGTGAACGGTTTTTCTCCAGTGTGAATTCTAACGTGCGCATTTAACTCCTCTTTGCGAGTGAAACTCTTTCCACACTCAGTGCATGAATAAGGCTTTTCTCCAGTGTGAATTCTCAAGTGCACCTTCAGGTGTCCTTTCTGAGTGTAACTCTTTCCACACTGAATGCATACATAAGGCCTCTCTCCAGAGTGACATATCATGTGTGTCTTAAGGTGTGCTTCATGTATGAATCTCTTTCCACACTCAGTGCAGGGGAACGGTTTTACTCCAGTGTGAATTATCATGTGGGTGGTAAGTTGTGATTTATATCTGAAAGTCTTTCCACAATCAGAGCAGGTTAAAGATCCTTTGACTCCAGATTTTTCAGCTTGATTTTCTGTGATATTCTCTTCAGTCTCTGTAACGACTGCATTTCCATCTTCATTTTTGAAATGATGAGGTGTTTGAAACTGAGGTTTGTCTTCATTTTTATCTGTCAGATCTCCATCTTCAGTTGTGAAATGATGGTGTTTGACTTCATTCACTTCCATCTGGTCTAAAATTAACATATTAAATTCAAATTTAAAAAGGACAAACGAGAAACAAAGAAATAAAGTTTATTCTTAAGCCCTGTGCACACCGGGACAATTATTGTGCGCACTTTTCGTGGACATTTAGCGCCTCGTGACTAAATAAAAGATGCCAATGTGAGCATGCACACCGACGCGCAAAACGGCAGGCGTTAAAACGTAATCAAAAAAATTAAAAAAACGCCTCAGGTTGGTTATTTTGGTTTGACGCGGCGCGTAAAAAATATTAAGTCTATGGTACTTGCTCAAGCAAAAAAAAAAAAAAAACGGACTTGCCGAGTCGATCACACATTGATAGAAGACGATGACAAAGAGGAAGTAAGTAGACGAAAAATAAGATGCAACGAGGCAGGATGAATGTAGAGCTGCTGGTTTCTTTGGTGTCTGAAAACAAATAACTTTATGACAAATGTCACAGCGACTACAAACATCTCGATAAGTGGGAGTTGTTATGGAGAGGAATTACAGATCAAATAGGATTCTGGGAGTGAATTTGCACGTTCACTTGGCGCATCGCCAGAGCCGGCCCTCCGTATACTGGCCCTCCGTATATTAAGCGGCTGCTTAGGGCCCCGCCGCCACTAGGGGGCCTCCAAACTATGGTCCGACCCTGACCGTGACCTGTAACTCGACGTACATTTGCATCACATGTTAACGCAGTGGTAGAATTACACTCACGGGACACCGTACTTTTACTATTTGCATTTGAAGACTTCAGATGCAAAAGCCTCTAAATGCCATCTGAAATTTTCTTCTAGAATGATCATTTTTATCAAGCTCGTATGTTTATGTTCAGTTATTTCACTTAAATGGCAATGAAAATTACCTATTAATTGTCATTAAAGTGAAATTACTGAACCTAAATATACGAGCTTGATAAAAATGATAATTTTAGAAGAAAATTTCAGATGGAACTTAGAGGCTTTTGCATCTGAA
The DNA here is from genome assembly GCF_949319135.1 of Squalius cephalus. Taxonomy (NCBI): domain Eukaryota; kingdom Metazoa; phylum Chordata; class Actinopteri; order Cypriniformes; family Leuciscidae; genus Squalius; species Squalius cephalus. The sequence continues at coordinate 4,200,332 of NC_137138.1, read as the reverse complement.
GTCTTCATTTGCTTTGAAGCCTTGCCGATTAAACATTTCATTTTTCATGCGTTTTTTTTCTGACCCCGTACATCCGGAGCGCGCGCGCACTAAAAGCATGTCAAACAGCACCCGATTACTGGACTATATCTAAATTACATCTGATTGTGCTAATACTGTCAAATACACATAAGGCTTACATAAACACAGTTGGTTATGTCTAAAGTGCAAGTAATCAGTTGCATCTGTCACTGTGTGTTAGAAGCGTGCAGGTCTTAAAGGGACAGCAGCCTATAGAAAACATGGACAGTTAAAGGGATAGTTCACCCAAAAATGAAAATTCAAAACATGGAGATTGAGTAAATAATGACAGAATTTTCATGGGTGAACTACCCCTTTAATGTTAATACATTTATTATTGTTATCTTGTTACAGGTTCATCTGATATGTCAATTTGATGTCTTATTTAAGTATTTAATATTGTCCGTTTTGTACAATTAAATGCATTTATTTTATATAAGAAGATACTGTTTATCTAATTAAGTTATTTAGTTGATTGCACTGCACATTTGCATGTTCATTTTTGTTTAACCAAACTAGTTTACAGTAAATGCATTGTCTGCTGGTTTATTTAGCTACTTTCAGTACACCACATTAAAGGGGGTCGCACACCGGACGAGAAGCGCAGTGTCGCATCGAGTCACATCTAGGACAACTCGAGGTATCGCACACCGGACAGCACTTTCTCAGTTTATGGCCAGCAATATTGTTATGTTTCAGGACATTATGAAATTAAGATAATGTCTGCACTATGTTATGATTGTACTGTACAATTAAATACAGTCGTTGCTAAGTCTGTGATCTGAACACTTTACCTCAGAGCATCCGTTAACTGAATGAATTGAGAATCTCACCTGAATATCCGATAACATCAGCAATTTTCATTCAAGCAGCTGATTTCTGTGAATGAATGTAAAACTAAATGTATGTTGCAGCACAGGGTGAAGTCAGTATATACATTAACCATGATTTGAGACAAATATAATGTAAATTTAATATAAAACTATGCAAATGGCACGGCAGGATTTTGAACAAGGTCCTGAGCCGTAGCTGTACACTCATAGCGAATAATGTGTTATAATTTTAAAAACGTGACGCTGCGCTTCTCGTCCGGTGTGTGACCCACTTAGTATCCCACTTAATACTGTAAGACTTTGAATATTAAAGTGCAAATTAACACCTGGCCACTCTTGTGGGTTGGCTACTGTTACTATTTAAAACCATAGAAAGGTAAAAACATGCCAGGCAGACATTGATGCAAGCAACACAGCTACAACTAATAACATTGATAATCGGTGTGTTTTATAGTCTGCGATTAATCAAGCATTGACAATAGTCAATCATATTGGCGGCACCATGGGCCCCACATAAAATTCTGCTTAAGGCCCCATGTAAAGGCTTGGGTCGGCCCTGCGCATCGCCAGGGAAAAGAGACGCGCCGAAAAATGTCTGGCGATAAGCGCGCCCGATAATTGTCCCGGTGTGCATGAGGCTTTAATGTAGCACAAATCTAGTTTACTACTGAGTCTACTAGCATCTAGTTTTAGATGTATAATCAGTAGTCTTCAAAGAGAATGAAGGAAAACACCAACCTATTTGTTCCTCTGTATCTTCATCTTTTATTCTGCAGGGTTCTTCCTTAATCTCCATCTTTACAATAGTATGTCCGTAGTTTCTCCTGGAGTAATTCCTCCTGCTTGCTGCTGCTTCTCCTGTGGGAAGATGGGAATATTCCCCAGCAATTAAACCTGCTGACCACAGCTCTGCAACGAGCACAAAATCCCTTTACCTGGACTGTTCCCTGCTGGTAGATTGACCTGCCTAACACAACCTTTTTCATCAACACATGACCCATTAATACTAAAACGTACTATTCATATATTAGGATGCACCGAATCCGAATATTGGGCTTTTTGATGGGATTTGGTTTCTGCCGAACCTTAGGATTTTTTTCCAATTCAATCTGTCTCTCTTCTCCAGTGGGTTGGGCTAATCCAAAAGAAGTGAAAACAAGGGGGGTGTTCTGAAGACAGACTGTTACCTGTGAAACAGGGTGCTCTGAAAACACCCCCCTTAGCAATTAGTGCTTTCCACCTGATGAAATGAACGCGGCAAAAAATCGACCAACCAGAATTTTGGTCGAGCCAGAACGTATCGACCAATAATCGACTAATCGACTGGGAGATTACAGCCCTAGTGACGTTAGTGATCGCTGATTGGCCGAACGCACTCAAAACACCAGATGATATAAATGCGCGGTTCAAATGAGTTTCGTTCAGCTTTTGCCGCATACAAATGATTGAACATTTATCGAACTCTTGATATCGTTTTATCAGGATAAAATTATATCGCGATAATTATCGTTATCGTTTTATCACCCAGCCCTAATATATTGTATTTTTATGCTATTTTTAATAGCCTACACATCATTTTTATCATAATTTTAATATATTTATTTATATATTATGCTTTCATTATAACATCTTTATTTTGAAAGTATTTAAAATACAGGCCAATAGTTAACTTTTATTTCAATTTACAACCATCTGCGGCCATTATTACCTCAAAGCAAGACAACGTCCCCTTACTGAATCAACACACTTCAGCGGTTCGTTATTGGTTTTAATGTTATGTAAGGGGAATGTCCTTAAACACTAATCAAAGAAATATCATAACGTCTGTCCTCTTCTTTTAAAAGAACGTCAAGTGATGCGCTTGAACCATTACAATATTGAGTTCTGGTTGGTCAATTCCTGTTATTTATAGTTCGTTAATCACATGCATATAAATTTTAATATTCCAATAGCATGATTAGTTTTACATAATACTGTAGCTGGTTAATCTAATGGGGGACGGTGGGGGGTTGTGGTTTAACAGAGGGGAGCTTATTTGTCATTAGAACCCTGCTTACATTACATATGATTTGCATGCATTAAAAATATGTTAAACGTTTCATTTTCTCATCAAATAAAATGAAAACACAAATCATAATCTTCACAAATTGTTTAAGTGAAAAACCAGTCAGTAGCGAGTTCACGTTTCACGAGCGTAATGAACAACATCAGTCGATTAATTTCTGAGTGATTCACTTAATGAACTGACTCATTTAGTCGTTTGTATTTAGATTTCTCCTAATAAATGATAAAATGAATGTACTCACAATCTGAAAAACAGCAAGAGCAGTCAATGATGCTGTTTATGTTCCCTTCCCTCGCTCACTTCTCTTCTTCTCCTAGACTCGGATGTGTGTCATTGCTTCGGTTGCTCGAGCGCCTCTACTGACGGAAACCAATCAATATTAAATGATCTAACCTTCATAGATTAAGATATTTATCTGTTATCTTGGCTTATATTAAACAAACACTGTTTATCCCGCCACTTGTGTTTGATTTGGGATAATATATATAATAATAACACATTAAAATATTATTTTAGAAACAACATTTATTGAGGACAGTTGATTTACTATAAGATAATTTTTGGTTATGACTGTATTTAAACTTAAAATAACCACCAATGAGTAAGAAAATTCTGATGCTGATGATTTTAAAACAAGCTTATAGGGCTGTTGAGAACCAGAACTAAACTGACCTGAGCCTGAAGTTTAGATGCTTCCCTATTATTGATATTCATATTGCGCATCTTATGATCTTACTCATGCTTTTCACTTTTCATATAATCAACATAGATGAAATTTAAAAATATATATATATATTTTATTTAAACATCAATATGAAACTAAATTGTTTAATGACTATTAGGCTACAACACTTAGGCCTGGCTATAGCCTACAGAGAAATTTAATGTCGGAGTGGGATTTGAGCGACCGCCCTCTTACAGTGAGCATGTGGGGGGAGAGGTTCGATTTTCGAACAATCATCGAATATTATTTTTCTCGATATGCCAGTCCTTAATATTTGGTGTTTTAAATGCCTGTTTGAGGTCTCTGTGAAAGTTTTAAAGCAGTCTTTTACTGCCACTTTCAGAGCGGTCACATCCGTAACATTGTTTTTTCCTCATAAATGCGAACACGAAAAATCAAATTAAATGAATATTTTATGTTCTGTGGAGAGCCAACCCTTCTTCATCCGGTGGGTAGTATTACTTTTGGTTTGCGCAGTGTAGCCTACTTCACAGAATAACTAAAAAATATTTTGCCACCTAAAAGTTAAAGATTTTTTGTGTCACGTCCGTAACGCATGTGTATCCTCATATTAAATATAAAACATGTGTAGACTGATATTTTTCTAATGTCTGGACTCCTTTATTAAGGGAGTATGGATAGGCTATAAACAGTGTTAAATGCATTTTCTGAGAATTTATATATCAAGTAGGCTATTGACTGCAAATGTCACGTCCATAACGCTGGAATTGCCCAATAGTAATTTAAAGATGTGTTAGCATTGGGTCTGGACGGGAAGGATAGCTCTGGGAGTTGGAAGGGGTGTGTCGCGATTCTGCCTTCTCGCACCGCAACACAGGTTCGTGGATCTGAGTGTCTCGATTTCGGTTTCATATCGCATATCGTTACAGCCCTAATAATCATAGATGACGCCACGGGTTTTTATTCAAAACAAAGAATGTAGCCTACGTTTGTATGTAGACCTATAGGCAATATATATATATATATATATATATATATATATATATATATATATATATACATACACAATACTTAATAAAATATAATTAACATTATTTTATTGCATTTGTATTAGTTGTTTGAAGAGTAAAAAAAATCGGTCGATCTTAACGCAAGTTAAGTCGTGGCCTACTAAAAGGAAGAAAAAAAGAAAAAAAATAGGGTCGATCCTAAATTGATAGGGTCGGTCGAGTTATGGCAAACAAGAATATTTTAAGGATGGCCTTATTGAAAATGTGTAGGCCTACCAATGTACTCATAGAGCCACATTGACAACACCATATCTCTGGAAAATAATCATACTGGCCCTTAAAATTTAAGAAAGAAAAAAACTTTTTTTTATTTTTTTAAGGATATTGAAATGTTTTTAATATGATCTACAATTTTGACACAAATGACCCAAATGTGTTAGTCTGAGAACCTTTTATAGATCTTTTATACACATACTTAACTGACATATATGTTGTGTGTGTATGACAGTACAAATATTTTGAATGTCATGTTGAGTTGACAAACCGTTTCTTCATCCATGGTCTTGAAATGACTGAGAATGACAAACAATGCTGCCAGCTAGAGTCAAATGTAAATGTTCACTTTATACAGAAACACTGATTTACCCAGATGATGAGACACAGAATCTGCTTCAAAAGCAAATACAAAAGCAATACAATAATTCACCTTTATGTGAGCTTGTTGAAAATGTTCATTTAGAGACCTTCAGCTTAATGCTTTTTCTCATGTCTCTGCAGACTAGATAATTGGGTGAAACTCTTCCCACATGAAGAGCACTTGTACGGTTTCTCTCCAGTGTGAATTCTCTGGTGTGTTTTTAAGTTGCCCGATGTAGTGAAGGTCTGTCCACAGTCAGAGCACACATAAGGTCTCACACCAGTATGAACGCGCTCATGATCTTTTAAATTCTTCAGTCGTGAAAAACTCTTTTCACAAAAAGAACAAAAGTGAGGCTTCACAGCAGCATGAACATTAAGGTGTTGTCGTATGCCTGATTCAAAAGCAAATGTTTTCTCACACTGATCACAGCTGAATGATCTCACTCCAGAGTGACGGCGCAGATGATCTCTAAGAGAATGTTTCTGACTGAAACTGTTTCCACACTGAGAGCATGTGAATGGTTTTTCTCCAGTGTGAATTCTCATGTGCACATTTAGTTGTCCTTTCTGAACGTAAGTCTTTCCACACTGAGTGCATGTAAAAGGCCTTTCTCCAGTGTGAGATCTCATGTGTCTCTTAAGTTTTGCTTCATATTTGAAACTCTTTCCACACTCAGAGCAGGTGAAAGATCCTTTTACTCCTCGTTTCTGTGTGAAATTCTCTTCAGTCTGTGAAACGACTGTGTTTCCATCTTCATTTTTGAAATGTTGTTTGTCTTCATTCACTTCCATCGGGTTTAAAATCAGCATTAAATTCCCACGGATCAATTGAAGACGGACAAATTAGAAACAAAATCAGGAAGCCAAAAATGAACAAAATCCAGTTTACTATCAGGTCTATCTAGTTTTAGATGTATTGTTATTCACATTTAGATATCAGATTTCATCTTAAAGTGATAGTTCACCCAAAAATGAAAATTAGCCCATGATTTACTCACCCTGAGGTCATCCTAGGTGTATATGACTTTCTTCAGTTTCAGACGAATATAGTCGGTGTTAGATTATAAAATGTCCTGGCTCTTCCAAGCTTTATAATGGCAGTGAATGATTGTTTCTGTTTTGAAGTCCATAAAATGAATATTTCTCTTACACAAACGCATCGGCCTTTATTAACCCCCCGGAGCCGCGTGGAGCACTTTTATCATGGAAAAATGCACTTTTATGGACTTCAAAACAGAAACAATCATTCACTGCCATAATAAAGCTTGGAAGAGCCAGGACATTTAATAATATAACTCTGATTGTATTCGTCTGAAAGAAGAATGTCATATACACCTAGTATGGCTTCAGGGTGAGTAAATCATGGGGTAATTTTCATTTTTGGGCGAACTATCCCTTTAATGTTCGTCATCAGTCGTTAAAGAGAATGAAGGAAAACACCAACCTATGTGTTCCTCTGTATCTTCATCTTTTATTCTGCAGGGTTCTTCCTTAATCTCCATCTTCACAATAGTATGTCAATAGTTTCTCCTGGAGTAATTCCTCCTGCTTGCTTCTTCTCCTGTGGGAAGATGGGAATATTCCCCAGCATTTAAACTCTCATGAACGGCTGTGGGAGCTTCACTGACTGAAGGAGTGAATTGTGGTCGTTGTTGCTCATTTAGCAGATGATCATCACACTTACAATCACTCTCAATTTTTAGTTTTTTGCTCGAAAAGTCGTTTAGAAACAATTCCATGAATTGATTGGTTTTTTTGAGAAAGCAGGAGACAATATATGAAACAAACTAAATCACGTCTTTTAAGTTTAAATAAAAAATGGATATATACAAATATAACCAATTAAAAACTAATAATAACATAAAATGTACACATATTTAAAGTCACAGGCATACATGCATATCAATGACAGAAATAAGCTCAATAGAACATCAGTCTTGACATTTAATCAAGTGGTTTGCACATCGTTTGTAATATAAAATTTATTTTGGTTTAATACAAAGTTTAATATACACTAAAGTTGATATGGTTACACTTACAAATTGGATGTATGAAATAATGATGACGTTAGGTTAATTCTTCCCAGAATATTATACCTGAGAGAGATTTATGTTCAAAGACTTTCTGGCAACAGACTCTAAATAATGACAAACAAATTATGAATTTATCTTCTCAAAAGTGGTGTTAATATCAGAGATTAGCTCTATATTTCAAGCACTGTTAGACTATAAATATTTCAATTCAGTTCTGAGAAAAGCTGAAAGAATATTGATGAGGGTTTATTGCTGTAATCAGACATCGATTGAACGTGAGATAATAAAAAATGTGTAATAAACATGCTTCCAAAAAACAAGATATGGTGCCGTTTTCAAGGAATCTTACTTTGTGGCCACTGCAGCGCTTCCAGATTCTACGTCAGAACACCGGCTCATTATTGGCCAACGCTAGTCATGTGAGCACTGCGACACATGCGTGTGCTGCGGCAAATACATAGCCAGCATTCTGACGTAGAACCTGGAAGCGCTGCAGTGCGTTTACTAATTCAACAGCGTAAAGGAGATGAAAAAGGTATTCTCGTCACTTCGTAACATTAAGGTTGAACCACTGGAGTCACATGGACTAGTTTAACGATGTCTTTACTACCTTTCTGGCCCTTGAAAGTGGTCATTGTGTTGCTGTCTATGGAGGGTCAGAAAGCTCATGATATCAAAATATCTTAATTTGTGTTCCGAAGATGAACAAAGGTCAAACAGGTTTAGAACGGCATGAGGGTGAGGAAATAATGACTGAATTTTCATTTTGGGGTGCACTAACCCTTTAACAACCTCGATTAAATCTGACTGAACACCTTCCGAACTTTCGTTCCTCCCTAAAAGCCCAAACTTAAAGCCAAACCATGTGATTGTAAAGTGTAGATCAGTGATTGTCGTAAAATACAGTCTACTGTTGCTAAACTAAAGGACATACTCAATAATAAAAAGAGTTGCTTAAAGGGGACATATCATGCTAAATCCACTTTTTTAGCCCTTAAATGCATTTTGTTGTATATTTGGAGTGTTTAGAAGTACAGAAAAGTTGAAATTATTCTCTTCAGGTGCTTCGTTGATATCTTTATATTCTGTTTTGGCCTTATTTTTCAACCTGTTCCGATTTTTCTGTTCTCTATGACGTTTTTTGAACTATTACGTCACAGTATTTGCAGCGTAACTGCCAAATAAGGACATTGACTTCCGGCCCAACACTTCGAGCAATCCGCCATTTCTATTTCTCGCTGCAATTTTGTAGTCCAAGCTAAAGGATGCAGAAGTTACGAGAGGGTAAGTAAAAATGTTCGGTTGTTGGATGTAGTAACCCACACGCTTCATTACACCGTCTAATGTAGATGAACTGCTGCGCTTGTGACAGGGCGCATGTTTAACTGAAAGAACGAGCAGAGAGAGAGACCCGGTCGCACGCACGCACTCTCTCTCTCTTCGGAGCCAGGCGAAAGTGTAAACAAGACTTCACCGTCTCCAAACTAGACGCTGTCTTGCGCTCTTCTCCCTCGCACATATTAATCTAAATAAATCGACACGGTGGTAAAAGGTCGGAAGACCAAAGTCTCATGTGTAAATACAGTAACACACCATTGCGATACATCCATATGAAGACGTTGTTCTGCAGGTTCGTCGTCTTCATTTTCATCTCGCTCCGGCTCCGACTCTGGCTCGAACATGTAAGGCTGGCTGGACAAGTCTTCCGTTGTTGACATTTTGTTAATAACGTGTGAATAAAAAGTTTCTGTGCCGCTAGATAATCGTATCTCTGCTATGAAACTACAAAAATGGCCGAACGGGGTGGAGTTGAACCGAGTGTCACCTCTACAACCAGGAGAGGGGGTGGGGTATGAAGTGTCTCAATTGTATTTAAAGAGACCGCACCAAAACGAGTTGCTCTCAGACGCACATCAGAAAAGGGGTAGAAAAGGGGCCTGTGGAGCTATAATAATGAGGAATTCAGACCCAAGCATTGCAGTTCCGCTTTATATAGACTACAAATGTATGATTTATATGTAAAAAGGAACGATTTAAAAGCATGATATGTCTCCTTTAACTGCATTCTGTGTGCGCGCTCCGAGACTTCAGACTGATCTCATGAAATGGCGTATGTATGACACGCCAATTCGTATTTCCATTTTTGGCGTGTTATCAACACGCATAATCGCTTTTCAGCGTGTTTATCAACGCCGTTGATTTACGTTACATTACTGTATATAAATATATATGACCTACCCCAACCGCGTCCCTAAACCTACCCATCACTCGGGTTAATACCATTTATGAGTGTTCCCCTACCATCCTAGGAAAAAAAATATTGCTCCCCAGATGTAGATATACATTTTCCTCCGTTTCGCTCGGACATTTAACGGCGTACACATACACGCGGAATCACTCTGACGTTTAACGGCGTACACATACACGCGCGTGGACATACACGCGGAAAGCTCAAAATGCGTATAAATAACACGCCACTTGACTTGAAAGTGGCGTGTATGTTTACGCAAAGTCATGATGTCATGTTGGAGACTTAGTGGAACATGGCGAAGAAAATTGAACTTTGGGTTCGTGCCTAAACACTTAAAAACAGACAGAAATATGTCAAAATGTCCAGCTTGGTGAGTTTTCACTTAAACACTGTTGGTTATCTCTTAAGTGAACATAAACAATTGGGAAATAAGTCGCATTTGTAACAGTATATTGATTCCGTGCTTTCGGTCTTAAAGTGACATCAGCCTAATATTCCTGCTGCCATCTGTGTCATTAAAGGGATAGTTTACCCAAAAATGAAAATTCGGACATCATTTACTCACCCTAAAGTCGTTTCAAGCCTGTATGAATTGCTTTCTTCTGCTAAACACAAAAGAAGATATTTTGAAGAATGTGGGTAACCAAACGGTTGATGGATCGCGTTGACTTCTATGTATGGAAGAAAAGCTATGGAAATCGATGCACATCAACTGTTTGGTTATTGACATTCTTCAAAACATCTTTTGTGTTCAACGGAACAAAGAAATAAAAGACTATAAATGATGACAGAATATTCATTTTTGGGTTGAAGAAGGAGAGATTAAACATGTCAACAGAGGTGAAATAAAATCAGCTGCAGAGAAGCAATATGGTCTGGACCCAGCGATTTATTCACATCTAGATCTTTTTGTCACAAAATACTCTGAAACTGGTTGAGGATCCAAACGCAGTCGTTTATTACTAAATCATAATCCATAAAACAGGCAACAGGTCAAAAATACAGGACAGATAATACAAAGAGACAACAGAGCAGAAAAACAGTCAAACGAGGAAATCTAAGAGAAACCAGGCAGAAAATGAAAACCAAAACACAGATAACCAGAGGGAGAGCTCTCAGAAATGCAGTGTGACACTAACAAGACTTTGCAAAGAGTCAGTGAAAACACAGGGCTTACATAGAGGGTATGCCCAGGACTGAGTGGCAAAAGAGCTGCTAAGCTCTTAAAGCTGTTAAGCATTTGCTGTTTGTCTGCAATTTTATTACAATCATTTTCACTGCAAAAAAGTCTTTAATATCTTAACGCATCATGTCTATACATATAAAACAAGTTATTTGAAATATAGATTAAGATTTAATAGACTATTATTGCCACTTTTACCCAAATCCCTCATATATTCTAACTATTACTTTGACCTTCCCCAAAGGTTCCCCTTGTCAAACAATCAAACTTCACTACTAATTTTAGCAAATTATCCAGCTTTTGATTAATCTAAATGTCAAATTATTTACTTGTAAGTGATGAATCTGAACATGAAAATTTGCTAATTAGAAAATGTCGGGCAACGGTTTTTCTCATGTTTCTGTAGAGTAGATAATTGGGTGAAACTCTTCCCACATGAAGAGCACTGGTGCGGCTTCTCTCCAGTATGAATTCTCTGGTGTGTTTTTAAATTGTTGGATGTAGTGAAGGTCTTCCCACAGTCAGAGCAACAATGAGGTTTCACACCAGTATGAACACTCTCATGCCGTTTTAAATTCTGCAGTCGTGAAAAACCCTTTCCACAAAAAGAACAAAAGTGAGGCTTCACAGCAGCATGAGTTTTAAGGTGTGTTTTTAAGCTTGATGCCAAAACAAATGTTTTATCACACTGATCACAGCTGAATGATCTCACTCCAGAGTGACGGCGCAGATGAGTGGTGAGAACGCTTTGGGATGTGAAACTATTTCCACACTGAGAGCATGTATAAGGCCTCTCTCCTGTGTGAATTCTCATGTGCACATTAAGGCTTCCTTTATGAGTGAAACTTTTTCGACACTGAGAGCATTTGAACAGTTTTTCTCCAGTGTGAGTCCTCATGTGCACATTAAGGCCTCCTTTATGACTGAAACTCTTTCCACACTGAGAGCAGGTGAATGGTTTTTCTCCAGTGTGTTCTCTCGTGTGTCTGTTAAGGGTTGATTTACGTGTGAAAGTCTTTCCACACTGAGAGCAAATGAACAGATTTTCTCCAGTGTGAGATTTCATGTGTTTATTAAGGTCTGATTCGTGCACGTAAAACAGTCCACACTCACAACAGGTGAAAAATTCTTTGTCTCCAAAATTTTCAGCTTGTTTTTGTGTGAAATTCTCTTCAGTCTGTGAAACGACTGCATTTCCATCTTCACTTTTGAAATGATGAGGTTTTTCAAACAGATGTTTGTCTTCATTTGTATACGTCAGTTCTCCATCTTCATTAGTGAAATGATGCCATTTGTCTTTATTCACTTCCATCGGGTCTAAAATCAACATATTAAATAATAAATTCCCCAATTTCAATCAAAGAAGGAAAATGAGAACTGAAGAAATCAAAAATGTATTTTTAATATAAGAGATTCCTTTGTGAATTTAGTTTATGTCAGTTTATTTTACTTTATGCAATATGTGCAGAATTGCCATAAATGTGTAGTCCCATTCTATACAACATTTAATTTTAATATGAATGTTCTTATGGCAACATGTAATGAAAAAAAAGGAGAAATAACTTAATAACAGTTTCATAAGAATCTCTCATATGTCATAGGAAATACTGCTTTAAAATTTCTTTCCCTTTTCACTTGTTGTGTCTCCCCAAAATGCCTGATAAACATGCTGTCTCTACAGAGGACATGTATGAAATCAGTGCCCTGTTTCATAATATTATGAATATATTCGGAATATTTCGTTCATATTCTGATTGGAAACCCCATAACATTAAGATGTTTATTTATGACAAACAATTGGAAAATTACTCAGGTATAAATAAACGTACTTTGTTACTTACGTAACCTCAGTTCCCTTAGAGATAAGGGAACGAGTACTGCGTTGCAAACGCTATGGGAAAATCCTTTCTCGAGAATTATTGAAGTCTTTATTTTAAAACACATTGCAACTGCACGACCCTAAGGCGAGTCGGCAGAGGCGAGTGGTCCAATCGGCGCGCCTGGCAACTTGCCAGCCTCGAGTGCGGCAAAATAGGCGTGGCTGAAGAGTATAAATTCAGAGAAAACTCGCCATATGACAGGTTTAATCGACTGAAGCGAAGCACCTGATATAAGCGAAATAGCACGGCAGGCAAGGCAGTACAGGTTACCAAGTACGTTCCCTCACGAGAACGGTTCTCTCGTACTGCGTTGCAAACGCTATGCGAACCCATTTTAAAACGCCGTGCTATTTGCCAGTGACTACTCTGAAGGTGTCCGGGGAGACCCGAGACTAATAACAGAGTAGTCTAAATCATAATGGACCAGAATGTCGGGCCCTTAGAATGATATTCACCACATAAAAGGGTATGAAGGCCACCGCGGGAGGGGACCTGGTTCATACATAGGTCTGGATTAGACTAGCCAGAGACTTAAATAGAGAGAACTCGTGCCTGCAAGGCGGGAACCTCTAGATTATAGAATCTTGCAAATGTGGACGGAGCGGACCAGCCGGCCACCGCACAAATGTCTTTGATCGGGACTCCATTGGACCAAGCCCAAGAGGAAGCCATACCTCTTGTGGAGTGAGCTCTAACACCTATGGGGCACGAGAGACCCAGAGAGGTGTAAGCTAGGGAGATGGCATCCACTTTCCATCTTGGCAGTGTTAGTTTCGTGACCGGTAGCCCTTTGGTGCGGCCCCCGAAACAGATAAAGAGCTGTTCAGACTGTCTGAAAGAGGCAGAACGTTCCAGATAGATTCTCAGGGCTCTGACAGGGCAGACCGTGAGAGCATCGCTATCTTCTCCCGATATGGGAAGAGCTGATAGGGAAATAACCTGGGCTCTGAACGGAGTTGAGAGCACTTTTGGTACATATCCGTGTCTTGGTTAAAGGACGACTTTGGAGTCATTGGGCCCGAACTCAAGACAGGAAGCGCTCGTGGAGAGTGCTTACAAGTCCCCAACTCTTTTAACTGACGCTAGTGCTAACAGCAGAGCGGTTTTAAAAGAGAGGGATCAAAGATCACCCGACTGAAGTGGCTTGAAGGGAGGTCCCTTAAGGGCTCGTAGAACCAGGGAAAGGTCCAAGGCCGGCACCGAAGGTGGTCGAGGCGGGTTAAGTCTCCTGGCCCCTTTAAGGAAGCAAACGATGAGGTCACTTTTACCCAAGGAAGAGACAGCCACAGGCAAGTGAAAAGCTGCAATAGCTGCAATACACTTTGAGTGTGGAGGGGGAGCGCCCCACGTCCAACAGCTCTTGGAGAAATGTAAGCACCATTGGTACTTCACAACTATGTGGGTCGAGGTTCAGAGCTAGACACCAGTTGGAGAACACTGACCATTTGTGATGGTAGAGGCGCCTAGTGGACGGAGCTCTAGCCTCCAATATGGTATTCAGGACACCTGGGGTACCACCGCCATGTTGCCCGTACGAACCAAGACGTGGTGTCTCGCCAGATATGGGAGGAAGGATTTCAGGGCAAGAAAAACTGCTCTCATTTCGAGGCAGTTGATGTGTAGGTGTTTCTCCGAGCTCGACCAGAGGCCGGAGGCAGGCCTGCCCTCGTACAGGGCTCCCCAACGGAGGTTGGAATCGTCTGTTGAGATAACACTGCTCTCTGAAACCAGACCCATGTTCACACCCTGCTGACACCAGCTGGTGTCCTTCCAGGGGGCCAGAGCTCTGGTACAGCGCTGGTTTACCCTGATATTTACGAGGCCCGGACGCCATGCATGGGCTGGAATTTGAGGCATTAGCCACGGCTGAAGGGGGAGCATATGAAGTAGGCCTAGCAGGAGTACTGACAATGCTGAAGCCATAAAGCCCAAAACCCTTTGAAACCTTCTGAGGAGTAAATGGGAGCCCACTTTGAATGACGCGGCAAGCCGCTGAATTGACAAAGTCCGGCCCGGCGTGGGCCATGCTCTCATGTGAACGGAGTCGAGAACTGTTCCCAGGAATGTGATCCGTTGGCTGGGGGACAGCACACTCTTGGCAAAGTTTACCCCGAGCCCGAGGCTTTCGAGATGGCCTAGGAGCCAGGCTCTGTAAGTATGGGACTCTGCCTCTGACTGAGTCAGTATGAACCAGTCGTTGAGGTAGTTCAGAATACACATTGCCCGCTGTCTCAGGGGGGAGAGAGCCGCATCCATGCACTTCGTGAATGTACGAGGCGCTAGAGCCAGTCCAAATGGTAGGACTGTATATTGATATGTCTGCCCCTCGAAGGCGAATGTCAAGAATGGCCTGTGATGGGGGTTCACTTGGATGTGAAAGTAAACTTCTTTTAGATCTACTGAGAAGAACCAGTCTCCTGGGCGGATCTGCGCCAGGATGTGTCTGGTCGTAAGCATCCTGAATGGCTGTACCATGAGGGCACGAGAAAGTAACGGCTGTAGAAGCTTGACTCGCTTTGTGATCTCGATAGCCCCTTTTGCCAGCAGATACGATACTTCTGAATGGAGGACATGAGCCATAGTGCTCCCTACCGAAGTGCAAGTTATAGCGCGGAAGCGCGGAGGTCTGCGGGGGCGAATTGAAGCGAGTAACCGTTCATTATGATATTCATCAACCAATCTGACACTTCGGGAATGGCCTGCCAAGCCAGAGCCTGATAAGCCAGTGGCTGGATCATATCTGAAGGCGAAGCGCCCAGACTCGGGGGCTCGACCTGGCAGAGGTTTATGTGAGGACATTTTCTCGATTTGTGCTTTGTGTGGGTCGCTGTCAAAACAGAGTTTGGGTGCAGGGGTGCCTGACAAATGATGGGCCCATGTTCTGCATTTAACACTACTCCAACCGCCTGAACTGAAGAGGGGGCTGTGAGAGACACTCGAGCGATCTTCGGGGGTGGTCTTGCCGTAGCGGGACATGAACCTCTCTTTCCCCCGGCTAGGACGGCTTCTTAGGCTCGTGGTCCAGTGTGAGCTTTGGACGAGGACCTTGGCGCTTGGGGAGCGGGTAACGCTTTGCTGGCTTGTAGCGTGGGCCAGTCTCAGCCGATGGGCGGGGCTGGTAAACCTGCGGTGCTGGTTTCTCTGGCTGTGTTGTACTCTTGGGGTGCCGTGAAGCCGAACTAGAGCGCTTCGGTAGGAAGTGCTTCATTGCACTGGAAGCTTTCTGAGCCTCGGTGAAGCGCTCTGCAAAGCCGCTGACGGAAGGGCCGAAGAGACCTGTCGTGGAGACCGGTGAGTCGAGGAAGGCTGTCCTGTCCGCGTCCCTTATCTCAGTTAAATTCAGCCATAAGTGGTGCTAAAGAACAAGAACAAGGCTGGCCATGTTGCGGCCGATAGCCTGGGCAGTGGTCTTTCTGGCCCGCAGTGCAAGGTCAGTAGCGCTGCAAAGGTCCTTGAAGGCGTCTGGATCGGGTCCCGACTCGTCCATAGCGGAAGTAGTTCTGCACAGCTTAGACGGGTGCGTCGCTTTTGTTCTCCAACTGCCTGCAGTGGGAGGGCACAAATGACCGGCGACCACTTCCTCAAGTGTCAAGAGCTTCACATAGCCCTTCTCTTCAGCGCTGTCAACAGATGAGAGTGTGGTAGAAGCATAAGAGCGCGTTTGCGCTGAAAATGGCGCGCGCCAGGATTTAGTGAGCTCCTTGTGGACCTCGGGGAAAAATGGAGCGGCACGCTGGCGAGGAGCCTGTTGGCGCCCCGGCAGGAACCATTCATCAAGGCGGCTTCTAGCGGACTCTTCTGGGGAAAGCCAGTCGTGTCCCAATTGGTCGACAGCGCGAGTGACAACGCGGAGAAGCTTGGCGTCAATACTCGTTCTGGTGTCGATCCTTTCAGTCTGAGAAGGAGGGGCGGGGTCCACGGAGCCCGACCAATCCTCACACTCAGACGCCGCTACAGAAACTGCGTCATCCAGGTCCTCTGCAGATCCACCGAAAGACGAGTGCAGCCACTTCGAGAGAGGGGCGTTGGTCGCTCTTTGCGAATAACACAGGAGAAGTGTCAGAAGGTGTAGGCAAGGCACACGAGGAGGGACCCGGTGTGCAGGCGCTCAAATCACCACGCTCGTGGATCCTCTGCTCACGCCGCTTCTTCCTACAGGGCTCGATGGGCGCCAGCGACGGAAGATGAGCGGGCCTGAGCTCTGAAGTAGCGCAGAGACAGGCATGCTGTCGCATGAAAGGCAGCCGCCTTTAGTGAGCGCTGCCTCGGCGTGCTCAGGACTGAGGCAGACAGCACACTAGGTGAGTCGGTCTGACACACGAAGGGGAATCCCGCAGGATTCGCAGACGGGGAGCAGCATTTGAAACAATGTGCTCTGCTCTTTTAGATAGAAAGCTTGTAAAGGATATCTCGTCAGATGCCACAGGGAAACGATCAGCTTGGGCAAGGAATGACGGGCGCTGAAGCTGTTCCGCTGAAGGGCTGCTCGACGGCGAGAAGGCTTCTTATCCGGGGAGGTCAGCGAAACGAGGTGAGAAACATATCTGTCATATGGCGAGTTTTCTCTGAATTTATACTCTTCAGCCACGCCTATTTTGGCGCGCTCGAGGCTGGCAAGGTGCCAGGCGCTCCGATTGGACCGCTCGCCTCTGCCGACTCGCCATAGGTTCGTGCAGTTGCTGCAGCACAGCCAATCAGCTCGCTAGCACTCGAACTATGATGGTCGCTTGCTGTGCAGCTGCAATGCGTTTTAAAATAAAGGCTTCAATAATTCTCGAGAAAGGAGTTTCCCATAGCGTTTGCAACGCAGTACGAGAGAACCGTTCTCAAAAGGGAACTCAGACACACAAAATATTATCATATTTCCATAAGAGTGCTAAATTTGATCATTCAGTCAATATCACTCTTTTTTAAAAAACAAGAAGTTGAAGTTGTAATGTTGAAAAGCCCTGAATGTGCTCTTTACAGGACTGTGACATGAATGATCTCAGAGAAATTCACTAAAATATAATGTCCTCTACAGAGGATAAAGTCTATGCCTGGGTCTCAGGAGGAAATGTGAGCTTCCTCATCAGTCATTAAAGAGAATAAAGGAAAACACCAACCTGTTTGTTCCTCTGTATCTTCATCTTTTATTCTGCAGGGTTCTTCCTCAAACTCCATCTTTACAATAGTATGTCAGTAGTTTCTCCTGGAGTAATTCCTCCTGCTTGCTGCTTCTCCTGTGGAAGATGGGAATATTTCCCAGCATTTAAACTCATTGTTTAGAAACTGTTTGATTTTTTTTTTTTTTTTTTTTTTTACAACACACTGCAAAACACAGCTATGCAGCATAATTCAAAACATAATAATAAATAATAAAATCTGAACATTGGCTCTCTGTCTTTATTCGGCTTTGTTCTCTTGATTTCTAAATAGAATTCATAAAAATATTGAATAGAGTAGGCTAACTAATAGGGGCACACTGTAACGCAGTGTTATAACATTTCCCAGCCCCACAACTGAGACTTTAACCCAGCGAGATCAGCATTAAAGAACCATCTAATTTGTTAAATAACAGATTGGAGATTAAAATAATATCAGATTTGTCTAATTTTAAAAAAACACAAAAGACAGAGATGAAAAATTTACTTGGAAGAAATTTACTTTTGCTATGGTTAAATAAATGTTCAGTGATATGTTACGAAGATTTTTACATTTTGGCGCATTTTCTTCTCTATACAGTGACAGTGTTGATATGGCAACTAAAAAACACAAAGTTTATTTGCTAGCATGTGTTTACAACACCGCGATAGTTCCCTACATCCCCACCCCAACATTAAAAACTGTTTACCAGGTTTAATTTGTTCATTACATAAAATGAAAACACAACTCATAATCTTCACAAATTATAATGTGAAAAACAGTCAGTAACGAGTTTACGTTTCACGAGCGTATGAACAACATCAGTCGGTTCGATTAATTTCTGAGTGATTCACTAAATGAATGAACACTCGTTTAGTCGTTTAAATTTCGATTTCTCCTATTAAATAATAAAATGAATGTACTCACAGTCTGAAACAGCAGATTTAGAGCTGAATGAACGGCTGTGTTCCACTTCTCCTGTTTATGTTCCCTTCCCTCGCTCACTTCTCTTCTTCTCCTAGACTCGGATGTGTGTCATTGCTTCGGTTGCTCAAGCGCCTCTACTGGCGGAAACCATTTTAAACTATCTAACCTTCAAAGATCTGCTGAATTTCAAACAATGCTATAACTTCTTGCTTTCCCTGTATTCTGCTTCAGCTCTCCTTCCCTTGGTAAACTGTATGCATGTATGTATGTGTATGTTAGAGTAATTAAGTGTTTAGTCTAGTTAATAAAGTCTTGTTCCTGTCACACTAAAGTTGTCTGTGTCTCAAGCTCATACTGGAGTCTCTAATCATGCAGATTTTTGGCTACAGGCTCTGAATGGTACTATACAGTAAGAAAGACATTTCCCACACCCCGGAAATGTACATTTCTTAGAATTAATAAACAATTAACACTGAGTGTTCACGGCACAAACAGGTTAATTTATTGTAATATTAATTTTACTATATTAAGATAATTCTACTAACTGATCCAAATATTCATAATCAATTATAACAAGTTATTATTGATTATTAATATTTCATAGAGCTAATTTGCTACACTAACATGAACAAACAACAAACAGTTGTATTTTTTATTAACTAACCTTAACAAAGATTGATAAATAGTCCTTCAGTAATAAATGTATTGCTCATGGTTAGTTCAGGTTAATACATCAATTAATGTTAACAAATGAAACCTTACTGTAAAGTTTTACCATTATTTTATATATTGTATTTATGCTATTTTAAATAACCTACACATAATTTATCATAATTTTAATATATATATATATATATTAATATGATTTTATTATAACATCTTTATTTCGAAAGTATTTAAAATACAGGCCTAGGCCTTATGGTTACTTTTTATTGAAATTTACAACCATATGTGTGCATTATCAACTTTGTGATTGCATTCACTTTCAAAAACTCAAAGCAAGACAACGACCCGTTACTGAATCAACACACTTTAGCGGTTCGTTATTGGTTTTAATGTTATGTAAGGGGAATGTCCTTAAACACTAATCAAAGAAATATCATAACGTCTGTCCTCTTCTTTTAAAAGAACGTCAAGTGATGCGCTTGAACCATTACAATATTGAGTTCTGATTGGACAATTCCTGTTATTTATAGTTCGTTAATTATCATATGCATAGAATTTTAATATTCCAATAGCATGATTAGTTTTACATTATAGCTGGTTAATCTAATGGGGGACGGTGGGGGGTTGTGGTTTAACAGAGGGGAGCTTATTTGTCATTAGAACCCTGCTTACATTATTTGCATGCATTAAAAATGTTTAACGTTTCATTTTCTCATCAAATAAAATGAAAACACAAATCATAATCTTCACAAATTGTTTAAGTGAAAAACCAGTCAGTAGCGAGTTCACTTAATGAACTGACTCATTTAGTAGTTTGTATTTAGATTTCTCCTAATAAATGATAAAATGAATGTACTCACAGTCTGAAAAACAGCAGATTAAGAGCAGTCAATGATGTTGTTTGTGTTCCCTTCCCTCGTGTGATTTTTTATTTTTTTCCCAGGATGGTAGGGGAAGGTACCGCCTTTTTTCGCCTCTGATTGGCTAGAAGGGCTCTCCTCCGATTGGTTATTTGATTTGAATATGAAACCAACCCATCACACACACACAAACACACACTAACCCAACCCCTAGGGGTTGCACGACTACTGATTTCTGCTAGTCGATTTCTTATCAAAACAATACTCGAGTTACTCGACTACTCGTCGTTTATGCTACTGTACATGAAAAGACATGAAATAGCTAGATCTTATCAATAAACATTTATTAATTCATAGCCTAATGCAACAATTACATAAGTAAACTCTTAAAACTTTATAATTATGACATTTCATTTTTAAATTTTCATGTAACAGTCTAAAGCCAAATAAATAGCCGTTCTTGCCTTTCATTTCAGACGTCTGCTTCTAGGGGCCGTTCACATATCGCGTCTTTTCCGTGCTCAAGGTCGTTATTTCAAATGTAGGAGCGCGGCGAGCGCGCTCATAATGAAAGCAACGGACGTGGTGCGCTAGTTTGTCCAGGCGGGTTTTTCCTTCTCATCTCCAGAAATATATCTAGTAGTAAAGCTAATGCAAGGGCTAGAAATAAATTAATCCTTTGCTGAATGATACTTCTTCGTCGTCATCATGTAGAGCGCAGTTTGGTTGCATAGCAACGACAGACGCCACGGGAGCGCAAGCGCTTGTAGGAGACAGCGGCATGGCCGCGCGCGCTTTCCACACGTTTTTAGAAGCAATATGTGAACGGCCTCTTGCAGAGTAGGCCAATTACAATATTTTTGTCATCCTTGATGAAATTCTTCCACACATCTGACGCGTGGTGTCTGTTGGTGACGTTCGCCATTTTTAATTAATTTTGTTTAATGGACGCTCGAGTAGTCGATTGTTTCCGACAGCGTCGACTAGTGGTTGAAGTAGTCGATCTATCGACTACTCGACTAGTCTATGCAAGCCCTACATCACACACACACTAACCCGACCCCTAAACCTACCCATCACACACACACACACTCACTAACCCGACCCCTAAACCTACCCAGGCGGGTTTAGCCTTCTGGCCCCCTTGAAGAAGTGCACGACCAGGTCATTTCTTCCCAGTGATTGCCCGGCCACATGAGCGTGAGATGCTGCTATGGCCGCTACATATACTTTGAGTGTGGAGGGGGAATGACCCGCGTTCAAAAGCTCTTGTAAAAAGAAGAGCACCATTGGCAATTCGCACGAGTAGGGGTCTAGGCTCCATGCTGTACACCAGCAGGAGAACACAAATCATTTTGGAGCGTAAAGGCGCCTGGTCGAGGGCGCTCTTGCTTCAGTGATAGTTTTCAGCACTCCTTCTGGGAGATACCCGGATACCCGTTGAGGGGCCATACATGGAGGGCCCACAAGTCAGGACGGGGGTGCCAGATCGTCCCGTTTGCCTGTGTGAGGAGATCTCTCAATCAGTCATGGGGCTGTTTCCAGCAGGTGAGTCAACTCGGAGAACCATAGCTGGTTCTTCCAGAGAGGAGCTACCAAAAGCACTGCACACTTGCTCTCCCTGATCCGTTAGATGACCTGAGGTAGCATCATGACTGGAGGGAATGCATTCAGCGGGCGGCTTGGCCAATCGTGGGCTAGTGCATCCCTGTCTTTGGAGAAAAATGCCTGGCAACGAGCATTGTCTTCCGAGGCGAAGAAGTTGACCTCTGCCTCGACGAAGATGCTCCCTATGAGCTGAACCGTTCACGGGTGAAGCGACCATTCCCCTGGGGGAACATTGTCTCTTGATAGCATATTCGCACCCTGGTCCAGAATGCCTGGCACTGACGTAAGCCGCACTTTCATTTGTATAGAGTTTATGACTGTTCCCAGGAAGGAAATACTTTGACTGGGAGACAGTATTGATGCTGAGACCTAGGCATTCTAGGTGGCTGAGGAGCCAGGATCTGTGAGTTACTAACTGCGCCTCCGATTGGGCTATAATCAGCCAATCGTCGAGGTAGTTTAACACTCGCGCTCCCTGTTGTCTCAGGGGGGTGAGAGCTGCACCCATGCACTTCGTAAACGTACAGGGTGCTAGAGATAGGCCGAACGATAGGACCGTGTACTGATAAGCCTGCCCCTCGAAAGCGAATCTCAAGAATGGCCTGTGATGGGGCATTATCTGAATGTGAAAATAAGCATCTTTCAGATCCACTGAGAAAAACCAATCCCCTGGGCGAATCTGCGCGAGGATTTGTTTGGTTGTCAGCATCCTGAACGGGTGCGTCATAAGCGCTTTGTTCAGGTTCTGAGATCTAGGATGGGCCTAAACGGGGGTCGCACACCGGACACGCAGCACAGTGCCGTCTTTAAAATTCAAACACATTATTCTCTATGAGAATGTGTGAGAAAGTGGCGCGTCAAGGTTTGGATGGATGTGTCGCTTTGGCTTTCCATCCCATAGCGATGGGCGTGCAAAGGTGTGCGGCCACCGCTTCTTCGAGGGGAGGAATCGCCTCTTATCCTTTCTCCACAGCGCCGTTGGCAGTCGAGAGCGTTTAGGAGATGGAAGGCTTTAGACAAGTTGAATGTGGACTGCTTATAGGACTGTTGAGAACTAGAACTAAACTGACCTGAGCCTGAAGTTTAGATGCTTCCCTATTATTGGTATGCCTGGAGTTAAATTGTTGGGAATTTATTTTCCTTCTTCAAAGCAGAGACCAGGAGATGTTGGGATATCGTTCAAGCAGAAGTTATTCTTTATTGAGCGTTGCTGCAGTTCGTCCAACAACCTAATCTAAAGTAACTTTACATGGTATCTTATAGGCATTTTAGGAGGAGGGACTTCTGGAGGTGGAGACAAACTCAAACAAAGCATACAAAAGGTAGGGAGGAGTTGATTCTATCAAGCGAAAACTGGTTTGGCAGGTTATCTGGCTGCTCAACAATTCGGCCCAATCAAGAGAAACAGGCCCAATCAGCATAACACTATCATTCAAAATGCATAGACGTTAATTCCATCAGTCTGAGTGAAACTGGGACTCCAAGAGCAATTAAAGACAATAAAGAGAAAACAGGAATTGCAACTTGGCTGAGCAGAATCATTTGTGTCATCATCTTAACCTTAAAAGCTAAATACAATATTATTCACCGTGATGTTATGTAAGGAAGCATATCTGAAATAGATTCTTAAATTTGTTATTCCACAAGGAATACGAGAAGAATTTTCATTTTTGTGTTGAAGGAGAGATTAAACAGAGAAGAGAAGCAATATGGCCTGGACCCGTGATTTATTCACATCTAGATCTTTTTGGTCACAAAATACTCTGAAACTGGTTGAGGATCTAACTGCAGTCGTTTATTACAGAAATTCTGAATCATAATCCATAAAACAGGCAACAGGTAAAAAATACAGGACAGATAATACAAAGAGACAACAGAGCAGAAAAACAGTCAAACGAGGAAATCCGAGAAACCAGGCAGAAAATGAAAACCAAAACACGGATAACCAGAGGGAGAGCTCTCAGAAATGCAGTGTGACACTAACAAGACTTTGCAAAGAGTCAGTGAAAACACAGGGCTTACATAGAGGGTATGCACAGGACTGAGTGGCTAAGCTCTTAAAGCTGTTATTAAAGCTGTAATGCAAAAAAGTCTTTAATATCTTAACGCATCATGTCTATACATTTAAAACAAGTTATTTGAAAAATAGATTATGATTTAATGGACTATTTTTGCCAGTTTTACCCAAATCCCTCATATATTCAAACTATTACTTTGACCTTCCCCCAAAGGTTCCCCTTGTCAAACAAACAAACTTCACTACAAATTATCAAGCTTTTTATTAATCTAAATGTCAAATTATTTACTTGTAAGTGATGAGTCTGAACATGAACATTTGCTAATTAGAAAATGTCGGGCAACGGTTTTTCTCATGTTTCTGTAGAGTAGATAATTGGGTGAAACTCTTCCCACATGAAGAGCACTGGTGCGGCTTCTCTCCAGTATGAATTCTCTGGTGTGTTTTTAAGCTGCCCGATGTAGTGAAGGTCTTCCCACAGTCAGAGCACACATGAGGTCTCACACAAGTATGAACACTCTTGTGCCATTTTAAATTCTGCAGTCGTGAAAAACTCTTTCCACAAAAAAAACAAAAGTGAGTCTTCACACCAGCATGAGTTTTAAGGTGTGTTTTTAAGCTTAATGCCCAAACAAATGTTTTATCACACTGATCACAGCTGAATGATCTCACTCCAGAGTGACGGCGCAGATGATTGGTGAGAACGCTTTGGGATGTGTAACTATTTCCACACTGAGAGCATATATACGGCCTCTCTCCAGTGTGTTCTCTCGTGTGTCCGTTAAGGGTTGATTTACGTGTGAAAGTCTTTCCACACTGAGAGCAGGTGAATGGTTTTTCTCCAGTGTGTTTTCCCATGTGTCTGTTAAGGTTTGATTTGCGACTGAAACTCTTTCCACACTGAAAGCAGGTGAATGGTTTTTCTCCAGTGTGTTTTCCCATGTGTCTGTTAAGGGTTGATTTACGTGTGAAACTCTTTCCACACTGACAGCATTTGAACAGTTTTTCTCCAGTGTGAATCCTCATATGCACTTTAACGTCCCCTTTGCGGCTGAAACTCTTTCCACACTGAGAGCAGGTGAATGGTTTTTCTCCAGTGTGTTCTCTCGTGTGTCTGTTAAGGGTTGATTTACGTGTGTAAGTCTTTCCACACTGACAGCACATGAACAGATTTTCTCCAGTGTGAGATTTCATGTGTTTATTAAGGTCTGATTCGTGCACGTAAAACAGTCCACACTCACAACAGGTGAAAAATTCTTTGTCTCCAAAATTTTCAGCTTGTTTTTGTGTGAAATTCTCTTCATTCTGTGAAACGACTGCATTTCCATCTTCGCTTTTGAAATGATGAGGTTTTTCAAACAGATGTTTGTCTTCATTTGTATACGTCAGTTCTCCATCTTCATTAGTGAAATGATGCCATTTGTCTTTATTCCCTTCCATCGGGTCTAAAATCAACATATTAAATAATAAATTCCCCAAATTCAGTCAAAGAAGGAAAATGAGAAACAAAGAAATCAAAAATTTATTTTTAATGTAGCACAAATCTAGTTTACTACTGAGTCTACTAGTATCTAGTTCTAGATGTATGGTTATATACTCACGAGAACCAGAAATATAAGAGACTCCTTTGTGAATTTAGTTTATGTCAGTTTATTTTACTTTATGCAATATGTGTAGAATTGCCATTAATGTGTAGTCCCATTCTATACAACTTATTTAATTTGAACATGAATGTGTTCTTGTGGCAACATGTAATGAAAACAAGAAAAAAAACAGTTTCATAAGAATCTCTCGTATTTCATAGGAATACTGATTTAAAATTTCTTTCCCTTTTCACTTGTTGTGTCTCCCCAAACTGCCTGATAAACATGCTGTATGTCCTGCTGTCTCTACAGAGGACATGTATGAAATCAGTGCCCTGTTTCATAATATTCTGAATATATTCAGAATATTTCATTCACAGTCTGATTGGAAATCCCATAACGTTGAGATGTTTATTTATGACAAACAATTGGAAAATTACTCGGGTATAAATAAACGTACTTGGTTACTTGCGTAACCTCGGTTCCCTTAGAGATAAGGGAACGAGTACTGCGTTGCAAACGCTATGGGAAACTCCTTTCTCGAGAATTATTGAAGCCTTTATTTTAAAACGCATTGCAGCTGCACAGCTAGAGCATCATAGCTCGAGTGCCTCGAGCTGATTGGCTGTGCTGCAGCAACTGCACGAACCTATGGTGAGTCGGCAGAGGAGAGCGGTCCAATCGGAGCGCCTGGCATCTTGCCAGCCTCGAGCGCGGCAAAATAGGCGTGGCCGAAGAGTATAAATTCAGAGAAAACTCGTCACAGATTTAAATCGACTGAAGCGAAGCACCTGATATAAGCGAAATAGCATGGCAGGCAATGCAGTACTCGTTCCCTTATCTCTAAGGGAACCGAGGTTACGCAAGTAACCAAGTACGTTCCCTCACGAGAACGGTTCTCTCGTACTGCGTTGCAAACGCTATGGGAACCCATTTTAAAACGCTGTTCTATTCGCCAGTGACTACTCTGAAGGTGTCCGGGGAGACCCGAGAGTAATAACAGAGTAGTCTAAATCATAATGGACCAGAATGTCAGGCTCTTAGAATGATATTCACCACATAAAAGTGTATGAAGGCCACCGCGGGAGGGGACCTGGTTCATACATAGGTCTGGGTTAGACTAGCCAGAGACATAAATAGAGAGAACTCGTGCCTGCAAGGCGGGAACCTCTAGATTATAGAATCTTGCAAATGTGGACGGAGCGGACCAGCCGGCCGCCGCACAAATGTCTTCGATCGGGACTCCATTGGACCAAGCCCAAAAGGAAGCCATGCCTCTTGTGGAGTGAGCTCTAACACCTATGGGGCACGAGAGACCCAGAGAGGTGTAGGCTAGGAAGATGGCATCCACTATCCATCTTGACAGTGTTTGTTTCGTGATACAAAAATCGCTGCAAAAGATGCTTTCCAACAGGTGTTTTACCATTCGTTGTAAAACTGTGGACCTATTTTTTCCAAACGCCTCACACCCGTACATTCTTCCGTTGAGAGCTTGAATAATAGACACTCCAGCCCAGCGGAGTAATACCGAACCTCACAGCACATCCAATACAAGTCAATGGAGTTGGACAAAAACTACAATAAAACCTGTTGGAAAGCATCTTTTGCAGCGATTTTTGTGTGAGCATATTAGTGAACACCCCTGACCACTCGGTGAGTTTCACGTCTTTGTAAACGAAAGTTTAATTCATCTTAGGAAGGATTGTTCTGTGCACCTATGCAGCCATTGTGGAGGTGGGGGGGGGGGGTGCTACCACAAAAACTGAAAATTCTCGGGCCAGCAGCATTTGTCCAAATTTCAATCTTAACCGTTCTATTTCATCAGAAACTATCTGAAAACAGGACTTTAAGTGTAAAATACCGAACTTGTCCTTTAAGAGCCTGTAGAACCAGGGAAAGGTCCCAGGCCGGCACCGAAGGTGGTCGAGGCAGGTTAAGTCTCCTGGCCCCTTTAAGGAAGCGAACGATGAGGTCACTTTACCCAAGGAAGAGCCAGCGGCCGGCAAGTGAAAAGCTGTAATAGCTGCCACATACACTTTGAGCGTGGAGGGGAAGCGCCCCGCGTCCAACAGCTCTTGGAGAAATGTAAGCACCATTGGTACTTCACAACTATGCGGGTCAAGGTTCCGAGCTTGACACCAGCTGGAGAACACTGACCATTTGTGGTGGTAGAGGCGCCTAGTGGACGGAGCTCTAGCCTCCAATATGGTATTCAGGACACCTTCTGGGACGTCCTGGGGTACCAGTTGAGGGGCCATGCATGAAGGGCCCACATGTCGGGACGGGGGTGCTAGATCGTCCTGTTTGCCTGCGTGAGGAAGTCGCTCCTCAGCGGGATCGGCCACGGAGCTGTCGTGGACAGCTGCATCAACTCTGGGAACCAAATCTGGGTTCGCCAGAAGGGGTCTACAAGAAGGACTGCGCACTCTGTGTTCCTGATCCGTTCGATGACCTGAGGGAGCATCGAGACCAGAGGGAACGCATAAAGGGGGAGGCTGGGCCACTCATGGGCCAGCGCATCCCTTTTCTTCGAAAAAAAGGTTGGGCAATGAGAGTTGTCTTCTGAGGCACACGACACACATGCATTATATAATTGCACTGCATATAATGTGTGCTGGTCAACTAGTCTAAAATTAAGAAACACCTAGAACACAGTAAAAATATATATATAAAAAAAGCTAAAAACATAGGAACATTGTGTACAATTAAGATAGGCTAATTTATTTATTTTCCAATATCCAAATATGATACTAAATACCACAGGGAAAGGGGCTTCTATTTGTGACGTGCTGTCTTTGCATTTAAACATTGCACATTTTAAACAGGACACGCATTAGCTGAATAAATGTTAGCCAATACTAACATATTTATATAAAACAGTTGACAATGAATAGACAGGAGTCCAATAATAGCATAACGAATCACTTATTCTAAAAATAATATAAAGTATAAGTTCCGAATCCGACATATAATGAGGGCTGTGTTAACAGTAAAACGTCTGTCATTTATCGAATTTTAAAAGCAGGGATGGATAATACAAAATGCTTTTTGACAAAAAAATCAAGCAAGAACAAAATTTAAACTTAGCCCGTCAATTTTCATTTTACAATGATCTTCTCTCTCCGTGTGCGCGCGTCGTGTTTATGAGAAAGCTCGCGCAGCACTGATACAACGGTACTTTTTAATCCATAAGTAACTAACGCGCTAGTTTTCATACAAAATAAATATGTAACATAATTAACACAATAACGTAACATACGTTTCTCAACACTGAGAATGAATGAATAAATAAACGCCTGTTTCTCCAGACTCGCGCTTATCAGTAGGCTAATCCACAAATCACAGCACTTTCCTAATCACTAAGCCATAGCGATAGTTCAGCATTACTTCAGCATTTTATTATTTGCATGACTGAATGATGTCTTCCTCTTTTCTGAGTGACCATGAATAACTTAACAGAGTATTTTAAGATAATCCATGCAATCTGTGTGATCATCAAATCCATAAGATTAAGTTAACTCAACAATCAACTTTCCACATCGACCCCAGGCCGTTTACCTTCAGGAGTCAGAAGTACCGTACCTTACTGTCCTCGCTTATGAAATCAGTCAGACGTCGGCCACAGGAGTGGAAGGGGGATCGAGCGGGAATCTTTATTGGTGTCGATTTTCATTCTCTTTTAATGATAGGCCTTAGGCATCTGTCAATCATCCCCGCTTGCTATTTGGGGAATGAACCCAGCGCTATGATTGGTCGAACTCTTCTTCTTTTGCTGTAGCTTGATTTGAGGACAGCGCGTGCACAGAGGCGTCACCAGGTTTTTGCGTAGTTTAGAGTGACAAATCGTACCAGTGCACTTTGAAGTCAAAATGCGTATCCGCTACGCAAAATGCGTACAGGTTGGCAGGTCTGACGATGCTGAAGCCATAAGGCCCAGTCTAAACGACGGGACATGCCGCTGAATTGACAGAGTCCGGCCCGGCGTGAGCCATGCTCTCATGTGAACGGAGTCGACAACTGTTCCCAGGACGTGATCCGTTGGCTGGGGGACAGCACACTCTTGGCAAAGTTTACCCTGAGGCCGAGGCTTTCAAGATGGCCAAGGAGCCAGGCTCTGTGAGTATGGGACTCCGCCTATGACTGAGTCAGTATGAGCCAGTCGTCGAGGTAGTTCAGAATACGCATTCCCCGCTGTCTCAAGGGGGAGAGCGCCGCATCCATGCACTTCGTGAATGTACGAGGTGCTACAGGACTGGTAGGTCTGTATATTGATATGTCAGCCCCTCGAAGGCGAATCTCAAGAATGGCCTGTGATGGGGGTTAACTTGGATGTGAAAGTAAGCATCTTTTAGATCTACTGAGAAGAACCAGTCTCCTGGCTGGATCTGCGCCAAGATGTGTCTGGTCGTAAGCATCCTGAATGGCCGTACCATGAGGGCCCTGTTCAGGTGTCTGAGATCTAAAATGGGTCCCAGGCCGCCGTCTTTCTTCGGAACGAGAAAGTAACGGCTGTAGAAGCCCGACTCGCTTTGTGATGCGGGAACTATCTCGATAGCCCCTTTTACCAGCAGATTCGATACTTCGGAGTGAAGGACATAAGCCATAGTGCTCCCTACCGAAGTGTAAGATATAGCGCGGAAGCGCGGAGGTCTGCGGGCGAATTGAAGCGAGTAACCGTTCATTATGATATTCATCACCCAATCTGACACTTCAGGAATGGCCTGCCAAGCCAGAGCCCGATAAGCCAGTGGTTGGATCATATCTGAAGGCGAAGCGCCCAGACTCAGGGGCTCGACCTGACAGAGGTTTATGTGAGGAAATTTGCTCGATTTGTGCTTTGTGTGGGTCGCTGTTAAAACAGCGTTTGGGTGCAGGGGTGCCTGACAAATGATGGGCCCATGTTCTGCATTTAACACTACTCCAACCGGCTGAGCTGAAGAGGGGGCTGTGAGAGACACTCGAGCGATCTTCGGGGGCGGTCCGGGACATGAACCCCTCTTTCCCCCGGCTAGGACGGCTTCTTAGGCTCGTGGTCCAGTGTGAGCTTTGGACGATGACCTTGGCGCTTGGGGAGCGGGTAGTGCAGCTGCAATGCGTTTTAAAATAAAGGCTTCAATAATTCTCGAGAAAGGAGTTTCCCATAGCATTTGCAACGCAGTACAAGAGAACCGTTCTCATAAGGGAACTCAGACACACAAAATATTATCATATTTCCATAAGAGTGCTAAATTTGATCATTCAGTCAATGTTAGTCATTTTTAAAAAACAAGGAGTTGAAGTTGTAATGGTAAAACCTCCAAACATTTGGTATCT
This sequence comes from Squalius cephalus, assembly GCF_949319135.1. NCBI lineage: Eukaryota > Metazoa > Chordata > Actinopteri > Cypriniformes > Leuciscidae > Squalius > Squalius cephalus. The sequence continues at coordinate 4,169,595 of NC_137138.1, read as the reverse complement.
CTGAAAAGCCCTGAATGTGCTCTTTACAGGACTGTGACATGAATGATCTCAGAGAAATTCGCTAAAATATAATGTCCTCTTCAGAGGATAAAGTCTAAGCCTGGGTCTCAGGAGGATTTGTGAGTTTTCATCTTAATGTTCCTCATCAGTCATTAAAGAGAATGAAGGAAAACACCAACCTATTTGTTCCTCTGTATCTTCATCTTTTATTCTGCAGGGTTCTTCCTTAATCTCCATCTTTACAATAGTATGTCAGTAGTTTCTCCTGGAGTAATTCTTCCTGCTTGCTGCTTCTTCTCCTGTGGGAAGATGGGGATATTTCCCAGCATTTAAACTCATTGTTTAGAAACTGTTTGATTTTTAATTTTTTTTTTTTTTTTTACAACAAACACACCGCAAAACACAGCTATGCAGCATAATTCAAAACATAATACGAAATAATAAAATCTGAACACTGGCTCTCGGTCTTTATTCGGCTTTGTTCTCTTGGTTTCTAAATCGAATTCATAAAAATATTGAATACAGTATCATAGCTCTAATAGGGGCACACTGTAACGCTGTGTTATAACATTTCCCAGCCGCACAACTGAGACTTTAACCCAGCGAGATCAGCATTAAAGAACCATCTAATTTGTTAAATAACAGATTGGAGATTAAAATAATATCAGATTTGTCTAATTTTAAATAAACACAAAAGACAGAGATGAAAAATTTACTTGGAAGAAATTTACTTTTGCTATGGTTAAATAAATGTTCAGTGATATGTTACAAAGATTTTTACATTTTGGCGCATTTTCTTCTCTAAACAGTGACAGTGTTGATATGGCAACTAACAGTTAGTTAATACACAAAGTTTATTTGCTAGCATGTGTTTTACCCCTGCGATAGTTCCCTACATCCCCACCCCTACATTAAAAACTGTTTACCAGGTTTAATTTGTTCATTACATAAAATGAAAACACAATTCATAATCTTCACAAATTATAATGTGAAAAACAGTCAGTAACGAGTTTCGTTTCACGAGCGTATGAACAACATCCGTCGGTTCATTTCGATTCATTTCTGAGTGATTCACTAAATGAACAGACTCGTTTAGTCGTTTGGATTTAGATTTCTCCTATTAAATGAAAAATGAATGTACACACAGTATGAAAAACAGCAGATTTAGAGCAGAATGAACGGCTGTGTTCCACTTCTCGTGTTTATGTCCCCTTCCCTCGCTCACTTCTCTTCTTCTCCTAGACTCGGATGTGTGTCATTGCTTCGGTTGCTCGAGCGCCTCTACTGGCGGAAACCATTTTAAACCATCTAACCTTCATAGATTCGATACAAAACAACCCAGGGATTATGCAAACACTATTTATCTCCTCAAATATGTTTGATTGGAATAAAGATTCAAACTTCAAATATCTGCCTAATTTGCTACACTAACATGAATGAACAAACAACAAACAGTTGTATTTTTTATTAACCAACAAAGATTTATAATTAGTCCTTCAGTAACAAATGTATTGCTCATTGTTAGTTCAGGTTAGGTAATACATCAATTAATAAAATTAAACCTTATTGTAAAGTTTTACCATTATTTTATATATTGTATTTATGCTATTTTAAATAACCTACACATAATTTTATCATAATTGTAATAAAATAACTAAAATCATATATATATATATATATATATATATATATATATATATATATATATATAAATTAATATATATATATAAATTAATATGATTTTATTATAACATCTTATAAATATAAATATAAGTATTTAAAATACAGGCCTAGGCCTTATGGTTACTTTTTATTTAAATTTACAACCATATGTGTGCATTATCACCTTTGTGATTGCATTCACTTTCAAAAACTCAAAGCAAGACAACGACCCCTTACTGAATCAACACTTTAGCGGTTCGTTATTGGTTTTAATGTTATGTAAGGGGAATGTCCTTAAACACTAATCAAAGAAATATCATAACGTCTGTCCTCTTCTTTTAAAAGAACGTCAAGTGATGCGCTTGAACCATTACAATATTGAGTTCTGATTGGACAATTCCTGTTATTTATAGTTCGTTAATTATCATATGCATAGAATTTTAATATTCCAATAGCATGATTAGTTTTACATAATAGCTGGTTAATCTAATGGGGGACGGTGGGGGGGTTGTGGTTTAACAGAGGGGAACTTATTTGTCATTAGAACCCTGCTTACATTATTTGCATGCATTAAAAATGTTTAACGTTTCATTTTCTCATCAAATAAAATAAAAACACAAATCATAATCTTCACAAATTGTTTAAGTGAAAAACCAGTCAGTAGCGAGTTCACGTTTCACGAGCGTAATGAACAACATCAGTCGATTAATTTCTGATTGATTCACTTAAAGGGATACTTCACCTCTGGAAAGATGAATGTGTATTTAAAGGGATACTTCACTGTTTTTTCATATTAAACTGGTATTCCCTTAAGAGACACATGAGTATTCACACTGGAGAAAGGCCTCATACATGCACTCGGTGTGGAAAGCGTTTTGTTGAGAAAGGAGACCTAAATATACACATGAGAGTTCACACTGGAGAAAAACCGTTCACATGCTCTCAGTGTGGAAAGAGTTTCGGTTACAAAAGTGTTCTCAATGATCATCTGCGCTCTCACACTGGATTGAGATTCAGCTGTGATCAGTGTGATAAAACATTTGTTTTTGAATCAGGCTTAAGAGCACACCTTAGAGTTCATACTGGTGTGAAGCCTCACATTTGTTCTGTATGTGGAAAGAGTTTTTCACAACTCGGATATTTAAGAGAGCATGAGCGTATTCATACTGATGTGAGACCTTATGTGTGCTTTGACTGTGGAAAGAGTTTTACTACAAACAGCAACTTAATACAACACCAGAGAATTCATACTGGAGAGAAACCGTACAAGTGTTCACACTGTGGAAAGAGTTTCGCTCAGTCAGGAAACCTGAAAGCTCATTAGATAGTTCATACTGGAGAGAAGCCGCAGTGCTCTTCATGTGGGAAGAGTTTCACCCAATTATCTACTCTACTGAAACAAGAAAAAGAATTGCCCGAAGGTGTCTAAGTGAGCAAAGTTCACTTCCATAACTTGTAAATAAGCAAAAGATGCATTAACCTTTAATACAGTAATTACTATTGAAGTTTGATTGTTTGAGAAGGGGAACTGGTTAAAACGGTTGTGAATTGCATTCTAAGTGTTGCATGTTTTGTTCTTCCGACACCCGTATTGATCCTCTGTTGTGTTGCACATGCGCAGTAAACACTGAGTGTTACCTGTATACAAGATGAACTGAACAGTAAAGCAACAATGTGAAAATACTTGTGTCAGTGTCATCGCTCAAGCAGTGCATGGTCATCTCATACAGATGTACAAGAATAATAGTTCAGAAAACTAGTGTGAAACACTAATATATGAAGGGATGTGTTTTGTTTCTTTGTGGTTTAATTATTTTCATTTGTGAAACAATGGCAACAATAGTCTATCAAATATTATTCATATTATCACAAACAACTAGTTTTTAGTCTCGCTGTTTAGAGGTGATGCATTGAGAACATATTGAACTTTATTTGATTGAATCACTCTCTGCACATTGTTAAAATGTAAGAAATAAAAATGAACAGAACTTGTGATTTATTTAGGTATAATAATTTAATTTAGTTTTCATTAAATCAAGGGGTTTAACATTGTATTCAGCATTGCTAATGGACCAGTAGTAGTAAACACTCAGAGTAAAATTTTAGTCTTCAGTGTGTCAAAATTCTAAGAATGACATAATTCTACTCTTATTCCTAAACTTAAGAATAAGTGTGAATCATAAAGGTTTCTAAGTGTTAAGACTAGGTCTCAGCTCCTAAATTATTTAAGAGCGCTGGAGAGGGATCCTAACCTAGTTAAGAGTAAAGATGGCAGCAGAGAGGAGGAGAACACACACTTTCCAACAACCAGTAGTAGTAAACACTTATTCTGTTGAAAAAAATGGCACCAATTGTTTTTCTATGTATATTTCTATGTATATTATGGACTCAGACAAACACATCACTGAGAGAAGATGAAATTGATTTGAAATTGTTTTACAGCTGCTATCTATTTATGAAATAATGTTTAAGGTCATTTAGGTTTCTTAGCTGTTATATTTTAACAAACAGTTTTGTCCAAAAAGTAATGAAAATTAAATTATTTTGAGCAGATTTCCGAATCCATCTTGATTAATGAAACAGTTTAACGTCTCGGTTACTAATGTAACCTCAGTTCCCCGAGATGAGGGAACGAATATTGCGTAAGGCTAGCTTACGCTATGGGAAAACGCCTCTGGTTACTCATGTAACCGTAGTTCCCTGAGAGGAGGGAACGAGACATTACGTATGGGGAAATCCATTTTCCTCAAAATGCTGTAGCCTGATTTGAATAACACTTTTGCTTGCAAATAGCCAATGGCGCCCGCGCCCTCACCTGATTGGCTGACAGCCTCCAATATAGGTGACATCAGGCGCCAAAAAACCTCAGAATCTTTCGACTGAACAAGAGCTATTGAGGCTGAAGGCTTTTCACACGGCAGTCTACATAATGTCTCGTTCCCTCCTCTCAGGGAACTACGGTTATGTGAGTAACCAGAGACATTCACTTACACATATGAACATATAAAACCTCCGCCGTGTGGAAGTTGGCCCAGCTTGATTGAGCCCCTGTAGAGCACAAGCACTAAGCACTCAGACTGATAGCGTGCTAGCTCTAGGCAGGGTACCGGACCTGGTTGAAACACCCAAATGTATTCTGGCAAAGAGCCAACTAGGCGTCAACGTCATCAGTATCTCCCCGAACCCAGTTAAGCAACACTGAACTGGTGTAATATGGGGGGAAAATGCCGCAAACATGTTGGTGCTTTGAGAACATTGCCGGCTTATGAACGTGGGCATAATATAAGGGGCCACATAACAGTTAATGTGAATATTATCAACTGCAGCTATTACTGCAGTAACTTGTCGATGTCTATACGACCTGGTTGAAACCATGGTAGAAACACGCGCCAACTGTGGCGTGTCCTCAGGCGACTTAGTCACCCAATGGCTGCTCAGCTCTATGCAACTATGGTGCAACCGAGGGAATGAACGAGGGAAACATGTTGTGAGATGACCAGCCCGCTGTGAGACAAATGTCCAGAATAGACATGCCTTTTGCCCAAGCCCATGATGACGCCAAACTCCTAGTGGAGTGGGCGCGCACCCCTATTAGACAATCTGTTCCTCGGGAAGCATAAGCTAGTTGCACTGCTTCCACAATACAGTGTGATAACCTCTGCTTCGACAGTGCGCTGCCTTTCTTGGCGCCCGCATAGCAGACGAAAAGCTGCTCTAAAGCTCGAAACTGGCTAGTCCTGCTCACCTAAGCACGTAGCGCGCGCACAGGGCACAAAGCGCGCTTCTGTGACACTGAATTGGTGTCTAGTTCAGTGGGTTCAGTAGTTCAATTGGTGTCCTTCGGTGTGTAGCTGTGTCTGGGTATGAGTCTGACCATGCAATCATCCGGTCTGAACTGCATACATTCACTGTTCACTGACAGGGCATGCAAGTCTCCCACTCGTTTCCCGTACGCTAGAGCGAGCAGTAGTGTAGTCTTAACCGAGGGCACTTTAAGGTCGCTAGATTCGGCTGGCTCGAAGGGTGGGTCGAAGAGCACACTGAGCACTAACGATAGGTCCCAAACTGGCATCTGGAGAAAGCTCGTTATCAGGGGGTGCTTCCCCACCGAATGGCCATCTAGCGTGTCACGAAAGGCGGCGATAGCGGCTACGTAGACTTTCACTGTAGATGGAGAGCTGCCAGCGTCCAGACTCAGTAGAGCACAGTAGAGACATTCTTTTTCGAGAGGTCTCTCATTTCATCTTCTCTCAGTGATGTGTTTGTCGAGTCCATAATGAGAGGAATCGCCTCTTCAAATATACATAGAAAAAAAAATTGGTGCCATTTTTTCTTTTTTCAAAAAGAATAAGTGTTTACTACTTCTGGTTCCTTAGCAATGCTGAATACAATGTTAAACCCCTTGATTTAATGAAAACTAAATTAAATCTATTCATTATACCTAAATAAATCACAAGTTCTGTTCATTTTTATTTCTTACATTTGAACAATATGCAGAGAGTGATTCAATCAAATAAAGTCTTCAATATGTTCTCAATGCATCACCTCTAAACAGTGAGACTAAAAACAAGTTGTTTGTGATATGAATGACATTTAATAGACTATTGTTGCCATTGTTTCAAATATGAAAATAAACCACAAAGTAACAAAACACATCCCTTCATAAATTATAGTGTTTTATGGCAACACACTAGTTTTCTGAACTATTATTCTTGTACATCTGTATGAGATGACCATGCACTGCTTGAGCGATGACACTGACACAAGTATTTTCACATTGTTGCTTTACTGTTCAGTTCATCTTGTATACAGGTAACACTCAGTGTTTACTGCGCATGTGCAACACAACAGAGGATCAATACGGGTGTCGGAAGAACAAAACATGCAACACTCAGAATACAATTCACAACCATTTTAACCAGTTCCCCTTATCAAACAATCAAACTTCAATACTAATTTTAGATTAAATTACTGTATTAAAGGTTACTCCATCTTTTGCTTATTTGCAAGTTATGGGAGTGAACTTTGCTCACTTAGACACCTTCGGGCAATGATTTTTCTTATGTTTCAGTAGAGTAGATGATTGGGTGAAACTCTTCCCACACTGGTGAAAGATCCTTTGACTCCAGATTTCCCAGCTGGTTTCTGTGGGAAATTCTCTTCAGTCTTTGAAACGACTGCATTTCTATATTCCATTTTAACCTTCCTACTAATTTTAGATTAAATTACTGTATTAAAGGTAATTCCATCTTTTGCTTAGTCTGAATATCAAATAAATTACAAGTCATGGATCTAAACTTTGATCACTTACACACCTTCAGCTTCAGGCAATGCTTTATCTTATGTTTCTGTAGATTTGATAAGTGGTTGAAACTCTTCCCACATGAAGAGCACTGGTGCGGCTTCTCTCCAGTATGAACTTTTTCATGATCTTTCATGTTTCCTGACCGAGCAAAACTCTTTCCACAGTGTGAACACTTGTACGGTTTCTCTCCAGTATGAACTCTCTCATGAGCTTTCAAGGAATCTGACCGAGCGAAACGCCTTCCACAGTGTGAACACTTGTACTGTTTCTCTCCAGTGTGAATTCTCTGGTGTTTTATTAAGTTGCTGGATATTCTAAAGCTCTTTCCACAGTCAAAGCACACATAAGGTCTCACACCAGTATGAATACTCTCATGCTCTTTTAAATGTTCCAGTTGTGAAAAACTCCTTCCACATACAGAACAAACATGAGGCTTCACACCAGCATGAACTTTAAGGTGTTTTTGTAAGCCTGATGCCACAACAAATGTTTTATCACACTGATCACAGCTGAATGATCTCACTCCAGAGTGAGAGACCAAATGATCATTGAGAGTATGTTTATAAGTGAAACTCTTTCCACACTGAGAGCATGTATAAGGCCTTTCTCCAGTGTGAATTATCATGTGTCTGTTCAGATATGATTTATATATGAAACTCTTTCCACACTCAGAGCAGGTTAAAGATCCTTTGACTCCAGATTTTCCAGCTTGAAACTGATGCAGTTTGTCTTCATTCACTTCCATCAGGTCTAAAATAAATTTAAAAAAATTCCCATAATTTAATAAAAGGATAAATGAGAAACAAAAATAAACATTGTTCAAAATCACAATTTAGCACAAATCTAGTTTACTACTGAGTCTACTAGTATCTAGTTGTAGATGTTATTTTTATATGTGAGTTTTCATCTTAATGTTCCTCATCAGTCATTAAAGAGAATGAAGGAAAACACCAACCTATTTGTTCCTCTGTATCTTCATCTTTTATTCTGCAGGGTTCTTCCTTAATCTCCATCTTTACAATAGTATGTCCGTAGTTTCTCCTGGAGTAATTCCTCCTGCTTGCTGCTTCTTCTCCTGTGGGAAGATGGGAATATTCCCCAGCATTTAAACTCTCATGAACGGCTGTGGGAGCTTCACTGACTGAAGGAGTGAATTGTGGTCGTTGTTGCTCATTTAGCAGATGATCATCACACTTACAATCACTCGCAATTATCCAGGTGCAAATAGTCATTTAGAAACAATTCCATGATTACTGAATTTACACTTTGAGCTTCATATCAAACCCAAAGTGTAAATTCAGTAATCATGGAATTTGGCTGTTAAGTGGTGATGCACAATTATTGTCATTCATTGCATTTTGAATTGAGTGTAGAATTTATGTTACAAAGAAAAAACCTCGACGATTGGCGTTCTTTGAGATACAGTGTGGATGCTGATGTGGAAGGGAGATGCTGTTGCCATTTTGTATTGAGAGAGTGTTATAGTGGTTTTCTTATTCCCCAGACAGCAACATGGTGTTGGCCCAGATCCAGTCCACATCTTGGCCGTGTGGACTCCACGTGTCAACACTATGTTGCTGTCTGAGTCTTGATCTGTAAATTGTATATTTTATTGTAAAGTGACCTCATTTTGACATTGTCCCTCATGTTCCAGCTTAAAGGAGAACTCCGGTCAATTTTAACATTTTTTTTAACATAAAATTAACATTTTTTTGTACATTTGGAGTGCTGTCAATACAGAGAACAACGACAAAAATCGGTGTTGCCTACACCGTGTTATTCTATTTTTAAAATTTGCACCCTGTTGACTTCAATGGGGCAAGTACTAAACCTGCTTTTAGCCTCTTAACATCCTTGATGTGTCATTACAAGTGCACAGAAAATGTGAGTGATTCCTTCAGAGTGAACACGAGTGAGTCTGACTGCAGTAGATGTGAAAGATATGTATAAAAATGATGTTATTTAAGCCAGCGCAAATACCTTTGTTTACATCCTGTTTTTCGGTTGAAGTCCAAAGTAGTCGATTGCCGAGTTCACGCGCGTGATCATAGGTATTAAACCTATGCGTGTGAACTCGGCAATCGACTACTTTGGACTTTAACCGAAAAACAGGATGTAAACAAAGGTATTTGCGCTGGCTTAAATAACATCATTTTTATACATATCTTTCACATCTACTTCAGTCAGACTCACTCGTGTTCACTCTGAAGGAATCACTCACATTTTCTGTGCACTTGTAATGACACATTAAGGATGTTAAGAGCCTAAAAGCAGGTTTAGTACTTGCCCCATTGAAGTCAACAGGGTGCAAATTTTAAAAATAGAATAACACGGTGTAGGCAACACCGATTTTTGTCGTTGTTCTCTGTATTGACAGCACTCCAAATGTACAAAAAAATGAGCTCAATGTTAAAATTGACCGGAGTTCTCCTTTAAGTAAGTTCAGTGATGGTTCATTCCCATTATAAAAATCATTATGATTTGAATTGTTCAACTAAAGATGTACAAATTAAAAACAAAATCAGGGATTCCCAAATTAGCAAATTACAGTTTATTATTCAGTCTACTAGTATCTAATTTTAGATGTTATTGATTGTCATTGATTCACAAAATGTATTGATTTTAAAGAAGTATTAAAAAAAATCATTAGAATGATTAGAGCCCTGAGTGGGATGAGTAGGTGTTAGTGGCTGGTGGTCTGGAGCCTTAAGTCACCTTGACTGGAGTTGTAGCTGGAGTCAAGCTGGAAGTTTGATCGGGTGTATCCCGGGAAGGAAGCCGAGTTGGGGCTCCAGACTCTGGGGTTAGGGGGGTCCCGTATAGGCCTTAGGGGTCCTGTATAAGCCTTAAAGGATTAGTTCACTTTCAAAAGATTTTTTGCTGACAATTTACTCACCCCGATGTCATCCAAGATGTCCATGTCTTTCTTTCTTCAGTCGAAAGGAAATTAAGGTTTTTGAGGAAAACATTCCAGGATTTTTCTACACAGAATGGACTTCAATGGCACCCAACTATTCAAATGTTCAAAGAAGGTTCAAATGTCCGTCTCAATGCAGCTTCAAAGTCTCGACACGATCCCAGTCGAGAAATAAGGGTCTTATCTAGCGAAACGATCTGTCATTTTCTAAAAAAATAGCTTAAATGGTTCCACAGTGAAAGACAACATTTTCCTTTAAAAATGTAAGATATGTTTACAAATACATGCATGGAGCTTAAATATACTGTGGACTAAGTATCAAAGTAATTTTCATTGTGCCCACGTTGAGAAATGTTTTCATTCAAGGTTAGCTTGTGTTGGCTATAGTTTGCATGCGTTTTGTGGCACTGTACCATTTAAGCCCATCTTTAAAAAAAAGTTAATTTATGAAAATAATCTTCTTTACAAAACAATTTATGATGGATTTATTTGTAAAAATGAATCACAAAACATTTATTGTTTGCAGTTCACATGCTTAATTCTTTGGCAGTCTGATCTAGAGATTAGCTTTGAACTCAAGCTAATAAAACTTCCCATTTAAAGGAAAATTATATATAATGATAAAGTACTATTTGTTCTTACACAAAACACAATACATTTATCTCTTATTTGACATAATAGCAATGTAGTTACCAAAGAAATGGCTGAAAATTGCAGAAATGTGTAGATTTCTGAAGGATCCCGAACACCAAAGTTTTTGTGTGAGTCCCCTGAGACAGCGTGCACATAGGTGGGGCTAACTCAACATTGCCAAATGTGATTGGTATGCAATAAAAATGCCAGGAAAGTAACAAATCACTGGATTTGGTAAAATAATGAGCAGCATAAAATATTATTTTCTCTTTTTTTAATTTGACTTCAGAGTTGAAAGTGGCCTTAAGGGTTCATGGGCTTAATGGGTACACTTACACTATACAGTTAACAATAAAGATAGACTAGTAGAATTCACACCACAGCTATAACGATAACGATATAGAGGAACTATATAATTGGAATCACTTTCAGAATGTTTTTTTCCCAGCTGTCGAATGATAAAACACTGACAGCCAATCAGAATCCATTCAAATTCCAAGGCTCGCGCATTTAAAATGATAGACGGTCCAGAAAATCCACCGCTGTTTGACCAGTCCAAACCCCTTTTTAATGATACTTTAAAGAAAATGGATATATGGAAAACAATCGGCCATGCACTCTGAATAAATATTGAGAAGTATTAATGGAGATGAGATCATTATGCCAGGCTAGCAAACAGTGAAACATAAAATTACCTCAGGTATCAGCAACATTGTCTTAATTCCTTTGAAGTTGCAGTGAAAAAGACTTGTTTTTACTCCACTATTAGATTAGATTGATTACACTAGATTCACTTGAAAATAGCCTGCTGTGGACATCTGCTGGTTAAAATTGTGTAAACGCAACAAGAACAGTAAAAACATGTTAAATGACATGCTGTACACACTTTAAAACCGCACCGCGCAAGCTTAGAATAAACAGACCGTTATTATTCGTTGGTGTGGATGCAAATATAACTTTATTTTTATTTTACTTAATTATAGACCAATGAATAGTAAAAGTTCCCTCTCTTTGCCACTACATGCACAGAGCATGTGCATTTCATTCAGGGTTCATAATTTCCATTGTTAATATCTGCTTATATGAATTGAAATACATATGGCGCAGTTTTATTAGCCTTCTTGTAGCTCAAACAGTAGAATATGACACTAGCAAAGCCAATGAACTGAAATCATGGTCACCTTTAATGCAATGCAAGTCTCTTTGGATAAAAGCACCTGTTGAATACATTACTGCATAAAGTATGATTTATTAATACACACTTGGTAAATGTTGCTCAATGTTTAACCCCTTGATTGTGAGTACATTTACTCATTGTCACAAGTTATGTTCCTTTTTATTTCTCTTTGTCTCAAAATATACAGATCATTTCTTTAAATGTAAAAAAAAAGATTTAAATGCAAGGAAGTCTATTCAAAATGTTCTCAATGCATCATTTATATCCTCAAGCACAATTAATGAAAGTAACTGAACTCCTTAAAGAATCAAAACATCTCTTCATAAATCACAATTTTACAGCAACACCAGTTTCATGAACTATTGCTGACCCTGACAAAAATTTATTTCACAAATGATCAAAATAATTTTAGCAAATTACCCTCTTAGATTAAATCACTCTATTAAAACAAATTCCATCTTTTGCTGAATCTGAATGTCAAATTATTACTTGTAAGTGTATTATTTGTGAATGATGGATCTGAAGATGCACATTTGCTCATTTAGGCAACTTCGGGCAATGCATTTTCTTATGAGTTTGTACGTTAGATATTTGGACGAAACTCTTCCCACACAAAGAGCACTTGTACGGTTTCTCTCCAGTATGAACTCTCTCATGAACTTTCAAGGATTTCATTTGAGAGAAACTCTTTCCACAGTGTGAGCACTTGTACGGTTTCACTCCAGTATGAATTCTCTGGTGTGAACTTAAGGCACTGGATGTATTAAACCTCTGTCCACAGTCAGGGCACACATAAGGTCTCACACCAGTATGAATACGCTCATGCACTTTTAAATGTTGCATTCGTGAAAAACTGTTTCCACAAACAGAACAAAAGAAAGGCTTCATAGCAGTATGAACTTTGAGGTGTCTTCTTAAGTTTGATTCAGAAACATATGTTTTATCACACTGATCACAGCTGAATGATCTCACTCCAGAGTGAGAGTGCAGATGATCTTTGAGAGAGCTATTCTGTCTGAAACTCTTTCCACACTGAGAGCATGTGAACATTTTTTCTCCAGTGTGAATATTCATGTGTCTTTCAAGATGTGATTTATATATGAAACTCTTTCCACACTGAGAGCATGTGAATGGTTTTTCTCCAGTGTGAATTTTCATGTGTCTTTCAAGATGTGATTTATATATGAAACTCTTTCCACACTTAGAACAGGTGAGATATCCTTTGTCTCCAGATTTTTCAGCTTGTTTTTGTGTGAAATTCTCTTCAGTCTTTGAAACGACAGTGTTTTCATTTTCATTTTTGAAATGATGAGGTTTTTCAAACAGATGTTTGTCTTCATTTTTATATGTCAGTTCTCCATCTTCATTTGTGAACTGGAACTGGTGGTTTTTTTCTTCATTCACTTCAATGGGTTCTAAAATCAACATATTGAGAAACAAAGAAATAAAGTTCAATTTCAATTTAACACAAATCTAGTTTACTACTGAGTCTACAGTTTCAGATGTATTGTTATATGTCAGTTTTCATCTTAATGTTCCTCATCAGTCATTAAAGAGAATGAAGGAAAACACCAACCTATTTGTTCCTCTGTATCTTCATCTTTTATTCTGCAGGGTTCTTCCTTAATCTCCATCTTTACAATAGTATGTCCATAGTTTCTCCTGGAGTAATTCCTCCTGCTTGCTTCTTCTTCTCCTGTGGGAAGATGGGAATATTCCCCAGCATTTAAACTCTGTGGGAGCTGTGGGAGCTTCACTGACTGAAGGAGTGAATTGTGGTCGTTGTTGCTCATTTAGCAGATGATCATCACACTTACAATCAGTGATCTTAGAATTGTTTGCATAATTCATCTTGCAGCCTGACGTCTCTCTCGCTGTATGTATTTCATTATTCTTCTTTGTCTAAGAGAGAAGGCTGCTGTGTGCACTTGCAGGAGTGCAAGGCAAAGACGGAAAGAATATTACTTTTTGTTCCAGAAATTTGCCATATATGGACTTGTTATTCTCTGTATCACATCTCTATATGATGTAATGTATATTTCTTATTGGATGAATCCCTGTACCATCCCTGATAACATTAAGGACCCTTGAAATCATATAAATTGAGCTCAAACTTAATTAATGGAATGGAAATTATCCATTCAACTGTCAATTAAGGGACTAAGAATGAAGCACAACAGGAAATATTCAAACACAATCAACCCTTAATTATCCATCTTTGAGTGTCTTGATCAAATAATCAGTTTTTCTCATCTAGCGGATTTTTGTGTTGCTCTTACATGATACACTACATTGCCAAGTATTGGGGCACCCATCCAGTTCATTGAATACAGTTCTTCCAATCCCTTCCATGGCCACAGTTGTAAAAAAATCAAGCACCTAGGCATGCAGACGCTTCTAAAAACATTTGTGAAAGAATGTGTTGCTCTCAGGAGCTCAGTGAATTCAAGTGTGGTACCATGATAGGTTGCCACCTGTGCCATAAGTCCATTCGTGATATTTCATCACTACTAATTATTCTACAGTCAACTATAGTTTAGTGGTTTTATAACAAAGTGGAAGCAATTGGGAACAACAGCAACTCAGCAACAAAGTGGTAGGCCACATAAAATCACAGAGCGGAGTCAGCGCATGCTGAGGCGCAGAGTGCGCAGAAGTCGCCAACTTTCTGCAGAGTCAATAGCTACAGACCTTCAAACTTCACTTGGCCTTCAGATTAGCTCAAGGACAGTGTCTAGAGAGCTTCATGGAATGGGTTTCCATGGCCAGGAAGCTGCATCCAGGCCTTACATCAAGTGCAATGCAAAGCGCGGGATGCAGTGGTATAAAGCACGCCGCCGCTGGACTCTGGAGACGTGTTCTCTAGAGTAATGAATCACACTTCTCTGTCTGGCAATCCAATGGACGAGTCTGGGTTTGGCGGTTGCCAGGAGAACGGTACTTGCCTGACTGCATTGTGCCAAGCGTAATGTTTGGTGGAGGGGGGATTATGGTGTGGGGTTGTTTTTCAGGGGTTGGGCTTGGCCCCTTAGGTCCAGTGAAAGGAACTCTTAATGCTTCAGCATACCAAGACATTTTGGACAATTTCATGCTCCCAACTTTGTGGGAACAGTTTGGGCTATGGTCCTTTCCTGTTCCAACATGACTGCGGACTAGTGCACAAAGCAAGGTCCATAAAGACATGGATGAGCGAGTTTGGTGTGGAGGAACTTGACTGGCCTGCACAGAGTCCTGACCTGGAAAGTCCATGAAGTAGAGCGAGACTGCGAGCCAGACCTTCTCGTTCAACTTGAGTGCCTGACCTGACAAATGCACTTCTAGAAGAATGGTCAAAAATTCCCATAAACACACTCCTAAACCTTGTGGAAAGCCTTTCCAGATGAGTTGAAGCTGCAAAGGGCGGGCCAACTCCATAAGTTCATGTGCATGTAAAGGCAGACGTCCCAAAACTTTTGGCATTTTAGTGTATTTGGTTTATTATAGTGTGATTCAATTAAAATAGTTGGAATATTAATGTTAAGAGTGAAAACTTCTTTCAATTCCAACACCGGTAAGGCACTTAAGTATCTTTCTTTTCCCCTTCTCTCCAACTTTTTCCCATACACCACATTTGCTTTCAGTACATTCCTGTTGTCTCTCAACACCGCTCAACCATCTAATGCAGAAGGCAGCGCAATTCTGCTAATCTGTGTCCCATTTTCTTCTCTTCTAATGCACCCCTCTCTTTTTCTGTGGGTCTCTGGAACTGTCAGTCAGCAGTCAACAAAGCTGACTTTATTCCAACCTTTGCAACTCAATATACTATCAATATCTTGGGCTTGACTGAGACCTGGATTCATCCATAGGACTCAGCAACCCCCGCTACTTCTCTTTCTCTCACACCCCTTGCCAGCCTGGGAGGGGTGGGGGCACAGGCCTTCTCATTTCTAACTATTGGAAATACTCAACTCACTCTTCTCTATGCAATACCAATCCATATTGTAGTAATTTATCGCCCCTAGGTCAAACTGGGTACCTTTGTAGAGGAGCTGTATGTGCTGCTGTCTTCATTCTCTGAGGATGGCAGTCCACTAGTTTTTGGTGATTTTAACTAGCTTCTCATCTAGAGAAGCCTTATGCTACAGTATTCTTATCTCTCCTTGCCTCATTCCATCTCAAACGGCTCCTCACCATAGGCACTTACAAATCAGGCAACCAACTTGACCTATGTATGCAACTGCATCACAGACAACATTTCAGTGAAACCTCTGCACATTTCGGATAATTTCTTCTTTACCTAAAATCTGCAACTTACTACTTGTGCACCACCAACCCCTCCACCAGTTACATTCAGACGAAACATGCGCTCACTTTCTCCCTCCCATCTTTCCTCTGCGGTGTCATTGTTTCTTCCCTCACCCTCACAATGCACATCTCTGGATGTGAATACAGCAACGAACAGAGGACATTATATCTGTCCCCTCTCCTCTAGGCCAGCACACGCTACTCCCTCTAATCCCTGGTTATCTGATGTTCTTCATGAACACCGGACCAAACTCAGGGCAGCAGAGAGAAATGGCACAAATAAAAAGACCCATCTTACTTTGTATGTATCAATCTCTGCTCGTATC